>NC_091992.1:97579776-97915276 GCF_044704955.1 Pristiophorus japonicus
AATATGCATTTATGTAGCATCTTTAAAATAATGAAATGTCCCAAGGCACTTCACAGGAGTGTTATCAAACAAAATTGGACACTAAGCCACATAAAGAAGATAGATAGAAAGAAAGAAGAAGAACTTGCATTTATCTAGCGCCTTTCACGACCACCAGACATTCCAAAGCATTGACAGCCAATGAAATACTTTTTGAAGTGTAGTTGCTGTTGTAATGTAGAAAACGTGGCAGCCAATTTTTGCATAGCAAGTTCCCACAAACAGCAATGTGATAATGACCAGATAAACTGTTTATGTGATGTTGATTGACAGATAAATGTTGGCTAGGATATGGGGGATAACTCCCCTGCATAAGGAGATATTAGGGTAGAAAAGAGGTAGGCTTTAAGGAATGTCTTCAAGGAGGAAAGCGAGGTAGTGAGCAATGTTCCCTGCAGTTTATTTTTGGGTGTATGGACCCTTTAAATGGCTGTGTGACCTATTTCATTTTTCGCACATGCGCGGTTATTTCCTTTGTAAAGCCGGTGAGTGGCCTGCGCGGGACCTTTAGCCATGCAGTTTAACGGGAATGTTAGTAATGAGGCAGAGAGGTTTGAGGGAATTCCAGAACTTAGCGCCTAAGCAGCTGAAGGCACGACCGCCAATGATGGGATTAAATACAAGTAGTTCTCATGCTCCAGACACGCTTTGAACAACTTATTCCATTTTTAATATGTAATCTTAACATCCCATTCATGAAAAATTGCTATTTCTTATAAAATATTGGGTAGATGTAGCTATTTTCAGCAGATGCATCTAGTTGAGTTAGAAATATTAACCAAACACATTGTAAAATTTAAAACATTCTGTTCACAAGCAAATTGACTCCCGGAATGACCACTGTAAATCTTTCTGCGACAGCAGATGGACTGTAATTAAAAACATTGTTGGGCTACAAGAGTTATGCTCAACATATTCTTGGGTACATCACAGAAATATCCTGCCAGATACACTCATTTTAAGTTTTGGTGTATACAGTTTGGCCAGCATGTTCTCCTGGACGGAAAAAAAATAGTCCAGCAATTGATGTCTGCTTAACATTCTGAGATGTGTATTCTCCCAGAATCCGAGCAGTCCAGAACGTGCTAATTAAAAAATCTAAAGCATGCCTGGTATATTTTTTCCTACTAACATTGCAGCTGCTAATATACATTTTTAAAATAATAAAACATTCTGCATGATGATGTTTTTTCAGATACTTCTTCTGCTAAGAGTTCAGATTAAGGTAAATAGTTCCATGAGCTTTAGTTTCCTCTTATTCATTTTCCCTACTGCTTACATGCACATTTTAATAACAGTCATGCTTTCATGTGTGTTCAACAATCCATGCCAGGTTCATAAATAAGATTTACTTTATGAAGCGCTACAATATGAAGAAAACAGCAATAAAGAGCTAAATAGGAAAGAACTGCTTTGACCATCATCATGACTATCTCCAATGAGAGAAAGTCTATCCACCTCCCCTTGACATTCAATGGCATTCCCATCGTCAAATCCCTCACCTTCAACATCCTAGGAGTAACCATTGACCAGAAACTTAACTAGATCAGCCACATAAATAGTGTGGCTACATAACAGGTCAGAGACTGGGTATTCTGTGGCAAGTGTCTCACCTCCTGACTTCCCAAAGCCTTTCTACCATCTACAAGGTACAAATCAGTGTGATGGAACACTCTCTACTTGTCTGGGTGAATGCATCTCCAATAACACTCAATAAGCTTGACACCATCGAAGACAAAGCAGCCCGCTTGATTGGTACCCCATCCACCACAAAAGGATAGTATGCAGGTACAGCAAGTGATCAGGAAGGCCAATAGTATCTTGGCCTTTATTGCAAAGGGGCTGGAGTATAAAAGTGGGGAAGTCTTGCTACAGCTATGTAAGGTATTGGTGAGGCCAAACCTGGAATGCTGCGCGCAGTTATGGTTTCCATATTTACGAAAGGATATGCTTGCTTTGGAGGCAGTTCAGAGAAGGTTCACTAGGTTAATTCCGGGGATGAGGGGATTGACTTATGAGGAAAGGTTGAGTAGGTTGGGCCTCTACTCATTGGAATTCTTATCGAAACATATAAGATTATGAGGGGGCTTGACAAGGTGGATGCAGAGAGGATGTTTCTACTGATGGGAGAGACTAGAACTAGAGGGCATGATCTTAGAATAAGGGGCTGCCCATTTAAAACAGAGATGAGGAGAATTTTTTTTCTCTCAGAGGGTTGCAAATCTGTGAAATTCACTGCCTCAGAGAGCTGTGGAAGCTGGGACATCGAATAAATTTAATACAGAAATAGACAGTTTCTTAAACGAAAAGGGGGTAAGGGATTATGGGGAGCGGGCGGGAAAGTGGAGCTGAGTCCATGATCAGATCAGCCATGATCTGATTGAATGGTGGAGCAGGCTTGAGGGGCCGTATGGCTTACTCCTGTTCCTATTTCTTATGTTCTTATGTTCTTATGTTAATCATTCCCTCCCTCCACCACTGTGTCTATAGTAGTACCATCTACAAAATGCACTGCAGCAACTTGCCAAGACTTCTTTGACAACACCTTCGAAACCCTCTACCACCTACCACCTAGAAGGACAAAGGCAGCCAGCGAAAGGGAACACCACCATCTCCAAGTTCCCCTCCAAGTCACACACCACCCTGACTTGGAAATATCTCACTGTTCCTTCATCATCCCTGGGTCAAAATCCTGGACCTCTCTACCTAATAGTACTGTGTGAGTACCTTCACCACACGGACTGTAGCGATTTAAGAAGGCAGCTTACTACCACCTTCTAAAGGGCAATTAGGGATAGGAAATAAATGCTGGCCTTACCAGCGACGCCCATATCCTGTGAATGAATAAAAAAACACAGCACTCCCAGTTCACAGACAACTGTTTTGAATTCAACGTTTAGAAACTGAACAAAGCTAAGCAATATCAAACATAATAGTGACAATAGATGCCTTTATATTCTTTCTTAGGAAATGAGGATAAGCAGAATGCCAGTAGACTATGTGGCGGAGTTCTTCAATTGACCTTCCTGATATTTTCATTTTGATGGTATGTGCATATTGAATTTGATTATTGATTTTAAATGATTATTGACATCATCTTGAAATGAGCTTGAATAACCATGCCATATGTCATGCACAAGCAATGTAAAGGCTTATTTTGACAAATGATATCATCTCATCATTTGCCAAACACTTTTTTAATGTAAACTGTACCCTTTTAATTGAACCTTTTCTAAATGAATAAAATCCTTGAAGTATATTTTGTGGATATATGCTGCTGCAACCATAACTATTGAGGAGTAGTCACCTGATGGTATCAACAATTGGATTTAAGGCTATGTTGTTCAAGCATTCTACTGAAGTTAAATTTAATGTAGAGGTAAATGGGGTCAAATCATAATTTTTTTTAATGGATATTAGTAAAGATCAGTTGTGTTGATATTGTGCTCAGACTTGCAAACGTAACTCTCTTTCACCTTCAAGTTTTGCTGATAAGAATTTGTGAAATTCTTGAAATTATTAGTTTTGAAATATACTGTGAAATATTCTTGGTAACAATAATCCGTTGAAAGGGCACAATGCAAGGTCTTGCATCAAAAGTTGTTGGACACAAGAACACTAGATATGGACAAATAGCAAATACAAGATTGTGGGGAGTGAATTATAAGGCACTAATTTCAACTCAAAGATCTGTAAAATCCTTGAACTTCACTCTTATGATGCACATAGGAGACAAGATATGTGTTCTTCAGTTTAGATATAAGGGGTAATTTTACTGTTACAATATAATTTAAAGTAATATTATGGATTTACCTTTTCCATTCTTTTAACAATCTTATATACATTTAAAAGTTCACCTCTTAGAAGCCTTCCTTTCAGGCTGAAAAGCCCACGTTTCTGCAGACTTTTCTCATGACTCAAACATTTGTTACCAGGGATCATTCTTGTGGCTTTTTGCACTGCCTCCAACACTTCAATGTTTCCATTGTGTCTTAGCAACTCAACCGAAATGCAGTACTGAAGGTATAGTCTGGCCAGAGCACTGTACAGTTTGATCTAACTTCCTCAGACTTATATTCCACTGTTTATTATTTGTAGCCTGGAGGATACTCCCAAGCCTTCACCTGTGCTGGCTTTAAGTCAGATAGTATGATATATGTGAAGGCAGCCTGTTGACAACTCTACTTCTGAATGGACCTGCTTTCCTGCATGGAAATGTCTGGCTTCAGCTCAGCACTTGCACACAATTGAGATAGGCAATTCAGTGAAGTGAGTGACACCATGTATTGTACCAATACACCAGCTAATCAGCCGGCTTATATAATTCAATTGAATGTTTTTGTGTCTTTAATTTACTAGTTTTAAATAGACTCTATTTGTAGATTATGTAATCTCTTTGCCTTTGTACATGCAGTTCAGCTTTTAATACGTATTCTTAATTGAGTGGTGACAAGTCCTTGGATACTGTGTTAGAACTGAATTCCTTTTCTGAAGATTATTAAATAGAGGGAAAGAATAAGGGACAGAAGAAAAAAAGGTTTGTTGAATTCAGAAACTGGTACACAGCATCAATCATCTACATCCATAGCAACAGTAAAAAAACAAATCCCCTAATTATAATTAAGTATTAATAAAGTTAGATACATCCCAATACTCTGACTGAAAAGGTATACCTTTGTAGGAGTCAAATTATTCCTTGGGGAATTGAAAACTGGATGTTTGTGTCCATTGTAAATAGTTCATTAATCAAATCGAAAGAAACATCATTTGCAACATAAGCTGAAATGAAATGCATAATTTAGCTTGATTGACAGGGCTTAAGGGAACCTATCAGTTTATGCAGTCATCTGGGGTGAGGAGGAATTTGAAATTGCCTGACTCATCGAGTGGACATTATTTACTTTATCTATCAATATCATAAAAGTTGTCCATCAACTGCATCGGTCACACTTTTAGACGTCATGTTTCAAAATATCAAAAGAATTAAAAAACAGAAAGAAATCCAGGAGTTTTCCTGTTGGTTTTTCTCACCTTGATGACCTGCCCTTTCCTTAAGGGCAGGAACTGAAGATTTAAAGGCAACTGCCAATACACAGAAACATCCCTCAACAATTAACCTACAATTGACCTCAGGAGACCACTGTTCAACAGGGATTAGCAAGGGCCATAAAGGGTCAGGACTGGTGAAATACGGATCCATTTATCAGCTAAATGACATTCTATATGACTATGACCATGGTAAACTATCTCTTCTCATCCTTCTCAACCTATCTTCAACTTTAGACACAGCTGACCACACCATCCTCCTCTAACACCTCTCCTCTGTTATCCCAGTTGAGCGGAACTGCCCTGGCCTGGTTCCATTCTTATCTATTGAATCACAGCCAGAGAATCACTTGCAAAGGCTTCTCTTCTCACTCCCATACTGTTACCTTTGGAGTCCTCCAAGGATCTATCCTTGGCCCCCTTCTATTTCTCATCACATCTACACTGACGACACTCAGCTCTATCTCACCACCACTTCTCTTGACCTCTTCACTGTCTCTGATTTGTCACACTGCTTGTCCGACATCCAGTATTGGATGAACAGAAATTTCCTCCTCTAAATATTGGGTAGGCTGAAGCCATTGTCTTTGGACCCCGCCACAAACTTCATTCCCTGACCATCATTTCCATCTCCCTCTCTCTGCCAAAGATCTGAAGCTGAACCAGACCCTTCAAAACCTTGGTGTTGTGTTTGATCCTGAGATGAGTTTCTGATCACATATCCACTACATCATACCGCCTCCTACCTCTTTAAAATCCGCCCACTCCACCCCTGCCTCAGCTCATCTGCTGCTGAAACCTTCATCCACGCCTTCTAGTGCAGTACTGAGGGAATGCTACACTGTCGGGGATGCCGTCATTAGAATGAGACGTTAAACCGAAGCCCTGTCTGCTCTCTCAGGTGGACGTAAAAAATCCCATGGCACTATTTCGAAGAACTATTGTCCTGGCCAATATTTATCCCTCAATCAACATCGCTAAAACAGATTATTTGGTCATTATCACATTGCTGTTTGTGGGAGCTCGCTGTGTGCAAATTGGCTGCCGTGTTTCCTACATTACAACAGTGACCACTTCAAAAAGTACTTCATTGGCTCTAAAGCTCTTTAGGTTGTGAAAGATGCTTTATAAATGCAAATCTTTCTTTTGCCTTTATTATCTCTAGACTTGACTATTCTAATGCTCTCCTGGCCAGCATGCCATCTTCCACCTTACATAAACTTCTGCTCATCCAAAATTCTGCTGCCCATATCTTAACTCGCACTAAGTCTTGCCCATCATCCCTGTGTTTGCTGAACTACATTGGCTCCTAGTCCAACAAAGCTTTAATTAAAAAATCCTCATCCTTGTTTTCAAATTCCTCCATGGCCTCACCTCTTCGTATCTCTGTAACCTCCTCCAGCCATATGAGCCTTCGTGATCTCTGCACCTCTCCAATTCTAGCATCTTGCGCATCCCCAATTTTAATCACTCTACTATTGGCAGCTGTGCTTTCAGCTGCCTTGGTCCTAAGCTCTAGAATTCCCTTCCTAAACGTCTCTGCGCCTCTCTGCTCCTTTAAGATGCTCCTTAAAACCTACCTCTTTGATGAAGTCCTTTGATCAAACAACATCTTCTGTGGTTCAGTGTCAAAAATATTTACTGATAAAGCTCTTGTTAAATGCCTTGAGTTGTTTTACTTTGTTAAAGGTGCAATATAAATGCAAGTTGTTGCTGTAAACATTGCAATTATGCTCCATACCCCAGACTACCTGCGAGTAACATCATGAGATCAACTAACATTTATTAAATCTTCAATAAAAGGTATAGAGAGACAGACAGCAGAGTATAATGTTTCTAAAATGATCACAGTTTAGAACTTACGTAGATGTAACATGATAAGTTCCTGCAGAGCCATCTTGTGTAAGTGTGCGTTTGTGATGTCATAAAGAATATATCACGTTAGCCACGAGGATTGGATAACTGGATTCCTGAGCTGAAATTTTTGTTGGTGGATAATCCAGCCAACCGACAGAGCAACTTTGTGTAAGGGGAGCTTTAGGGTGTGGGTTCGAATCCATACTCCCCTTGGGTTCTGTACGGTGCGATTTATGAGGGTGGGTGAGTAATGAGGCACCAGACACAGTGGGTAAGAGTACAAAATGGCTAATGTTGTTTAATTAGAATAGCAAACACAAAGAAAGAGGGCATAGGAAGAGGTCATAAAATAGCAGTAATGGCAAAATCTCATTCAACAACCTGAAAAATCTCGCAACAGGGAAGGGGAAAACAAGAGGTTAAAACATCCCACTCACATACAACCACACCTCCCACTCCCACCCTCCCTACCAATTCCTGTCCTAAATTGAGTCTGTGAGGGGGTTTGGGCTATTCTCACAATCCTATCAACTCCGGGGTTCTGTCGCACTTATTTCAGCTCGGGATCCCTCTGGGTTGGGTTTTATGTTGTTGTTCGGGTTTCCTCTTCGAAGTTGCATCGGTTTCTTCTATCTGCCTCTCGGTTATCGTCAGACTATGGCTGTGAATCCAGGTTATTGAACCAGGTGTCCAGGTCTACACAGCTCTGCGTGCCCCAGCCTGATGCTTCGGCTATTCTCACCCTGTCCAATGTGTTCAGAGCTAACAGCAGCACCTGCTGCCACTTACTAACCAGGAGGTTGGCTCGTGGGTTTTTAGTCTCGACCAAAATCAAAGTTTGCAAAACTCTCTCAGCTCCTTTTTGGTCTACAGCTCCCTTTTCTCCACAACTGCTTTTCTCTACAACTGTTTTTCTGGTGGTTCTGTGTCCTATATTTGTATTCAATTCAGTTCTGGTCTTTTCGCGCTCAAACCCAGTGGGTGGTCCATTGTGTAAGTTTGGGCTGGGAGATAGCTTTGAATATTTAATCAGAAGATGTCACAGGTACACGCAGGAGTGAGGACCAGGGTATTGTTTCAGTGCACGTAGGTGATGGGAAGTCTGTGGGTCCTTTGTTATAGTCCTGGGAGTCAGTGGGCCATTCCTGCAGTGATTCATAGTTTTGATTCAGAGCTATTGTCCATATTAATTAGGTAGATAATTGCCCACATTCGTAGTTTGATTTGGGGGCGGGAAGTCATTTTCAAACTGGGCCGGGGAGTCCTTATTAGTTGAAGATTTCCCCACTTCAGGCCCAACTCGACTCCTGATTGGCCTGCCAGAATGCACTTTTCCCCTATTGGCCAGTGCTTCGGTCTCGCTTGTGAGCCAGACTCCACAATGTCTGTATCCGCCCACACGTTTTCCCAGCCTGCTTTTACTTGGCCAAAAATGTTCATTTAGTGTATGGAACGATCCCATGTTAGTTTTCTTGTCCTTACAGTGTTTCAAATGCGGCCATGGATTTTCAAACCTTACACTCTCTCATTAAAAGAGGGCCCAAGTTTCCACATGATTTGCGCCTGATTTTTAGGAGCAACTGGTGGAGAACGGACTATCTTAGAAATCGCAATTCTCCACATTTTTTTTTCTGCAGTTCTAGTCAGTTAGAACAGTTTCACTTTGGAACAGAATTTTTTCTTCAAAAGGGGGTGTGTCCGGCCACTGACGCCTGATTTCAAAGTTTCCACAGTGAAAACGTACTCCAAACTAACTTAGAATGGAGCAAGTGAAGATTTTTGTAGAACTGAAAAAACCTTGTCTACACATTAAAAAAATCAGGCGCAGGTTACAAATTAGGCGTCCAGAACAAGGTGCTGGGGGGAGGGGGGGGAAGGGACGTCATTAAATTCTACAATAAATCCTTATTTATACTTATACAAATATTATACAAATAAATCCAACCTGAATAAACATTTATAAGCAAAGAAAAGATTAAATAAACCATCTTCCTACCTGTGTGAAAGTGCTTCAGTCAGCTCAGCAGTGTGGCGTCGTTCCCGCGAACGGGAGGGAGGGAGGGGCAGTCGGGCAGTAAGCAGGCAGCAAGCAGCCTTCCACTTGAGGTGGAAGCTTTACAGTCAGCTCAGCGGTGTGGCATCGTTCCCGCGAACGGGAGGGAGGGAGGAAGGGGCAGTAAGCAGGCAGCAAGCAGCCTTCCACTTGAGGTGGAAGCCTTACAGTCAGCTCAGCGGTGTGGCGTCGTTCCCGTGAACGGGAGGGAGGGAGGGGCAGTCGGGCAGTAAGCAGGCATTTGTGCAGCCTTCCACTTGAGGTGGAAGCCTTACAGTCAGCTCAGCGGTGTGGCGTCGTTCCCTCGACCGGGAGGGAGGGAGGAGGCAGCCATTCCCGACGGTGGGCGGGGGGGGAAGGAGGCTGTGAGAAGGCTGCAGGAAGCCTCAGAAGTTGAGCAGCCATTCCTGACGGCGGGGGGGGGGGGGGGCGGGGGAGAGGCCATCGGGAAATGGCTGCCTCAACTTCTGAGGCTTCCTGCAGCCTTCTCACTGCTGCAAGAAGCCTCAGTGCTGATCATAGAAGGGCAATGTGCTTTTATTAAAAAATGTTCAAAAATTAAACAGCTACAAAGAACTACAAAAATGGCCGAGTGCCAATGTTTTCTTCACACTGCGCGTGCGCGAACGCTCCGACGCGCACGCGCAGGGTTGCCGGCACGAGAAAAACTAATTTAAATGGTACCCGCCCCCTCCCACTTACAAAATCGGTGTGAGTGGTAGGCTCCTGGGTGCCGCGCCAAGCAGACATGGAGCTGCAGGGCGCTCCAGAATCGCGCGTTTTTTTTCAGGCGCCGTTTTTGGCATGAAAAACGGGCACCCAGCTTGGAGAGACACCCGTTTTGTAGCGTGTGGAAACTTGGGGCCTCTGTCTCGGTGTTTTCAGAATGTGGAGCAAAACCTTTTCCCTCTCACAGAGCCAATCTTCCCCAAATCTTACCTAAACCCACGATAAACATTAAAATACACCAATGGTATTCATACATTTGGAATCAATACAATACTGAAAATGTAAAATCTCAACCAATACCCTTCACCAAAATCATAATAGCACATAATATCACACATCATAGTATTATACTGGTTTTTTGTTGTTGTAGGGCGAAGTAATGTTTCTGGGATTTTGTACTGCTTTGAACAGATCTGTCAGGTGCTCTGGTTAAAAAAAAAATGGAATGTGGTATCCGAAATGTGCTACATAATTGTCCATGCTATTAATCATTGATGCCCCGGTGTTGAAACCGGTAAAAACATCATTCCAGATCCCTCTTCTGTGTCTTTTTGGTAAAATGTTGTCTCTGGGTTGTAGACTGTACAGCAAAGTCTTATTCAAATAGCCAAAATTGAGCTCGTAGAATGGCCTGAACATTTCTCGAAGGAGAGCCTGGTAGAAGCGTTCTGTCTCTTTTGGGCACCACTCAGGTAGGTGCACCTCGGTAAGGTTTAGGATGACGGAGGCACCGGCGTAGTGGACCCCCTGGTATAGCAGCTTGTCTGTGGGAACCAAAACCAAACCGTTCTCTGGTCCCTGGGTGGTGGTAGGGCATCTGTCCATGTCAGTTGGTTCAGTCGGGGCTGTGGGCAGGGGTTGTCTGGGGTGTGCGCTTAATTCGGTGACGTGGATAGAGCTGGGGTGGCTTACTATGCATGCGACCATGCTCCGGTCCCATCCCATCCCCTCCCCTTCATCCCGCCACTGTCGGGAGAACGCTATGGAGATGCCTGCTGGGCATAGCTTCTCTGATCCCCACCTGCACACATACACTCCTAACTCCGCCTCCCACCATTTATCCCAACATACACTCACCCCCACCCCCGGGTGCCCGTGATGGTCCGGTAGGTGCTGTTATCCAGTCTCTCCCAATCTGCTGTCAGGTTTCCCATGTCCTTGCTCAGCTTCCTGAGCCATCACCATCTTCCCACCGGGATATGCCCTTTACAGTTCAGGCGAACCCTCTTCCCAACCACTACCCTAACCCGGGATGCGGTCACCTCAGTGCTGAGGCAGGAGACTGATGCTTCCCCATACGTGAGCCCGGGGTGGCTGGAGTATCTAGTGGAATTGGACCCGCCCACCCTGGTCACCTTCCCCTATGGGTGATGGTCGGTGCCTGTCCCCCTGAGCATCCAAAAATAATGGCTTCTTCAGTCTCTCCCCGGTAGCCGATGCACATTCTGATGTAGGTGCACATGAGCCGGATTTTCCTCATCTACGGTTCCTCTTCTGAAAGACAAAATCTCATTTGGTTTAAAGACCCAGAGTCCCCTGACTCATCCCTCCCCCATTTTCCCCTTTGTCTGCACCTCACAGTTCCCTGCACGGTTTAAACTGTGTGTGCTTATTTTTTCTGTGGAAGTCAAGGCATTTCAACTAATTGGTCCAACCACAAACCGTAACAAACCCTTAAAAAACAAACAACCTTACACAAAAAGAGGAAGTGAGGACAAGTCAAGAGGTTCCAGGCTCCCCCATCATATTGGCTCAAAAGCCTCACTGTTATACTATTGCAGAGACCACCTGAGCACCACTACACTAGAGAAAACTTTATATATATCTGTACACACCTACTGCTCTCCTTTTTAACCTGCTTGCCACCCTTCCCGGGTGGCTGTGCTAATCCCTGGGATGCTCTTTGGTTTTCCTTTTATGCGGGGGAATGTATGGGGGAGACCACCTCTCCTTTGGCCTCTTGGGCCGGACTGACCTCTGCGGCCCCTCTGTCTCCCCTGCCAAGGTGTCCCCCGAGCTTCGGTGGTGCTTACTGGGCTGGTACAGCCCCTCACCCCCTCCAGGGATGGCTCACTGCCCTTGGGAGCAATGAAAATTCGCCTGCCGGGGACTCCCGTATCCTCTGGGGGCTTTGGGTTGTACAAGGGTTCCACCCAAAACCACTCTCACAGCGTTTCCTCTGTTCTTCTAGGGACCACTCACTACTGGGACCCGTCACCACCCTCTCTCCTGCAGGCTCTGGGCTGTCTGCACCGAAGGCTAGGCTAGCCCCGACAGGCTCCTCACTGTCGGCGGCCCCTTCCTCCGGTACAACCCCTTCCCCGTCAGGAGACCTTGGCTGCGGGGTCACGTCCAGTGAATGGCTGCCTGCCCTGCGCGGCCCTTTTCACCTAGTATCTCTCGGGAAAGTAAAACAGGCTGCTAGGGACGATGGCACCCTTAGCTGCGGAGTCCGAGCGGATCTCCTAACTGGAGGTGAGTCCTCGTCCCGTATGTAGGGTGGGAATCCCCCTTCCTGTGGGTCCCAAATCTGTGGGTAGTTTGTACCTGTGAAGCAACTCATTGCTCCTTGTGGTGGGATCGGTGGGGCTGCAGTGGTGGGCTGGGGGCCTGGGCTTCCCATTGGGATTATCCCTCCGGGCTGTCCTTTCCCACGAGGTTTTGCCTTATTGGGGTTAAACAGTTTACATTGGTTAATGTGAAACCATTTAACCCGGCGGGGCATCTTGATTGCGTATACCATGGGGCTTGCCTTGTTATCAATGCTGTAAGGCCCCATGTATAGTGGCTCAAAGACTCCCACCCTGGCAAAGTTGCGGACCATGACTTGGTTCCCCACCTGCCACTCGTGGTGTTTGCTCGGTTCCAGCAGCAATCGGTTGGTCTGATGCTGCTTCCCCATGTTAGTGGCCGCCTGCCAGTGAATCTGCTTGAGGTGCTCCAACAGACCCTTGGTAAAGCGGTCCCTATTCACCTCGATTACCTGAGCTTCTGTCAGGACCGGGGCAAGTGCATGGGTGGGGGTTCGCATGGCTCTTCCAGTCATGAGTTCGTATGGGGAATACCCTGTGCTTGTCGACTGGCTGGCCCGTATCCCCATCAAAACCAGGGGCAACCTCTCCATCCACCTCTGCGGGGAGTCCCCAGTCTCCTTCCTGAGTTTTTCTTTCAAGGTCCTATTCATACGCTCCACTAGCCCTGAGGACTGAGGGTTGTAGGCGACGTGCCATTTCCCCTCAATCCCCAGCACCTTAAGGGTTGCCTACATGACCTGTCCCGTGAAGTGGCTCCCCTGGTTGGATTCCACGTACTGTGGAAGTCCCCACCTGGATAACGCCTCCCTAACCAATATCCTGGTGGTCCCCGCTGCTGTGGTTGTTCGGCAAGGGAAGGCTTCAACCCACTTTGTGAAAATGTCCACCAAAACCACGCAGTACCAGTACCCTCCCTTAGCCACAGGTAGGGGCCCTATGTAATCGATTTGTATCGATTGCCATGATCCCTCTACCCTCCTTGCGTGTCCTAGAGACACCTTTCTTTTCTGGGGATCTGGATTATTGGTTGCACAGACAAGACAGTTCGCGCAAAATTCACGAGTGTCTTCCCGGAGCTGGGGCCATCACCCCGACCTGTTCCACCCGTTACTAGGTGACCTCCGGTCTGGGGTGTCCAGCTCCAGGGCCTGCATGGGCCAGCTGAAAGAACTCCCTCTGGTGCTGCTGGGGCACTGTCTACTGCTCTCCTTTAAACAACATCTTCTCCCTAACATGGATGCCTGTGCCTCCGTACGGTCCTTCGACCTTTTCTCCCACAGTCAGCTTGTCCATGACGGACTTGAGGACGGGATCTCGTGCCTGTACCTGCTGGAGGTCCGGGGCCAAAGCCACCCCTGCGCTCCCTTGTGTCCCCTGTCCGCCCTGGATAGCTGCTATGGGGCCTGCCTCGAGCGGGTTCCACTTGGTTCCCGTTCGGGCTTCCTCTTTGGCCAGCTGATCTGCCTTTTGGTTCCCCACAGCCCTGGGCTCATGTTTGTTATGGGCCTTTACTTTGTGACTGCAAATGTCTGCCCCGGTCCCTACTGCCTGCATGATGTGCTGCAGTAGGGGTTTTATGGCCAGGGGCTTACCGTCTGCAGATGTATACCCGCGACAGGACCAGATGGCTAGGTACTCCGTGCAGGCATTGCAGGTGAACATACTATCTGAAAAGATAGTATAGGGCCGTGGGAATTCGTCGGGGTGGGTGACTACATAGATGACTGCCGACAGTTCAGCATGCTGGGCACTCATGGTGGTTGGGAGCTTTATGGCCCTGGCAATGCCTGCCTGGGGATCATAAATCCCACACCCTGTGAGCCTTTCCCCTGCCACCACCGTGCTGGACCCGTCAACATAGATCTCCCAGCCGTGGGAATGGATCCCCGCCCGGAGCCCTATGTCCACGTCCCAGACCCCCTCAACGGAGCAACGGTGGGCTTTCCCAGGGTACAGCATGTTGGCTGCCAGTCGAGGCTCACACATCCCTTTTACTCTCAAATCCATCTGTGAGAGCAGGATGGTCCAGTGAGCAATGCGTACGCTGCTCACTGTCCCATCCTTAATTCTCCCATCCAGCAGCATCTGAGTGGGGGTGTGATGAGTGAGGAGGGTGACTGGGGGACACTCCTGTAAACACCTGCGACCGCTTCACAGCCCAGTGGGTGGCCAGCAGATGCCTTTCACAGTTTGAGTAACCCCTCTCAACCTCAGTGAGGACCCTGGAGGAGTAGACCACCGGTCTCAGCTGGCCGTGCCGCTGTTGCATCAGCACTGCACTTAAGCTATCCCCGCTGGCTGCTACCTCCAGGAAAAATTCTTCACCCTCATCTACCGCTCCCAGGGATGAAGCTTTCCGCAGGTCTCCCTTGAGGCAGGTAAACGCTGCATCACAGTCCTCATCCCACTCCCACTCCATGCCTTTCCGCAGGAGCCGGATTAGGGGGGCTGCAATGGCTGCGTAATCCTCAATGAAGTCCCTGCAGTAACCAGTCAGACCCAGGAACAACCTTACCCCTGTAACTGTATTCGGAGCCAGTAACTCCTCAACTTCCCTCCTCTTAGCCTCATCAATGGCTCTCTCCCCTGCCCGCACAGTCAGCCCAGGAATTTTACCTCTGTCTGGCCAATCTGTGCCTTCTTACGGTTTACTTTAAAACCCTCCTCATGCAGCAGTCCCAACAGCTCTGCCAGCAGGGGACCGTGTTCTTCCTCCGAATCGGAGAATTTCAGCAGGTCGCCCACATACTTGACTAGCTGTCTGGGACTGCTGAACACTTTCAGGCAGTTGGCCATACACTGATGAAAAACGCTCGGACTGTTGTGAAAGCCCTGGGGAAGACGATTCCAGGTATACTGCTGTCCTTTGAATGTAAAGGCGAATTTGTACTGGTCCTCCCACCGCAGCGAGATGGACCAGAACCCATTCGAGATGTCCAGCACCGTAAAGACGGCTGTGGACGCAGAGATGGCTGCGTCTAGGTCGGCTACGGCTGCCACTGTGGGCGCACAGGCAGGGATATTTTTATTGAGGACTCGGTAGTCTACTGTGGCCCTCCAAGAATTGTCCGGTTTCCTAACCGGCCAAAGTGGAGAGTTCACATGTGTGGCTATTGGTCTCAACACTCCCTGTCTTACTAGAGATCCTAATGCGACCTCTAGGTCTGCCTCAGCCTCCCTGGGAAAATTATACTGCTTCTGAGGCTTAGACATGGGGACCCCATCTACTCTGACCTCGACCCCATTTACCTGTCCACAGTCGTGCTTATGCCTGGCAAATGCCGCCAGGTTGGCCTGCACAAAAGCCTGATAGATCATCGGGGTGCCGTCTACCAGCGCTGAGGTCATATCCCACCTTTGGCTTTACAGTGCAGAGGGAACCCTTCCCCTGCTTCCCCTGGATGACTGCTGTACCTTCCCCCTCCCCGGTGTCAGCTGTGCCCCACAGACAGTGGTTCCTCAGGTCGAACAGAATTTTCTGGCCGCTGAGGAAATCTGCCCCTAGGATGCCTTTACCCACTCCCTCCCACAACAGAAGGACACACTTCCACATGGTGTGGAGGGTGCCTATGTGTATCTGCAGTGGTTTGGAGAAGAAGCCCTTGCATTCTTCTCCAGTGAAGCTGGTTAGGCAGTAGGGGATCCCACTGGATAGGGGTGAGGTGGTCGGATCATCTATATGAACCAGGGTGCACGAGGCCCCTGTACCCAGCAGATACTCCCCCCGGACCCCCTCAACCCCCATCATGACACATGGTCTGTTCCACGAATCATAGGTGACCGGGCAGAGGTACACGGGTTCCTTGGGGTCTAGTCATTGGGGCCTGAGGGACTTCGCCCCCGGTCACGGCTGCGATCTTCCCAGTCTGGGTAAGGAGTGCCTGCAGAGCCGTGAGGAGACCCTCGAGTGGGGCGGCAGGGCTGGGCACAGCTGGTTTGGGAGGGCTTGCGGCCGCGGGGACTGGGGCTGAGGTTGGGACCTGTGGACCTCTCTTTTCCTGCCTCGGAGCCCAGCATTCCCTCCTCATGTGCCCTGTCTTCCCGCACCCGTAGCAAACCACCTCTCTGCCTGCCTGCCAATTCCCTTCTTGCCTCCACTCTCTCTTATCAGAGCCAGGGCGGATCTCACACACCTTCCCCTTGGTGGGTTTCTCCCCCCCCGATTCTGCCATTGCGAAAAGAGAGGGTCAGCTGCCTCAGCACCGTCTCCTCTGTAGCTTGGGGGTCTCTGAAATCGAACCACAGGTTGGCCTGAGCGCGCAACTTAGGTAGGCCATTTGCCACCAGTGCACGCAGCCAGCACCCATGTTGAGTTCGGTCCAAATTCCCCCCACTGGCTTCCTCATACACTGACCACAGTTGATCAGCGAACGCCTGGGGGGTCTCCCCGGGTCTCTGGACAGTGGCCTGTACCCGGTCGAACGGACAGCCGTCGTTCAACCCCATCCCTCCAGGATATCCTCCTGGAGAGCGGCCACTGTTCGCTGACCCCTCTTACTCTCAGCAGAGAGAGCCTGACACAGGGCTGGATCCAGTGAGAACAGGAGCAGTTTGCTCCATTCGGCATCATCGCAGTCATTTATGTCTCCTACCTGCTCTACTTCCATAAAGTGGACAGAGGAGTCTCCTTTTCGGGTAAGTTTATTCACATGGGCCACCATCTGCTACAGCTGGGTCGCACTGTGGGGAACCAAGTACTGGTTCTGTAGGGGACCCTCAGCCTGACCCACTGTGGGTGGTCTGAATCTACTCTGCCTGATGAGGCACATTGGGGCTGGTCCCAGAGGTTTAGATTCCAGCATCTCACCCTGCCTCTCCTCCGGTATCCCCAATAGAGCTGTGGGAGAGGGCCTGTAGGATTCTTCCTCCCTACAGCCTGTTTCATTATGCTCCCCATTCCGTACCTCGGCTGGGCTGATAAGGCACACCACTCCTTTTCTGGGTGCCTTACTTTCAGCCCAGCCAAGGGCTTTTGCCTCAGCTAGGGCTAGAGCTTTGGTGTCGGGCCGGGTAGGGATTCGAGTCTCGGGCACTTCCAGAGCTTTTGCTCTGGCTAGAACAAGGGCTGCTTTGGCTTCAGCCAGAGCCAGAGTGAGCCGATCAACTTGTTCCTGAAAGGAACAATGATCCGCCTCTGCCCTGCTGTGGCACGCCTGAAGCGCAGCCTGTAGCTGGAGAGTCTTACCCTCCCTCAACTTTCCCTGGTTCTGAGCCTGGGCAAGTTCCTCCTGCAATCCCCTGATGTGACCTTTTCCCTCAGTTACCTGGGACTGAAGGTACTCCCTGTGGTTGCGATAGCTTTCTCTATCTCTCTCTCTTTCCTGCCTCTCCCACTTTAAATCCTGATCCAGCTTTTCCCTTTCTTTGCTGGTCTTTACTAGTTCCTCTCTTTGCTCAGCTAACTCTGTCTGCAGGATGTCTACCTGCCTGTCCAAAACCTGTATTTGCTTCTGAAAGCAAGTCAGCCACACTGCCTTTTCCACTGATCTTTTATGATCTTTACTCTGGGTCCACCTGGCTGCTGTGTCCTCAGGCCGTTCAGCCCTCAGCAGCGCCTGCACCCACTTCCTTGAGCAGTTTATCCTTGCTGTTACATACTTAGCAATCCTACCCTCCATTTTATACTCCTCTTCACCAAGACTGACTGTCTCTTCACCCTCACTCAACGCACGTCCCTTCTTCGTGGTCGTCATTCTGTAAGGGGAGCTTTAGGGTGTGGGTTTGAATCCACACTCCCCTTGGGTTCTGTACGGTGCGATTTATGAGGGTGGGTGAGTAACAAGGCACCAGACACAGTGGGTAAGAGTACAAAATGGCTAATGTTGTTTAATTAGAATAGCAAACACAAAGAAAGAGGGCATAGAAAGAGGTCATAAAATAGCAGTAATGGCAAAATCTCATTCAACAACCCGAAAAATCTCGCAACAGGGAAGGGGAAAACAAGAGGTTAAAACATCCCACTCACACACAACCACATCTCCCACTCCCACCCTCCCTACCAATTCCTGTCCTAAATTGAGTCTGTGAGGGGGTTTGGGCTATTCTCACAACCCTATCAACTCCGGGGTTCTGTCGCACTTATTTCAGCTCGGGGTCCCTCTGGGGTGGGTTTTATGTTGTTGTTCTGATTTCCTCTTCGAAGTTGCGTCGGTTTCTTCTATCTGCCTCTCGGTTATCGTCAGACTACAGCTGTGAATCCAGGTTATTGAACCAGGTGTCCAGGTCTACACAGCTCTGCATGCCCCAGCCTGATGCTTCGGCTATTCTCACCCTGTCCAATGTGTTCAGAGCTAACAGCAGCACCTGCTGCCACTTACCAACCAGGAGGTTGGCTCGTGGGTTTTTAGTCTCGACCAAAATCAAAGTTTGCAAAACTCTCTCAGCTCCTTTTTGCTCCACAACTGTCTTTCTCTACAACTGTTTTTTCCACAACAGTCTTTTCTCTACAACTGTTTTTCTGGTGGTTCTGTGTCCCATATTTGTATTCAATTCAGTTCTGGTCTTTTCGCGCTCAAACCCAGTGGGTGGTCCATTGTGTAAGTTTGGGCTGGAAGATAGCTTTGAATATTTAATCAGAAGATGTCACAGGTACACGCAGGTGTGAGGACCAGGATATTGTTTCAGTGCACATAGATGATGGGAAGTCTGTGGGTCCTTTGTTAGAGTCCTGGGAGTCAGTGGGCCATTCCTGCAGTGATTCATAGTGTTGATTCAGAGCTATTGTCCATATTAATTAGGTAGATAATGGCCCGCATTCGTAGTTTGATATGGGGGAGGGGAAGCCATTTTCAAACTGGGCCGGGGAGTCCTTATTGGTTGAAGATTTCCCCACTTCAGGCCCGACTCGACCCCTGATTGGCCTGCCAGAATGCACTTTTCCCCCATTGGCCAGTGCCTCGGTCTCGCTTGTGAGCCAGACTCCACAATGTCTGTATCTGCCCACACGTTTTCCCAGCCTGCTTTTACTTGGCCAAAAATGTTCATTTAGTGTATGGAACGATCCCATGTTAGTTTTCTAGTCCTCACGGTGTTTCAAATGCGGCCGTGGATTTTCGAACCTTACATTTGAGAGGTTCTTTGTTTTGCAGAACGCTAAAAATCCAACATAAATTTCAAGCACACTTGGCTGAACATGGAGTCCAGATGGCCACACCGATGTGAATAATAGGGCCATTGGGTGAGCTCCAGCATGACCTAGAGACTTTTGGAGGGTCTGTGGAGCAGCTAAAAATGCTATTCACAGCGAATAGTATCATCAAAGTCCTCAATGATGATAATTGTAACCAGGTGATATTCGAAAGGAAACGGGCTATTTTCTTGACTGTAGCCCGAGGTGTATGAAACGCTGAAGAATTTGCTTCTTCCCATCAAGTCAAAGGATGCGCCACAGACAGAGAGTTAGAACAGCACTACAGTTCTGAGCCCGCAGAAATTGCTGAAAGTTATCGTTTTGGAATACGAGATCAATTGATTGACGAGGGTATCAGTGAGTACATTGTACCATTTTTGGAGAGTGGAGCGCTGCCGTGCAAGACTCGAAATATCGCTTTCGCCAAAATTTTGGCTCTGAGCGCATTCGGATTTAGGACGATAAAAAACGCCAAGGAAAAAGCTGCGTTGCAGCCCTTGGATTAGTGGTAAGTTTGAAGATCTGCAAAAAAGGTAAGTTAAAGTTTTAATTTTTTAATTCTTTTGCAGCAATTTGCTAGTTAAGTGTCTTATGAATGTTTTGGGATTTTTTTTGCAATTTATTTTTTGGTGTTTTCCCTCATCCCAAGGCCCAACTCGCAGCGGTATCGGCCTCGGAGTAAAGTTGCAGAAAATTCGCGGTTTGCGCCACGAATCCTCGTGTAATGCCGATTTTTACCATTGCAAATTAAAGCTTGAATTTGCAGCTTCATAGCCATAGTATTGCGATAACGTTATTTTTGCCGAAAAAATACAATTATATCCAAGAACCTAATCTCTAGCCGTTAAACTTTAAAAAAGCGATCTATTCTCTGTCATTTTGGAAACTTTTAGGACTGAGCATTGCGTGACCGCTTTGTTTGTGGGATAAAAAGTAAAGCAATCAGAAGGAAGTTGTTGACAACCCCTAACTTGACTTTTGATTTAGCTTATCAGACAGCTATGTCGATTGATATGGCTGACCAATACGCTTGAGAATGTCCCACCATTTCCAGTCGTCAGACAACCGAGGTGAATCGCCTGCAGGTTAAAAGTAAAACGCAGTTGGGCCCCAAGGTGTCAACAACTGGCCATGGTAACAGTACATTGAAGTCATGCTATCAGTGCCTGGGACAACACATTGCTCAAAACTGTCTATATGTGAAGGGAGAGTGTTTCTTCTGTAAGAAAACTCGGCACCTTGCGAAAGCTCATTGACTGAAGAGTAAACCAAATTTCAGTGCTATAAGTAGAAATTGCCAGACGCTACATAGCATTGAGAAGCAACAGGACCAGGAGGTTCTAGAGATACACGTCATCAGGAGCACGAGGGTACCTAACAGTGATTTGTGAAGTATTGTCATCCAAGTAGATGTTACAGGAATCAGGAAACCCATGGAACTGGTACACCCGTGAGCGTAGTACTGGAATTGCTATATCACGACAAGTTGCGTCATTTTCCACTGGATAAATCATAGATAGAGCTGCGAGACTACTCAGGAGAGCAAATTCCTGTTGTAGGATGCATCACCGTACCAGTAAAATACAAGGATCAGTTTCAGAGCTTGCCTCTCATAGTAGTGGCAGGAGACAAGCCTACCTTGATGGGTAGAAATTGGTTGGGATCACTGAAGCTGGACTGGAGTGGAAACAAGATTTGCATCGAAAGATGACACCATGAAGCAGTATTTGAAGGTGTTCTGCGAAAGAGGCAGTCTGATCTAAGACTTCAAGGCATGTGTCAGAGTGCAGAAGGATGCAAGCGACATCCCGTACCATACTCACTCAAAGAGAAAGTTGAGCAAGAACTCAAAAGACTAGAAACTGAGAACATTATTTCTAAAGTAGATCTAAGTAATTGGGCTACACCCATTGTTGTTGTCCCTATGTCAGATGATAATGCTGATGCTATGTCCAAGTTGCCATCCTCATCACAAGTTACATCCAATAGGGAAGAAGTATTCTATTTTTCATACATTGATGAACTGCCAGTCACAGCTGAAGAGAGTGGTAGGGCAACCAAACATGACCCAGTTATGTCAAAGGTATATGATTACATTGCAAATGGCTGGCCAAACTCGGTATCAGAGGAAGATATTCATCCATACTTTATTCATAGGAATGAATGGTCAGTGGATAAAGATTGTATCATGTGGGATGCAAGAGTAGTTATCCCAAAAATGTTCAGGTCCAAATAGTTCGGAGATCTTCATGACCAGCACTTGGGAATGTGCTTGACCAAGAGTTTTGCATGCAATTACTTATGGTGGCCAGGTCTAGATAAAGATATAGAGTATATTATTAGTCACTGTGCAACATGTCAATCGGTAAGCAAGAAACCACCATCAGTACCATTACAGCCATGAAAATGGCCTCCCAGGGTATGGCAAAGATTACATGTAGATTTTGCTGAGCTAGAAGGACAACAATTGTTTATTGTGATTGATAGCCATTTGAAATGGGTAGAGCTGTTTCCGATGCAGACAATAACAAGTAAAACATTAGACAATTTGTGAAGATTGTTTTCTTCATATGGCCTCCCAGAAGAAATTGTGTCTGATAATGGGACGCAATTTTGTTCAGAAGAATTTGCACAGTTCATGAGCAGAAATGGTGTGAAACATGCTAAGGTTCCACTGTACCACCCTGCTTCAAATGGTGCAGCAGAGTGCACAGGAGAAATTGTAAAACTTGCCCTCATCAAACAAATGTTGGATCCAAATCCAAAGAAACGGCAGTTGTCATTGGGTCACAAACTAGCAAATTTTCTGATTACTTATTGTAATACGCCTCACACAACTATGGGTAGAACACCAGCAGAGTTGTTTCTCAAATGACAGCTATGAACCAGGTTCTCGTTGTTAAAGCCAAACTTGGCACAGTCAGTAGAAGAGAAACAATCAAGACAGAAAGAAAATCATGATAGAGGTGGAGTAAGAGAGAGAAGTGTAAAATTGAATCAGAAGGTTAGAACAATCACTATTAAAGGATGAAGTGGTTACCAGGAAGAGTAATGAAGATATGTAGCTCTCGTACATATTTGGTCAAGATGTTTGTTCATGGAAAGGTTAGGTTTGTTCACATTGATCATATTTTACCTATAGATGTGGAAGGTGTTGAAGGTTGGAATGATTCAATTATTTCTGATGAGTCAGGTAGTCTTGTTATAAGTAGAGTACCAGCAGCAAATCCTGCATCAGATGTACTAGAAATAAATCCAAGAGAAAGTCAGAATTGAAGTCTGAGCCTGAGTCAGGCAGACAAACAGTCTGGGTCACAGTTCCTGTAAAGCCATCTTGTGTATGTGTATGTTTGTGATGTCGTAAAGAATATATCACTAGAATTGTACAGCACAGAAACAGGCCATTTGGCCCAATAGATCTATGCTGGTGTTTATGCTTCACATGAGCCCCTCCTATCTTACTTCTTCTCATTCTATCAACATATCCTTCTATTCCTTTTCCCTCATGCACTTATCTAACTTCCCCTTAAATACATCTATGCTAATCGCATTCCATATGGTAGCGAGTTGCACATTCTCACCATTCTCTGAGCAAAGTAGTTTCTCCTGAATTCTTTATTGCATTTATTAGTGACTGTCTTATATTCACATTATTATAGAATTTATGTAAGAGTATTCTGCATTGCAAATTTTAGATTTCAGAGTATGAAGCAAGTATCAACTTGCCTAAAGGACCTCAAGCTAGAGGCATGACCTAATATTCAGCCTCGAGCATGCAGTAACCAACCCACTTTAGCATGGCTACTTGGCAGATTGCATGCTAAGTGCAAATAGGATGGCAGTTACGAATTCTTGTTCTAAAATGAACTGTAAAAGAGAAACTTATGTAGAGTAGATATTTAACTCTATTAGTATGGTTAATATTATTAGTGTAGGATTTACTCTTACATAAATTCTATAATAATGTGAACTTTTATATATAACTTTAATGACAATTATGATAATTTATATGAGATAATCCCGACAGAATAGATGTGAATTAGTTGATTTGTACTGAACATGGATGTGCTTTTGTTGTGAAGAAATTTTAAATTTCTATGAAGTGTGCTGGACAGTTACTGTAGTTATAAAACTCTTTAGTTAAATAAGTTTTGATTTTTGAAGATGAAATGGACACAGTTTGCACTTGAACTTTGGGATGCACATTTTTATTAAGCTGAGCGCATACTTTTGGAAATTTAATTGCATTTTTCAATCAACACATATTTATATAATATGCTTTAGAACTTATTATAACCTTGATTGAAAACTATTTCAGTTATCTTTTCAATGCCTGAAAGGATAGTGATTGTCATTAACAGTAAATAGTTTTGCTTGGATTCCTATGCAGACTCCTCTGGAAGCCTACAACAAATGTTATTCTCATAGAGAAGCACAAGTTTCTGAATGTGTTCCAAGAATGGGTTGTAAATTCTCTGTTAATGCAGTGATATGCAATGTCATGTGCTGAAATCAAATGGTAATGTTGCAAGTATTTTTTGGGTTACGCCACAACATGCACCATTGTCCAACCAAAGAGGTAAGCAGGAAACCTGTTTCTTAACCCTTAAGCTGACTGCCAATTGACAATTAAATTGATCTGCTCTTTAATCTCCCTTCTCTCTGCAAATCATTACAGAGAAAGGAACCCCAGTGTATGGGTTCCACAGAGTTTGAACCAGTGTTGCACCAGCCATTTACAACACTATCCATGGAAAACAACTTCTGTGATTGCTGTTATGTTCAAAATATCAGGTCTATCCTCATTCATTAGGTAGAAATTTAGTTGTGAGGTTAGTTTTCATATTTTGGCACATTCACATATAAATGCTATTGTCTAATAGCTCGTAAGACTTTCAGGGGCATTCGCTGGGCAGAGCTAGGGCAAATAGCCCAACTCACTGCCCGCGGAGGCCCTTTTTTTTTCTTTTTTGTTACTTCCGGATATGTGCAAATCTGTCAAGGGGATTCTTGACAGATCGCGAGTTCCAGGTTTATGCGCTTCACATGCCTAAACCCAGAGCATGCGTGGCCCCTAAAGCTACGTGCACGTCTTGTACACACCCGTAGCGGGTGCGAATTCAGGGCCAGTATGTTAATGAAGTGTTTTTCAGCTAGTGAGCACATTCAAGACTTCATCCAAATGAATTAGTGAATTTCAGTCAGTTTAGTTAGCATCTGCTTAATTTTGCAGAATCTCATTGTTTTGGATGTGTATAGATCTTTCCTAAATTACAAATCTTTTGTTGAAAGATATAAAAACAAAATCATTAATCTTAACAGTTTTGCAAGAAACAAAATGGTTGAAGTAATGAGCTGGAACAATAGAATTGACTGATTACAATCAATACCAATTATACAGGATATTGAAATTGTTGGTTTGTTAAATATCATCATCATAGATGGCAGTCCCGCGAAATCGAGGAAAACTTGCTTCCACTCTAAAAGTGAGTTCTCAGGTGGCTGTACTGTCCAATGCAGGAATTACAGTCTCTGTCACAGATGGGGCAGACAGTGGTTGAAGGAAAGGGTGCATGGGGAGTCTAGTTTGCCGCACGCTCCTTCCGCTGTCTGCGCTTGATTCTTGTTCTTGGCGACGAAACCCTAGGTGCTCAGCGCACTCCCGGATGCTCTTCCTCCACTTTGGACCGTTTTGGGCCAGGGATTCCCAGGTGCTGTTGGGGATGTTGCACTTTATCAAGAAGGCTTTGAGGGTGTCCTTGAAAAGTTTCCTCTGGGACTCGCTTGCTGTGTCGGAACTCCGAGTAGAGCACTTGCTTAGGGAATCTCGTGTCGGGCATGCGGACAGTGTGTCCCGCCCAATGGAGCTGCTCAAGCGAGGTCAGTGCTTCAACGCTGGGAATGTTGGCCTGAGCAAGAACACTGAAGTTGATGTATCTATCCTCCCAGTGGATTTGCAGGATCTTGCGGGAGCAACGTTGGTGGTGCTTCTCCAGCACTTTGAGATGTCTGCTGTATATAGTCCACGTCTCTGAGCCATATAGGAGGATGGGTATCACTACTGCCCTGTAGACCATAAGCTTGGTGCCAGATTTGAGATTCTGGTCTTTAAACACTCTCTTCCTCAGGCGACCAAAGGCTGCGGTGTTGGACCTAGTCATCGATGTCTGCCCTTGCTGATAGTAGGCTCCCGAGGCATGGAAAATGGTCCACGTTGTCCAAGGCCTTGCCATGGATTTTGATGACCGGGGGGGCAGTGCTGTGTGGTGGGGTCAGGTTGGTGGAGGACCTTTGTCTTACGGATGTTTAGTGTAAGGCCCGTGCTTTCGTATGCCTCGGTGAAGGTGTTGATGATGGCTTGGAGTTCGGCCTCTGAGTGTGTGCAGATGCAAGTGTCGTCTGCGTACTATAGTTCGATGACAGAGGATGGGACGACCTTGGATCTAGCCTGGAGGTGGCGAAGGTTGAACACGTTTCTATTGGTTCTATAGTTTAGTTCCACTCCAGCGGGGAGCTTGTTGAGAGTGAGATGAAGCATTGCAGCAAGGAAGATCAAGAAGAACGTTGGTGCGATGACGCAGCACTGCTTGACTCTGGTCCGGACGTGGATTGGGTATGTGATGAACCCATTGGTCAGGATCATGGCTTGCATGTCATCATGGAGCAGACGGAGGATCGTGACAAACTTCTGCGGGCAGCCGAAATGGAGGAGGACGCTCCATAGTCCCTCATGGTTGACAGTGTCAAAGGCCTTTGTGATATCAAAGAAGACAATGTACAAGGGTTGATGCTGTTCCCTGCATTTCTCTTGTAGTTGTCACGCGGTGAAGATCATGTCCATTTTAACACCTAGTGGATGGAATCTGCATTGTGACCCTGGGAGGAGCTCTTCTGCCACAGGGAAAAGACGATTGCGGAGGATTCTTGCGATTACTTTCCCAGTGGTTGACAGCAGGGAGATTCCTCTGTAGTTATCACAGTCGGACTTGTTGAAGATGGTCACGATTATGGCATCTCTCAGATCTCCTGACATGCTCTCCTCCTTCCATATAAGAGAGATGAGGTCATGCATTCGTGCCATACTTTATTGCCTCGGCGGGGATTCCATCTGCTCCTGTTGCTTTGTAATTCTTGAGCTGACAGATGGCTTTTTCTACCTTGTGCAGGGCTAGGGTTTTGCTGAGATGTTGGTGGGTAGCATGCTTCAGGATGGAGTTGAGGACACTCGTGTCAAAGGCAGAGTCTCGGTTAAGGAGATCTTCAAAGTGCTTTTTCCAGCGGGCACTGACTGCCTCAGTTTCCGTAATGAGTGCCTCTCTGTTCTTGGCCAGCAGTGGGGTGGGGCCTTAGGTGCTTGGGCCGTAGGTGGTCTTGACTGCGCTGAAGAATCCTCGCACATCGTGGTTGTCTGCTAGCTGCTGGATATCCTGTGCTTTCTCTACCCACCATCTATTCTTTAGGTCGCAGGTTTTTTGTTGGACCTCAGCCTTCAGCCACCTGTAGAGCTGCTTTGCTGCTCCCGTATTAGGTTACTGCTTTAAGTTCAGAAATACCTTGCACTTGCAGCTTATTAGCTCCTGGATCTCCTGGTCATTCTCGTCAAACCAGTCTTGGTGTTTCCCGGATGAGTGACCGAGCGTCTCTTCGCAGGCGCTGGTTATGAAGGCCTTGAGGGCAGACCAGGCGCTGTGGGCACTCTGCGTCTCGGGGTCATGGAAGGTCGCCAGGTTGGCAGTGAGGAGCTAGCTGTTTAGGACTTTCATAACTGGGTCTTTGAGTGCCCCAGCGTGATTTTCCTGTGGATTTGTTTCTGTTGCCAGGCAGAGGTAGGGCAAATAGCCCAACTCTCCACCTGCGGATGCCCTTTACTTCCGGATACGCTTCACATGCCTAAACCTGGAACATGCGTGGCCCCTACAGGCACATGCACATCTTGTACACGCCCATCGGGCTGTGAATTCATGGCCAGCATGTTAATGAAGTGTTTTTCAGGCAGCGAGCAGATTCAAAACGTCATTCAAATGAATTAGTGAATTTCAGTCAGTTTGGTTTGCATCTGCTTAATTTTGCAGAATCTCATTGTTTTGGATGTGTATAGATCTTTCCTAAATCACAAATCTTTTGTTGAAAGATATAAAAACAAAATCATTAATTTTAACAGTTTTACAAGAAACAAAATGAGCTGGAATAACAGAATTGGCTGATTACAATTAATATTAACTATACAGGATATTGAAATTGTTGATTTGTTAAATATTAAATTAATAAGTAACTGTTGCTCGAATGGCAATTTCGCTAGTCATGTGACTAATAGTTGCCTGCAACGGTTCTTGAGTTAAATACCAATGACACACTAGACAATGGTGGTACCATTAATGTTCTTTTAATACAGAAGAAGTTCAAGACTCACCACTTATACTTTATAGTTACCCAATAGGTCCTCGGATGATCAGTCCATCCTAACACTGTTCCGTCGAGGGTCTCTTCCCTGGTGCCTACTTCTGCCGAGTTTTACTCCTAAGTCCTCGCTATGGACTAACCTAACCTGTCTATCTTTATATCCTCCTTTTCATGCCTAACACGTCGAGTTGGTGCCAGTAAGTCTGAGGTGATCAGGGTCTTTCCTGCTGAAATTGACAGTGCATACTCTGTCTTTATGTTGGGGGAAATTGGCTGCTCTTTGGCTGCCCAGACAGTGGGGTTTCAGCTTCGATACGGGGTTCTCTTTGTACTTGTCCTCTTCTTTCGATAGTAATCATTTCTTCATTTCCAATTCTCATAGGTCTCAACGGGTGAGTGCAGAAACTTGGTTTGTGTAGCGGGCAAATTTGTGTTCCGTAATGGTAGATCTTTTGGTGGCGGTGAAACAATAAGTCCCATTTCCCAAATAGGCACTCCTGACGAATGTTTGGGCCTTCACATTCAGCATGGTCAGAGTACAGTTCTTGGTGGTGCTGATCTTGAAACCACACTGTGCAGTGTTTTCGCAGCTGGCATCAACCTGGAGGATGAGGTTTCTTGTTCGAGATCAGACTCTGAATTTGGGTATTATTGATCCAGGTGGGGACTCTACCCTCTTTGGTTTCCTGCAGGTTTTCCCGTAATTATTCTATCATCCGGTTTCGATAACTTGCGCCTGAGTTTGGCTCTCTGCTTTCATGGCAACATTGATTAATTGGTTGATAGTCTGAGTGTGACTTTCCAATATGGTGACCATTTTTTTCTCCAGCTTACCGTCATTTTTTTCCCTGCCTCCGTTACCTGTCTCTGATTATTATTTAAATTATTTAAAAACTGCATTATTTGTCCGATCAATCCCTTTATCTTAACGTTCAGATTAGTACTTTCAAAGGTATTGACTGTGGCCATTCCTGCCCCGTACGCTGTACCTATGTCATTAGCAATGCATCTTTTCCGCCTACTCTTAATTTCCGTCTTATTCAGTCCTATTTCTTGTCTCAATAGTAGTGAAGTCAGGTCCTGATACAATTTCCTTAAATTGTCTGGGCACCAGTTGGGCAACGGAATATTACTTATGTTAAATACAACAGGTATCAACTCATACTGTACATTGTCATCAAATTACAGTAATAAACAAACACATAAAACACAAAAATGTTCTAATTCCACCCTGTAGGATAATAAAACACAGTATCAGTTGCTCTCCTTATGGAGTAGGTCTTCTCAATCTTCTCGAACCTGGGGCAGAGCCAAACAAAGGTATTGGATGGTTTCTAGTCCACACGACTGTGTTCCTTTCTCTCTCTGGAAACTGTTGTCCTCGTTTCCTTCTCCTGGCCGGGGGCGGGCGGTAACTCGAGGTGTGAGACTCATAGTTTTTAAACTCCATAACAAACCATCTGTCGGACTTGGTGCCGTCTCATCGTGAGGGGGCACGGGCTTTGTCAGATATCGCTGGGGCGGGTACCTGGTCATCTTCTGAATCATTACCTTCTTCTTTGGTGGCTTCCACTGAACTACTTGCGGCCTCTAAATTTTGGATAGGCGGCAAGATGGGTATTATATCTTGGGCTGGGATCGGGTTAGCTGCTGGGTCGGGTGGGGCGAGCCCTGTCTCTTCTAAATCTAACATGATGTGGTACATGTGGCTGTTCATTTTCCCAAAGGGTATTAGCTGGTTAAGGTGGTGCCCTTGGCCATCCATGACCTTGAACACCGAGGCACTAGCCTTTACTAAATGGTCCGGCATATTTAGGGGCAAGGAAAGTTCCTTCCTTCTGGAATTTTACCATTATTTGGTCTCCGATTTTTAGTTCCCATGGGTGTACCTTCCCATCAAAGTAGGCCTTACTTTTTTTTAATGTTTGTTTCCCAATTTCACTGCGGCAGCCATTCTAGCAGCTTCCAAATACTTGATCGAGTTTGACATGTATTTCTCTGAGGACAGGGAAGTTTTCTGGATCTCATTCAAATCTAATCCCATGAAGGCTTGGACACCTCTCATGACTCTTCCGGTCATTAGCTCGTGGGGTGAATTGCCTGTAGAGGCTACCACTGTGTTTCAGATGGCCATTAATACATAAGGGAGGACCTTGTTCCAGGACGTGTGGTTCTGCTGTACTAATTTTCGTAACATTGCTTTTAATGTCCGATTCATGTGCTCTATCATTCTGCTTGATTTCGGCTGGTAGGCGATATGGAATTTCTGTTTTATTTTTGCCAATTGCATGACCTGTTGCATAAGTTGTCCCGTGAAATGTGTTCCCTGGTCAGAACTGATGCCCTCTGGCAATCCCCATCTGGAGAACACTTCTTCCATAAGTATTTTTGCGGTTGTGGCGGCCGAGTTATTGTTAGTTGGAAATGCTTCGATCCATTTGGAGAATATGTCCACCACTACTTGGATGTATTTCTTACCACTGGGACAGGTAGGTAGAGGTCCTACATAGTCTGTCTGAGGTTGAGTCCAAGGGCCCGTGCCCTGTCTGGTATGTCCTAATTCTACCTGGGTTTTGTACTGTGTCGGATTGTTCTGGGCACATATCAGACAGTTTTTGACATACCCTTCCACTTCTTGCTGTATTCCAGGCCACCAGCATAGCTCCTTCAATTTGGCCATGGTCCTATCTATTCCCTGATGTCCATTGATCCTGTAGTTCGGGGGAGGGGGTCATCTCTGAAGGGTTAAAAGTGAAAGTTTTCATGCAACACACCTGCGCATCACACGTTCCGGTGGGTACCTCGAATTGCTGCATTAAGTCTGACATTTTCCATATACATCTATTGGCTGGGTCATCGGCTAAATTATAAATTCTCATAAAATCAATTCCTATATTATCTGTCTCTCCCATGACAGGTGGAATAGATAGGCATAAATGTTGAAAGAAATAGTGTCCCAATCCTATCTCTAATGGTTTAATGAATGTTGCCATTTGGCGATGGCCAGTAAAGCCACTAAGTAAGATTTTCTGGTCACTCATTTCGTCGTGTGTGAATTGGTGTTTACTACTGAGGCAGGTTCTAGATCCTCCCATGTCCTATAACCTGCTGTAATGTGGCCACTAAAATTTGTCATCATCATCATCATAGGCAGTCCCTCAGAATCGAGGAAGACTTGCATCCACTCCTGAAGTGAGTTCTTTGGTGGCTGAACAGTCCAATATGAGAGCCACAGACTCTGTCACAGGTAGGACAGACAGTCATTGAGGGAAGGGGTGGGTGGGACTGGTTTGCCGCACACTCTTTCCGCTGTCTGCGCTTGATTTCTGCATGCTCTCGGCGTTGAGACTCGAGGTGCTCAGCGCCCTCCCGGATGCCCTTCCTCCACTTAGGGCTGTCTTGGTCCAGGGACTCCCAGGTGTCAGTGGGGATGTCGCACTTTATCAGGGAGGCTTTGAGGGTGTCCTTGTAGCGTTTCCGCTGCCCACCTTTGGCTCGTTTGCCGTGAGGGAGCTTCGAGTAGAGCACTTGCTTTGGGAGTCTCGTGTCTGGCATGCGGACTATGTGGCCTGCCCAGTGGAGCTGATCGAGTGTGGTCAGTGCTTCAATGCTAGGGATGTTAGCCTGAATGAGGACGCTGATGTCGATGTAACTGTCCTCCCAGGGGATTTGTAGGATCTTGCGGAGACATCATTGGTGATATTTCTCCAGCAACTTGAGGTGTCTACTGTACATGGTCCATGTCTCTGAGCCATACAGGAGGGCATGTATTACTACAGCCCTGTAGACCATGAGCTTGGTGGCAGTTTTGAGAGCCTGTCTTCAAACACTCTTTTCCTCAGGCGGCCGAAGGCTGCAATGGTGTACTGGAGGCGGTGTTGGATCTCATCGTCGATGCCTGCTCTTGTTGATAGGAGACTCCCGCAGAATGGGAAGTGGTCCACGTTGTCCAGGGCCGCGCCATGGATCTTGATGACTGAGGGGCAATTAGCTGCCTTCCTGTGGCTCTGTTTTGCCTCAGCACCCTCGTAACCTGGCTTCGCTCCTTTTGGGAGCCTACAATCGCTGCTCCAGTGTCCCAAATTCCCACAGTTATAACACTCTTGGGATTGACCCGCATTATTTGACTCTTGACAAGGTGTTGTTTTCTGCTTGTACAGAGTGTTACCTTTTTTTCCCGCATTTAATCAGTTCGACAAACAAGCATACCAATGCATGGTACCACGCATACCAATAGCTTACACATTACAATCGTTCTCTCTTTCATGCATAATAGCAATACACACCCTTTTCTCCACTGGTCCACATTCTTGAATTGGTCTGAAAATGTTATTTAAAATACCAAATATATGTGATTGCCTCATGTTCAGAACTAGAGGTTTTTCACACAATTTAAACCAACCAAAATTGCACCATGGTCATAATGAAAGTTTGGTTTTCACAGGTTAATTAACCTCAGTAACTCCAAATTAATTCAAACCAATTTCAAATGAACCAATGCCAGTTGAAAAAAACTATACAGACACACACACACACACACACACACTTAAAGACAAGTTAAAAACCATCCACATGCTTTTAACTTTACCATTCACATTGAAACATCAGAGGTTTTTAGTCCAGCTTTCCTCCACCCGTGCCCATATCCGGGGGCTGTCTGATATGTATGCACTCGTCCTTTTGGACTGTGGGTTTGGAGTTTTCCTGGTACTTTCTCCATGCACTAGTCATGCGCCTAATGATCCATGCTTCTATGTGGATCTCATTGGAGGCTTCAAAATGCTTTACCGATGCTTTACCATAAGCATTGGCATGGGAACATAACGTTTTCCGCCACTGTGAACTTAGGGTGTATGTCAAGGTTGTTCTATCTGAACCTGACATAAAGACGGTTTTAAATACAACCCACAATCTTCCTGAATAAGACAGGGTGTTCCTGGTCTCCCAGTTTAAATTGGGCCATTTCGTCTACTGGGTTTTTACTATCTACTCCAGCGGCTGCCTCCACGGCTACCCACATGTCAGTTAGGGTGTCTGTGCCTCGCTGTTCTTCTCGGGGGAGAGCTCTGAAAATAATGGGCCCCACACATGGGGGTATAAATTTAACCATCTCCACTTCGTCTAAACCACCCGTTACCGTGGTCTGGTCCACAGCTGCTCTCCATAAATGGTAGTTCTTCCCGTCGAACGGGGTCACTTCCTTAACTAAATCCTTCAACTGGGTTATGGAGAAGGGGGTTACGTATGTGGAGAGTGCATTGGCATCTGCTCTGGTATTACGGGTAGTAGTTACGGGGTAGGCTCAGTCCTCGGGGGTCCTGGATATAGGACTCTTGGCCAGGTGCCTGTGGGGGTGGACGATATTCCCAGTGGTCCGAACCTGAGCTACAATCACTGCCGCAAGGGTCACATTTACATGTCCCTTCCTGGTTCTCCCTATTTTGTCAGAGCACTTGGGGGGCCGTCTTCCCCAAAGCATGCATAACAACCTTTTGCATGATCATTTGGCTTTCTAATTCTTTGATAGTTTTCTTGCACTGAGTAAGGTCTGCTCTGTTTTCCCTATCGGTTGTGCGAGTCGCTTGAAGGAATCTAAGGCCAGCTGCTAATTCGCGACACTTATTTTCCGACTTAGCTACTTGCTCTTGAGCCTCTGTGCACTTTTGCCTCATTTTCTCCTCATTTTGCTTGCTATTATCTGCCATAGTTATACTAAAGGCCAGATGCAATGTATGGAGTTTTTAAAAATCGTTTTGGAGAGTCTCAATTTGATTGGCTTGCTCCGCCAATTTGAGCCTCAATTCCTTAACTTCATCTGTCAATTTTCCTGCGTCTGTCTGATTTTTCGTGCTCACATTGGTTTTGTGACATTTTGTTGAGGTCTCTCTGCTTAAGTAATTCTGCATAACATGCTGCCTGTAAGACACATTTAGACTCCCTCCTTCTTTTCCTTTTTAGTTTTGTCGAAGAATGAGTCTCCTCCGGGAAATCCGGGTGAGCTCATTGTTTCAAGCCATCCCCTGAACTGGTTAAACTGCTCTTCCCATGACTGGAAGCTTCCACCTTTTCCTGCTATTTCTCCTATATCTTTCCTATAGTTTTAACTCAGAATCATCCCATCTGGGTCGCCACTGTTGTTCGAACGGTAATTTCGCTAGTCGTGTGACTAATAGTTGCCTGCGACGGTTCTTGAGTTAAATACCAAATGACACACTAGACAATGGTGGTACCGTTAATGTTCGTTTAATACAGAAGAAGTACAAGACTCACCACTTATACTTTATAGTTACCCAATAGGTCCCTGGATGATCAGTTCAATCTTAACACTGTTCCGTCAAGGGTCTCTTCCCTGGTGCCTACTTCTGCCGAGTGTTATTCCTAGGTCCTCGCTATGGACAGTCCGAACCTGTCTATCTTTATATCCTCCTTTTCATGCCTAACTAGTCGAGTTGATGCCAGTAGGTCTGAGGTGATCAGGGTCTTTCCAGCTGTCGCGTTTATGCCATTAAGTCTGAGGTGATCAGGGGCTTTCCTGTTGAAATTGACAGTGCATACTCGGTCTTTATGTTGGTGGAAATTTGCTCTGCTTTGGCTGCCCAGACCAGTGACCCTGCTTTCTCCATCTATTCTTTAGGTCGTGGGTTTTTTGTTGGACCTCGGCCTTCAGCCACCTGTAGAGCTGCTTTGCTGCTGCTGAATTGGGTTACTGCTTTAAGTTCAGAAATACCTTGCACTTGCGACTTCTTAGCTCCTGGATCTCCTGGTCGTTCTCGTCAAACCAGTCTGGGGGTGTTTCCTGGTTGAGTGACTGAGCGTCTCTTCGCAGGCACTGGTTATGGAAGCCTTGAGGGCAGACCAGGCGCTGTGGGCACTCTGCACCTCGGAGTCATCGAGAGTCGTCAGGTTGGCAGTGAGGAGCTAGCTGTATAGGGCTTGCATAACTGGGTCTTTGAGTGCCCGAGCTTGATTTTCCTGTGGCATTGTTTCTGTTGCCAGGCAGAGGTAGGGCAAGTAGCCCAACTCTCCACCTGTGGAGGCCCTTTACTTCCGGATACGTGCAATCTGTCAAGAGGATTCTTGACAGATCGCAAATTCAAGGTTTATGCGCTTCACATGTCTAAACCTGGAACATGCATGGCCCCTACAGGCATGTGAACATCTTGTACATGCCCTAGGGGCTGTGAATTCATGGCCAGTATGTTAATGAAGTGTTTTTCAGCTAGCGAGCACATTCAAGACTTCATTCAAATGAATTAGTGAATTTCAGTCAGTTTGGTTTGCGTCTGCTTAATTTTGCAGAATCTCATTGTTTTGGATGCGTGTAGATCTTTCCTAAATCACAAATCTTTTGTTGAAAGATATAAAAACAAAATCATTAATCTTAACAGCTTTGCAAGAAACAAAATGGTTGAAGCTGGAATAACAGAATTGGCTGTTTACAATTAATATTAATTATACAGGATATTGAAATTGTTGGTTTGTTAAATATTAAATTAATAAGTAACTTACATTGTTTCTCTTATTTATAATTGTATGAATTGTTTGATTCTGCAGTCCCCTAGGTCCTACTCTCTGGAATTTCCTCTCCAAACTTCGCCACCTCTCTTTCCTTTTTAAAACGTTCTCAGAACCAAACTCTTCGACGGAGGTCTCCACTCCTATTCTCTGCTTCCCTAGCTCAGCGTTCGTTTTCTTTATCACTATCTGTGAAGTGCCTTGGGATTGTTTATGTTTAAGGATGCTTTATAAATGGGAATAGTTGTTATTGTTCTTCTACCTGTCACGGCACTGAACTCATATCCTTCAACGAATATGCCCTGTAACCAATCAATCCTTAACTGATTGAAAATTATCTTAATCTATGCTCTTCCCAGACATTTATAAATGAGTAGAATTGCATCAAGTTTCTAATGTGTAGTGAGATAAGGACATATGGTGATTGGTTGCTGCAGTAGACCTGTTCTACCATCTAAGGTGAAGATTTGTTTTCTTGAATACCAAGCAGCCGCCTCTCAAAATACATTGACAGACATATGACAGGGAGAGTGGGTGCGGAGAGGGTCACAATTTTTGGAATGAGCATTAGCGGCTGGTAACCTTACCTGCCACAGCACAGAATCGCAGGTAAGACACCCTCAGTTTCCCAATAAGTGCTGGTCGTAGCAAGGTTCTTCCCCACCAACATATATATGGAAAACAGCTCCATAGTGTTCACACAGGTACTGTAAATGGTGGAAATATACATGTTTATCCCTCCTCATTACCTCAAAGCAAATGCTAATAATTAGTGATTTTGTTTTGTCACAGTGGCTTCAAAAAGCATCTTCTACTGTTAAATTAGATGACTTTCTAGGAGCGATACCATGAACCCAGTGCAGAAGCCTCACTCACAAAGATGCATGTCAGAGAAAAAGCTACATACAGCTGGGATTGTTTTCCTTAGAGCAGCAAAGGTTAAAGGGAGACCTCATAGAGGTATTCAAAAGTATGAGGGGTTTTGATAGAGCAAGTAGGAATAAACTATTTCCTCTGGCAAGTGAGTTGGTAACCAGAGGTTATAGAATTAAAATAATTGGCAAAAGAGCTAGAAGGGACATGAAGATAAATGTCTTCACACAGAAGGTTGTTAAAATCTGGAATGCGCTACCTGAAAGGGTGGTGGAATCAGATTCCAAGGGAACTTTTAAAAGACAATTGGACATGTGTTTGAAGGGAATGAATTTGCTGGATTATGGGGACAAAGCTATGATGTGGGACTAAATTGGACAACTCCCGTATAGGTCTGATGGGCTGAGTGGTCTCCTTCTCTGCTGCAAGATTCTATGACTCTACTGATTCGCTGACCTGCACTCTCAATGAACTTGGTTTCCCACAGGAAGTTCTGGATTACAAAATCATTCCTTAATAAACGGTTCTGATAGTTCCTGTAAAATAGGTTGGTTTGTGCATGCCCTTTATCGCAGCTATTCAGTGCCACACTGATTGCAGGTAAACTGAAACAGTGTTTATCTTATTTTATATGTTTTAGTAGGAATGGAGTGAGGAGAATTTCAACTTCAACTTTTCTTGCATGTAATACTTGGAGAGGAGAAGGGCAAAGTTAGTAATAGTTTCCTTTTTAAAAATAACAAAACACTTTCAATTCTGTAGTATTTAGAAAGCTTTTGAATAACACAAATCCTTGGTATAGCAAAATTGTATTGTAATATTCTATTAAGAATTGTATGTACAAAAATATTATGTGGGGGACCTTTAAGTCTTTTCACAGAACTCCCTCACAACATGTTGAGATCGTTCCTGCAATTAGCATTTATGATTTTGATGTTACCAAATCAGGATTAACAGATTGGGATTGTTCCATGTATTATAAAGCAAAAAATAGTAATTGGTAATATTTTAAGTTAGAAGTTAAAAATTACAAAATTTATCTAGAACTAAAATGGGTTGGCCTTCTAAATAAGTATTCATCATAGGCAGTCCCTTGAATCGAGGATGACTTGTTTCCACGTCAAAAAGTTCACAGGTGTTTCAATGGTAAACCTAAAATTCCAGGTCCGAACTAAATCTTGAAGGGTGGAAGATGCCTGTGCATGGATTTTTTAACGTGTGGTGACCGTTGTACACCAGCCACCACAGGGCTTGACAGAGCTAGGTCTTGGTCCAGTATCAAGGATTAACCAAGACGACTGGAGACCAGCTTTGCTGCACGGACCTAGTGCGCACACCTATCGCAGTGTGGGCTGGCCCGTGCTATCCCTGGGCCCTCGTCTCTTCTGGGCCCCAAACTCACACCTCTCCTGGGCCCTGATCACATCCCTCTACAATTTCTCGCCGCTCCTTTGCCCCGACCTCACCATTCCTGCTGTACCTGCCCATGCTCCAATCACCGACCTGGACCTTGATGATGTCACTCTTCACTGCCGTTGCTCTCCTGCTCTAACATGCGCTGCTTCCTGGAATGGTGCCGCCACGCTGCTCCTTCCGCACCCCGGCCTGCTCCGATGGTGCTCGCAGGCCGCGCAGACTCTGGGCTAGGCCGCCACGCTGCTCCTTCCGCACCCCGGCCTGCCCCGATGGTGCTCGCAGGCCGCGCAGACTCTGGGCTAGGCCGCCACGCTGCTCCTTCCGCACCCCGGCCTGCCCCGATGGTGCTCGCAGGCCGCGCAGACTCTGGGCTAGGCCGTCACGCTGCTCCTTCCGCACCCCGGCCTGCTCCGATGGTGCTCGCAGGCCTCGCAGACTCTGGGCTAGGCCGCCACGCTGCTCCTTCCGCACCCCGGCCTGCCCCGATGGTGCTCGCAGGCCGCGCAGACTCTGGGCTAGGCCGCCACGCTGCTCCTTACGAGTCCAGTTGGCCACCCATTTCTATCATGTGGGAGGTCTTTAGTAAAATCACTAACCTTCACTTAGATAGTGACATAACAAAAAGATATTTATTGTTTGGAAATTGAAACAGATGTTTGCTATAATTGAAGCTTAGATCTCATGAAGTGCAGATGTCACATTGTTATTAACTGGAAGTTGTGTTGCTCTTAGTTAGAGGTGTACCCAACAGCTAACTTGCACCACAGGACTTCTGGCTGGACACCAGATTTATTCGAAAGACGTGCATTTCTATAACACCTTTCATGACCACCGGATACCCCAAAGTGCTTTGCAGTCAATTAAGTGCTTTTTAAAGTGTGGTCACTGTTGTAATGTAGGAAATGCGGCAGCCAATTTGCACACAGCAAGCTCTCATTAAAAGCAATGTGATAATGACCAGATAATCTGTTTTTTTAGTGATGTTGATTGAGGGATAAATGTTGGCCAGGACACAGGGGATAACTCTGACAGAGCATAATGTCTCATTTGAAAGATGGCACCTCTGATAGCGCAGAATTGCCTCAGTACTGCACTGGAGTGTAAGCGCAGATTTCTGTGCTCAAGTCTCTGGAACGGGACTTGAACCCATGATCTTCTGATTTTTGCACAACATGAAGTTAATTTAACAATGGTTTGGTAGTTACATCACTAGAGTATTGGAGGCTCTCTTCGGAGGCTCAAGTTTGAATTGCATCCTTGACTGACACTCTCACTTGATCTTCTCCTGGAGTGTTAGTGTTCTAAGTTCAGCTAGGTTGTCTGGGGGAAGGAAACAAACCAGGGAGGTATCTCTTGCTACCCACTCAAGTGATATTCTTGGCAGGTTGACAAAGAATTGATATTGATGGTATCCATGGAGATGACCACACACTGAACTGTCTCAACTCTGCGAGAGAGTGGACACAGACTGCGAAGAGTAGGAAAATAAGAAAACTGACATAAAGTAAAAATAAAACTATAAATCAGTTGATTTTAATCAATCTACTAACTGAATCAAAGTTGAGGTTGCTGGGGAATATGAATGCCACATAACATTGATTCTTTAATCAGTGAGCTTTCAAAAGTAGTGGAATCATGCTTCCTCTTTTATTAATAGTAGTGAATTGTCATTTTTATCTTTTCAGGCACTGATTTACATTCGTGTTCTCTGTACTCTAAAGACTACTAGGAAGAAAATCTATACAGTTGTGTTGTATTTTACTCATTTGATGCTAAGCTAAATGTTCAGCAAACAAGATTGCATATTATTTATCCTCTTCCAATGATCTATTTAGGGTTTGAATATATTTTCACAAGCACTGTTTTCATCAGAAGGATGACTTTATGCCAATTTGTGGCATTTCAAAAAAATTGCAAACTTGGTGGTGGCAAGCTATCAAAAATGTGTTATTATGAGAGATAAATGGAACCAGGTTAACTATGGTACAAACTGGAAATATTTAATTCAAACATTATCTAGTTGTCCCATCAACCCAAAAGGTAGTTCCAGTATCCTTGATACATGTGAAGATTTTTTACAGTGGTATACTTGGTTCAAATAATTATATTTATTTTGGGGTTTATTTCAGTGACTGTAAATTTTGAATCTTCCTGTGGTATTTGGAGAAATGTTAAAACATACAAATGCACAAAAAGTTGGGAGTATAATATTTTTGTAAAATACTATAATCCCATAATGTTCCTATTCAGACCTGAACAGGTTTTGAGCACTATAAAATCCACTTAAAAAAAAGTAGATTTTGTTAGCCATAACAATGCATGCAATATCATTTCAACATTAACACGGGTTGAGTTATCTCTTTATATGTCAAGCACTAGACTTTGGAAATTACTATGAGCAATATTATCTTATGGACCTTGAACACATTTAAATCTCATTCTTCTGTGATATCTATATTAATGGAAGTGTGAACCTGTTTAAAATAAACAGGTTATGAAAATCGCATTGGAGTCAATGACTGCTATAATATTAGACATCTTCAATTGGCCACCTAGAGGTTGGCCTTGCAAGGTTTTGTTAGCTCTATGCATTAGGTATTAGGCATTAGCTCAGTGGTTCCACTCTTACATTACTGACATGGATGAAGGGACCGTGTGTAATGTAGCCAAGTTTGCTGAGGATGGGTGGGAAAGCAAACTGTGAGGAGGACACAAAAAATCTGCAGAGGGATATAGACAGGCTAAGTGAGTGGGCAAAAATCTGGCAGATGGAATATAATGTGGGAAAATGTGAGGTTATCCACTTTGGCAGTAAAAATAGAAAAGCAAATTACAATTTAAATGGAGAAAAATTGCAAAGTGTTGCAGTACAGAGGGGCCTGGGGTCCTTGTGCATGAAACACAAAAAGTTAGTATGCAGGTTCAGCAAGTAATCAGGAAGGCAAATGGAATGTTGGTCTTTAATGCAAGGGGGATAGAGTATAAAAGCAGAGAAGTTCTGCTACAACTGTACAGGGTATTGGTGAGGCCACGCCTGGAGTACTGCGTACAGCTTTGGTCTCCGCATTTAAGGAAGGATATATTTGCGTTGGAGGCTGTTCAGAGAAGGTTCACTAGGTTGATTCTGGGGATGAGGGGGTTAACTTATGAAGATAGGTTGAGTAGGTTGGGCCTATACACATTGGAGTTCAGAAGAATGAGAGGTGATCTTATCGAAACATATAAGATAATGAGGGGGCTCGACAAGGTGGATGCAGAGAGGATATTTCCACTCATAGGGGAAATTAAAACTAGGGGACATAGTCTCAGAATAAGGGGCCACCCATTCAAAACTTAAATGAGGAGGAATTTCTTCTCTCAGAGGGTTGTAAATCTATGGAATTCTCTGCCCCAGAGAGCTGTGGAGGCTGGGTCTTTGAGTATACTTAAGGCGGAGATAGACAGATAAGGGAGTAAAGGGTTATGGGGAGCGGGCAGGGAAGTGGAGCTGAGTCCATGATCAGATCAGCCATGATCTTATTGAATGGTGGAGCAGACTCGATGGACCGAATGGCCAAATCCTGCTCCTACTTCTAATGTTCTTATGTTCTTACCTTTGAATCAGAAAGAAATGGGTCCAAATCCTGCTGCAAAAATTTGAGCAATAATCTAGGCTGCCACTTCAGTGGAGTACTAAGGGAGTGCTACACTGTCCGAGAGCTGTCGCCTTTCAGATGAAACCCTAATCTGTGGCCTTCTCTGCCCTCTCAGATGCCATAGCACTATTTAAAGAAGAGTAGGGAGTTCTCCCAGTGTCCTGGTCAATATTTATCCCTCAACCCACACCACAAAAAACAGATTGGGCTAGAAATTGTGGTCGGAGGCATAGCTCTGGAGTAAGCCTCCGACCCGCGAAACATTTACAAATCTACCTCAAGATGACCAGGCTGCGAAGAATTGCAGTCTTGGACCTACAGGTGTATGGCAATGTAAAGGTCCACAGATCCCAGGGACGCAGGCGGTTCGGAAGCGCATAATGATATGCAATGGAATCCCCAAATAATTATACAATTACATAATTCTAATAAATATAAGTGTACTGAATTGCAATTTTAGTCATAAGTCCCTTCATTACAGTGACTAAAATAAAAATTTACTTTTTTGACAAATAATTTTAAACATCTTAATCCGGGCCAATATTTGTATAAAATCATTTAAAGTGTATATGCATAATTTTTTTATTTTTAAATTTTTAATTTAAGGCTTCTATATACCGTTATGCTGATGAAAGCAGGCCTTACGCCTGCTTTTACCAGCCATAAGAGTTTTGTGGCCAGTTGCTGGGCAGTTGTAACTCTGCGCTAGCAATACTGAGTTTCCATGCGGTTCGGATGATCTGCCAAGGCGTACCTTGACAGATCACAAGTTTCGGATTGTGGAACAAGCACAAGCGGAAGTTGCAGGGCCTTTCAAATGGATTACAATGGCATACTCTTATAGTACACTGTCAGGGAGACCGCAACTTCAGGGCCACTTTCTGGTCTTTTAGCTCATTCCTGTTTCTGGGATTTGCTATGCGCAAACTGGTTGCGGTACTCCCACTATATTACAGCAATAACTACACTAAAGATCCTGTGGCCATGAAAGGTCCTGTATGAATGCAAGTTATTTCTCTGATTTATTTCTTTAATCATTGAAGTCTGCATTGGTGGAATCATTACATCATAAGAACATAAGAACATAAGAATTAGGAACAGGAGTAGACCATCTAGCCCCTTGAGCCTACTCCGCCACTCAACAAGATCATGGCTGATCTGGCCGTGGACTCAGCTCCACTTACCCGCCCGCTCCCCATAACTCTTAATTCCCTTATTGGTTAAAAATCTATCTATCTGTGATTTGAATACATTCAATGAGCTAGCCTCAACTGTTTCCCTGGACAGCGAATTCCACAGATTCACAACCCTCTGGGAGAAGAAATTCTTTCTCAACTCGGTTTTAAATTGGCTCCCCCGTATTTTGAGGCTGTGCCCCCTAGTTCTAGTCTCCCCGACCAGTGGAAACAACCTCTCTGCCTTTATCTTGTCTATCCCTTTCATTATTTTAAATGTTTCTATAAGATCACCCCTCATCCTTCTGAACTCCAACGAGTAAAGACCCAGTCTACTCAATCTATCATCATAAGGTAACACCCTCATCTCCGGAATCAGCCTAGTGAATCGTCTCTGTACCCCCTCCAAAGCTAGTATATCCTTCCTTAAGTAAGGTGACTAAAACTGCACGCAGTACTCCAGGTGCGGCCTCACCAATATCCTGTACAGTTGCAGCAGGACCTCCCTGCTTTTGTATTCCATCCCTCTCGCAATGAAGGCCAAATTCTATTCGCCTTCCTGATTACCTGCTGCACCTGCAAACTAACCTTTTGGGATTCATGCACAAGGACCCCCAGGTCGCTCGGCACCGCAGCATGTTGTAATTTCTCCCCATTCAAATAATATTCCCTTTTACTGTTTTTTTTTCCAAGGTGGATGACCTCACACTTTCCGACATTGTATTCCATCTGCCAAACATTAGCCCATTCGCTTAACCTATCTAAATCTCTTTGCAGCCTCTCTGTGTCCTCTACACAACCCACTTTCCCACTAATCTTTGTGTCATTTGCAAATTTTGTTACACTACACTCTTTCCCCTCTTCCAGGTCATCTATGTATATTGTAAACAGTTGTGGTCCCAGCACGAATCCCTGTGGCACACCACTAACCACCGATTTCCAACCCGAAAAGGACCCATTTATCCTGACTCTCTGCTTTCTGTTAGCCAGCCAATTCTCGATCCATGCTAATACATTTCCTCTGACTCCGCGTACCTTTATCTTCTGCAGTAACCTTTTGTGTGGCACCTTATCGAATGCCTTTTGGAAATCTAAATACACCACATCCATCGGTACACTTCTATCCACCATGCTCGTTATATCCTCAAAGAATTCCAGTAAATTAGTTAAACATGATTTCCCCTTCATGAATCCATGTTGCGTCTGCTTGGATTGCACTATTCCTATCTAGATGTCCCGCTATTTCTTCTTTAATGATAGCTTCAAGCATTTTCCCCACTACAGATGTTAAACTAACTGGCCTACAGTTACCTGCCTTTTGTCTGCCCCCTTTTTTAAACAGAGGCGTTACATTAGCTGCTTTCCAATCCGCTGGTACCTCTCCAGAGTCCAGAGAATTTTGGTAGATTATAACGAATGCATCTGCTATAACTTCCGCCATCTCATTTAATACCCTGGGATGCATTTCATCACCTTGAGATCCATTAGCCTGTCCAGCACTACCCCCCCTAGTGATAGTGATTGTCTCAAGGTCCTCCCTTCCCACATTCCCGTGACCAGCAATTTTTGGCATGGTTTTTGTGTCTTCCACTGTGAAGACCGAAGCAAAATAATTGTTTAAGGTCTCAGCCATTTCCACATTTCCCATTATTAAATCCCCCTTCTCATCTTCTAAGGGACCAACATTTACTTTAGTCACTCTTTTCCGTTTTATATATCGGTAAAAGCTTTTACTATCTGTTTTTAAAGACAAAACAGCATCAGTTACTCTCAAAATCAAACTGGAGACATTGATGAGTAGCAGCAGAGTATAATATCAGGGAAAGCAATTGAATTGTAATAGTGGCTTATTAAACGTGCAAGGAATAGGGCAGGTGAAATGGTACAAAGAAAAAAAGAGACGTGTGAAATTTGCAGATATTTAAATAAACCTAAGTCCTGCTTATTCACTAACCACAATCCTATTTCACAAATCATGGATGACTCACGCATTTAAGTGTTAGTCTCCAGTTCGTCTGAACTACCTACCATAACACTCACTTTTGATGTCGAGAAAATAATTAATTGTCACAGCAAAATAAAGCAATGCCAGTGAGAAAATACTTAGAATAACTAAGCACAGGAAATGCAGAATGACAGATAATGTTATGAATTTAGCCTTTATGTACAATTCAATTACCCCTATTTTGAAACTTTAAAGTTGAACTGCCGCTATGTAAGATAAAATACTAGTGTGAAAATGCTATTTGGGCTAGAAACAGTGGGAAAAGTTTTTATGTTACACAAGCTAACAGCTGAAGTCAATGATTCTTTTTATTAATTCATGAGATATGGGCATCACTGGCAAGGCCAGCAATTATTGCCCATCCCTAATTGCCCTTGAGAAGGTGCTGGTCAGCTGCCTTCTTGGACCGCTGCAGTCTGTGTGGTGAAGGTACTGCGACAGTGCTGTTAGGGAGGGAGTTCCAGATTTTGACCCAGTGATGATGAAGGAATGGCAATATACTTCTAAGTCAGGATGGTGTGTGACTTGGAGGTAAGCTTGGAGGTGATGATGTTGCCATTCACCTGTTGCCCTTGTCCTTCTAGGTGTTGCATGTCGTGGGTTTGGGAGGTGCTGTCGAAGAAGCCTTGGTGAGTTACTACAGTGCATCATGTAGATGGTACATACTGCAGCCATGTTACGTCGGTGATGGAGGGAGTGAACGTTGAAGGCGGGCTGCTTTGTCCTGGATGGTGTCGAGCTTCTTGAGTGCTTTTGGAGCTGCACTCATCCAGGCAAGTGGAGAGTATTCCATCACTTGACTTGACTTGTGCCTTGTAGATGGTGGAAAGGCTTTGGGGAGTCAAGAGATGAGACACTCGCCACAGAATACCAAACTTCTGACCTGCTCTTGTTGCCACAGTGTTTATGTGGCTGGTTCAGCTAAGTTTCTGGTCAATGGTGACCTTCAGGATGTTGATGGTGGGGGATACGGCTATGGTAACGTTGTTGAATTTCAAGAAACATAGGAACATAGAAAATAGCTGCAGGAGCAGGCCATTCGGCCCTTCAAGCCTGCACCACCATTCAATAATATCATGGCTGATCATTCACCTCAGTACCCTTTTCCTGCTTTCTCTCCATACCCCTTGATCCTTTAGCCGTAAGGGCTATATCTAACTCCCTCTTGAATATATCCAATGAACTAGCATAAACAACTCTCTGCAGTAGGAATTCCACAGGTTAACAACTCTCTGAGTGAAGAAGTTTCTCCTCATCTCAGTCCTAAATGGCTTACCCCTTATCCTTAGACTGTGTCCCCTGGTTCTGGACTTCCCCAGCACCGGGAACATTCTTCCTGCATCTAACCTGTCCAGTCCTGTCAGAAGTTTATATGTTTCTATGAGATTCCCTCTCATCCTTCTAAACTCCAGTGAATAAAGGCCCAGTCGATCCAGTCTCTCCTCATATGTCAGTCCAGCCATCCCGGGAATCAGTCTGGTGAACCTTCGCTGCACTCCCTCAATAGCAAGAACGTCCTTCCTCAGATTAGGAGACCAAAACTGAACACAATATTCCAGGTGAGGCCTCACCAAGGCCCTGTACAACTGCAGTAAGACCTCCCTGCCCCTATACTCAAATCCCTTAGCTATGAAGGCGAACATGCCATTTGCTTTCTTTACTGCCTGCTGTACCTGCATGCCTACTGACTGATGTACCATGACACCCAGGTCTCATTGCACCTCCCCTTTTCCTAATCTGCTGCCATTCAGATAATATTCTGCCTTCGTGTTTTTGCCCCTAAAGTGGATAACTTCACATTTATCCACATTATACTGCATCTGCCATGCATTTGCCCATTCATCTAACCTGTCCATGTCACTCTGCAGCCTCTTAGCATCCTCCTCACAGTTCACACTGCCACCCAGTTTAGTGTCATCTGCAAACTTGGAGATATTACACTCAATTCCTTCATCCAAATCATTAATGTATATTGTAAAGAGCTGGGGTCCCAGCACTGAGTCCTGCAGCATCCCACTGGTCACTGCCTGCCATTCTGAAAAGGTCCCGTTTGTCCCGACTCTCTGCTTCCTGTCTGTCAACCAGTTCTCTATCCACATCAGTACATTACCTCCAATACCACGTGCTTTAATTTTGCACACCAATCTCTTGTGTGGAACCTTGTCAAAAGCCTTTTGAAAGTCCAAATACACCACATCCACTGGTTTTCCCTTGTCCACTCTACTAGTTACATCCTCAAAAAGTTCCAGAAGATTTGTCAAGCATGATTTCCCTTTCATAAATTCATGCTGACTTGGACTGATCCTGTCACTGCTTTCCAAATGTGCTGTTATTTCATCTTTAATAATTGATTCCAACATTTTCCCCACTACTGATGTCAGGCTAACTGGTCTAAAATTACCTGTTTTCTCTCTCTCTCCTTTCTTAAAAAGTGGTGTTACATTGCCACCCAATATTAGGCTCCAAAAGTGAACAAATGGTTTCCATCACTATTGAACCCTTCCAAAGTGGATTTTTCATCGGTGTGGCTGTCTTAATTTGAGCGTTATCACCACTGAGAAATTCAGCATGCAGGTAAAGGTTTCTAATGAGCCATCTGCTCCCTGGCCATTTTAAAGGCCAAGGTTTGCAGCAAGGCCCTGAGGGGGGAAGGAGGTTGGAAGGATGGCTGGTGTAAGAGGTGCAAGGAGAGCCAACAGGTTCACTGATATGGAGCTGGAAACACTGATGGACGGTGTGGAGGACAGAAGAAGAATACTGTTTCCTGACGTGGGGAGACCTGGCAGACAGGCAATACATAATGCATGGAGATTGCTGGGGAGGTGTCGGACACCTCCATATATGTGAAGATGCACCCTCCCAGGAGGGTGCTGGTCAGTCTGCACCCGACCTTTCCAGGGTGGCGATGGGTCGACGCCTCTGAGCTCTGGGGCGACGGGGATCCTCCTCCTCTTGCGTCTCCTCCTCCTGCTTCTCCTCAGATGGTACTGTTGGCTCGACCTCCAGCAGCTGTCCCCTCATGATGGCCAGGTTGTGCAGAATGCAGCAGACCGCAACGATTATGGAGTCCCGTTGAGGAGAGTACTGCAAGGTGCCATCAGAGTGGTCCACGTACCGGAACCTCTGCTTAAGGATGCCTATGCACTGCACGATGATGTACCTGGTACACAATGAGCATCATTGTATTCGTGCTCTGGCGCTGTCCTGGGGTTCCACAGAGCCAAATGGACAGGGGATATCCCTTGTCCCCAAGCAGCCAACTGCAATTCTGATTCGGGCCGGTGAAGACAGCGGGCACACTGGTCTGGCGCAGAATGAACGAATCATGGCTGCTGCCTCCCTTGCCCGCTGCCTGTCTGCACAGTGCTGACGGTGACGCCTTCTCCTGCGTGCCGCCCTGCTTCTGACCAGGTGTCGCCCTCCCAACACTCCTCCCATCCTCAGGGTGAACCCTGCCAAGCAGGTCTCTGCAGCCCACAGGACTCCACTAAAGAGTCAGAGCTGAAAGTTGTACATAAGTACAGGGGTATGTGCAAACCTCTGAGCAGTACTCAATGGGTTTAATGGAGCCAAAACAATGACTATTATATGAAAAGGTAAATACTGCGAATGCTGGAAAATGAAATAAAAACACTAATAAGTAATAAAACTATTTACCTACCAAAGGGCCCCAGCGGTGTTGCATTCGAGCACCGCATCGAAAACCTCGCGGGGGCACTGCCGGGAAAAGTCCTACCTTTTCCTCGGTGAACTTCGCTGTGGTAGTCCCTTTCTAGTGGCCCGCACACTGCAGAGTTCGCTGGAAACTTTCCTTTACAGCGGCTTCACCGTGCCGTTTCTGGCAGATTTCAGAGTTTTCGCCTCTATCCAGAGGTCCATTCTATATTTGATTGCTCAAGACCTTCCTGACATGAGTCCGAAATTTCAACATATGTTCTCATGTCCTACTATTGCCATTTATTTTGAAGTTATGCTCTGATCTGCTCCAAGTTATCTACTACCTTATACGTCTTTCAATTGCCTCATTTATAGCCCGAAAATCTGAAGCATCTCCCGGCTTTCCTCTTAACTCGGTACTCTAATACTCACCACATGATACTTCTCTGAACTCTCTCCAGTACTTGAATGTTGTGTCGCAGTGTCCAGAACTGGAGACAGTAATCAAGGTGTGGTCTATAGAGCACATTACAACATGCTACGAGCATGATTTCCATCGATTTATGCTCTACCCTTTTGCTTATACAGTTCAGCTTTGTTGATAGCTGCTCCACAGTGAGTGAACATAAGAACATAAGAACGAGGAGCAGGAGTAGGCCATTTGGCCCCTTGAGCCTGCTCCGCCATTGAATAAGATCATGGCTGATCTGATCTTGGCCTGAACTCCACTTTCCTTCCCTCTCCCCATAACCCTTGACACCCTTATCGTTCAAAAATCTATCTATCTCCACCTTAAATATATTCAATGACTCAGCCTCCTGGGGCAGAGAATTCCACAGATTCACAACCCTCTGCGAGAAGAAATTCCTTCTCATCTCCGTTTTTAATGTTTGACCCCTTATTCTGAAACTGACCCCTAGTTCTAGATTCCCCACAAGGGGAAATATCCTCTCTGCATTTACCCTGTCAAGCCCCTCATAATCTTACGTGTTTTAATAAGATCACCTCTCATTCTTCTAAACGTCAATGAGTACAGGCTCAACCTGCTCGACCTTTCTTCATAAGCCAACCCCCTCATCTCAGGAATCAACCCAGTGAACCTTCTCTGAACTGCCTCCAATGCAAGTATATCCCTCCTTAAATAAGGAGACCAAAACTGTATGCAGTACTCCAGGTGTGAATATGTTAAGTACTGTTTTTTTCCCCTCTGGTTCTTTGCTTCACACAGGAGATTATGTGGTTGGGGTGGGGGGGGAAGAGAGGGATGGGGAGGGGCTGGGAAGTATTTAGTCATGATGCTCCAGCCATCCTGAGGAGTGGGACAGGCTTGATGGACCAGCTGGTTCTTTCCTTATTTCCTGCCTGTCAATTTTTTAGGTTCGTATGAGTCTACTGAAACCTTGAGATCTCTTTCAAATTCATCCTTAGCAGGTTCAATACTATGCATGAAGAAGTTCATTTCAGTTCATATTTCCAGTATCAACAGTTACTCTCTCAATTGGTTATAATGATGTCACCAAATGAATGCAACATAGTCAACTCCATTTCTAAATAAGCATCTGAAATAGATCAAAATCCTTTGTAAACCAATTTTTCCATCATTTCCTCCTCCCCATCTCGCAAAAAAAGCCTGGGAGCCTGTGTGAAGAATAACCTCACCAGAAATTGAAGGGAAGAATGAAAATCTACACAAATAGCGGAAGATCTGAATAAATAATTGCATTCTAACATACAGTGCTTGTGCCCGCAAACCACAGAGAGATGTTATTCTCGATGAATACCAAAGCAAACCAATGTGATATTATGAGTTAATAAAAATGCATTTTTTAATTTATGCATACATTGGAAGACTGGTAGGAGGATCAGTGCTGTACAGCCAGAGGGAGAATTAGGACTTTTAATTAATGGCACACTGGTAGGGCATTGTCTCAATAGCTGTCACTAAATATTGTCGGAACTTCACATTGGAAGCAGGCAGCCTTCGGAATGTAAAAGCGTGGTCTGAGAAGTATTTAAGAAATCTAAAAAATGTCTTTGCAGAATTATGTGAGTTTGAAAGGAAAAAGGGAGGAAAAGAACATTTCTGGGAACCAAAAGAATTTGAAATAGTAGATCACAACAGTTTAAAATAGCCAAATATCAGCAGCTAGCACCAGTGGTATTTTCCCCTTTGTTTTCTCTCCCTCCTCTTTTTACTGCCACTCACCTGTCAGTTTTCTCTTGCCACGAGCCTGAAAGAGTGAATCACTGAGATCTTTTTTGATGCCAACATTTTTTAAATGAGTTTGTTAAGATTTAAATTTATGTTGTGGGCCTAAAAGTAGATCAAGAAAGTTGTGTTTCCCTTCCTAAAAATTAAATCTTGTCCAATTAAAATTGAATTAACATATTTATTTTTCTCCTCCTCTGTTTCACTCTCTATATATCGTATGCATTTTTTTACTCAGAATTTTTAAAATTACTGGCCTAACAGTAGTTCGCACTGTTTTCTTCAGCACAATTCACCCGAAATTGTCAGGGCCAGCACAAAAGATCACAGAATTTCAAGCGCAAATTATATTCAGTGCAAATCGAGTCTCCGCGATCTTTTGCACTAGGTTAAAAAAACATCGCACTAGAAGCTGGCCCTGCCCACAAAACTGTCCACATCCCGATCAAATTAATCACCATTACGAGTTTCCGCTAATTGGGCCCATTTGTGGACCTTCGAGCTTTTAGGATGCTAATAGGTACATTTTAAAAGTCTTTGGGCTGGATTTTCAGCTTTTTGCATTTTCGCGGCAGATCCAAAAATTTAGCGTTGGGTTAATATTAGCTCCAGAGCGAGCAACTTTCGCCAAATGAAAGTTCATGAGGAATGTCAGCGTTAACTCCGGCATTGCACCATACAATTTGTGCGTCGGAGCCAAAAGTTCTGGTCTGGCCTCCAGTTGCAAACGCTAATGCAGGGTACGGCCGCATGCATGCGCAGTACAACTGAGGCTGAATCAGCCATTTTTCATTTGGATTTTGATGATGGAGAACGACGATTCAAGACAGCGTGCCAGGCAATTCAGCCACAAGGCGAATGAAGCTCGAGTGGGGGGCAGTGGAAAGAAGATGGCAGGAGTTACATCATCGGGGTGGATCTAGATCACTGCCATCGATGTTTAAAAGGATTTGGAGGGAAATCGCTGAGGAGGTCTCTGCCTCTGAAAAAAATTTAATGATCTGCATTAGAGTGAGTACAATTTTAATTCATGCACTCTTTCAATTATAAATCTGATACACTATTTGTTCTCATGCAGTTGGTGCCTCTTACCACTCTGTGAGTTGCCTCCTAAAATGCATGACAGATAGGTAGGCTTAGTTCGGCACCCTATTTGCCATGAATGATCTTTACACATCATTAAGATTGCTTTCTGAGATCTCATAAGATGTCTCCGCACTTCGATGTTCTCCTCATGAACCACGTGCAACTTCCAAGGCCATTAAACAGAGGACTGTATTACATTCAGACAGTATGGTATAAGTGCTTTGGTGGCTATCTGTGCCAGAAGAGCAGATGGACCCTCTTATAACCATTCCCATTTTCATCTTTGCCCACCAAGAGGTTTCATAATCGCCGCGAGCAGATGCAGACAAGCGGCGGTCTGCCTCAGACCCTGCCACTCACTGACATTGAGGACGGGCAGCTGCCAGTGGGGGTGATCACCTCTGCTAGGATACTGATGGTAAGTCCTGCACACTCCCTGGGCTGGGTTGGGGCAATGTCCTGCAGTGCCTCTGGACTAGGGTTGGGGCAATATCCTGCACACTCCCTGGGATAGGTTGGGGCAATGTACTGCACACTCTCTGGGTCGGGTGTCTCTGGACTAGATATAATGGAATGGGAGTAGCGGCGGTCCTTCAAATGAGCCTGTGCTATGCGACCTTCCTCATGTCACCCTGCCCCCTCCTATGCTGCTAACCACTCGTCTGTTGCTTTCTACTTTCAGATGGCACTAAACTGGGTGGCGGTGTGAGCTGTGAGTAGGTCGCTAAGAAGCTGCAGGGTGACTTGGACAGGTTAGGTGAGTGGGCAAATGCATGGCAGATGCAGTATAATGTGGATAAATGTGAGGTTATCCATTTTGTGGGCAAAAACACGAAGGAAGAATATTATCTGAATGGCGGCAGATTAGGAAAAGGAGAGCTGCAACGAGACCTGGGTGTCATGGTTCATCAGTCATTGAAAGTTGGCATGCAGGTACAGCAGGTGGTGAAGAAGGCAAATGGTATGTTGGCCTTCATAGCTAGGGGATTTGAGTATAGGAGCAGGGAGATCTTACTGCAGTTGTACAGGGCTTTGGTGAGGCCTCACCTGGAATATTGTGTTCAGTTTTGTTCTCCTAATCTGAGGAAGGACGTTCTTGCTATTGAGGGAGTGCAGTGAAGGTTCACTAGACTGATTCCAGGGATGGCTGGACTGTCATAGGAGGAGAGACTGGATCAACTGGGCCTTTATTCACTGGAGTTTAGAAGGATGAGAGGGGATCTCATAGAAACGTATAAGATTCTGACGGGACTGGACAGGTTAGATGTGGGAAGAATGTTCCTGATGTTGGGGAAGTCCAGAACCAGGGACATAGTCTGACGATAAGGGCAGGCCATCTAGGACTGAGATGAGGAGAAACTTCTTCACTCAGAGAGTTGTTAACCTGTGGAATTCCCTGCCGCAGAGAGTTGTTGATGTCAGTTCATTAGATATATTCCAGAGGGAGTTAGATATGGCCCTTACGGCTTAAGGATCAAGGGGTATGGAGAGAAAGCAGGAAAGGGGTACTGAGGTGAATGATCAACCATAATCTTATTGAATGGCAGTGCAGGCTCGAAGGGCCGAATGGCCTATCCCTGCACCTATTTTTTATGTTTCTATGTTTCTATAACCAGTCACAGGTGCAGCAACCCTCAAGGGACCACTCCACGTCAGGCCATCGTCTGGTGGAGGAGGAAGAGGAGGATAACGATGAGCTGACTCCACTACAGAATCTGAATCAGCATCAATCAACCCCTGTTCTACCACCGACACTCAGCTCCTCTGAGAATGACGTGACATTCTCAGGGTTCGACAACTCTGAGGCTCCTGGGACCAGTTGAATCCCGCATGCCGTCTCTCCGGAGGGTGAGTTGGCAAAGTCGATCAGCTGACAGACAGGCAGACCCTGGAACTGGACATGGTGGGAATGTCCAGGGAGAGCATCCAGGTCAACCGTCAGCTCCTTGATGTCTTGGGTAGGATTCCCGCGAGCATCGACATCTGAAAACAAGCATAATGGAGGTAGGGTCGCAGATTGTCAGTGCTAGCCGTGATACCTGCGAGGCCATCAATGTCCACACGAGGCTGGTGGCCTCCAGCAGTGACAGTGGAGTCTTGGAAAGTGTGGTGCAAACCTTTGCAGAATATGGCGCATCACAGGCACAAGCCCAGCTTCAGCTTGGGCAGGTGATGTAGTCCATAAAGCCTCCCGCCATACACACTGCGTTCCCCACTGTCACACCAATCCAACCCACCAGTTGGACTGGCTAGCCTCTTCATCCAACGCCGATGAAGAGGTTAGCCAGTTAGAAGCCGAGCCTTCCACGCCATGAGCTGTTCCAGTGCGTCTCCAGGCAGCGTCTCCATTGTCTCTCCCCCCAACACAGCAGCGCTCTGGCAACCTTGCTGCATGCCATCTTGGTGCCACTTTGGGTAGGAGCAGCAGGCAAAGGAAGGTGTTAAGGGGGAGGGGAGGCAAAAGATAGTGGGAAAAAATAATGGGGCAGGAAATTATGTTGCTGCATTATGTTGTTGATGCTGGATGCATCATATGTTTAATGGCATCATATTATGATGTTCAAGATTATGTTGTTGATAAGGTTGTTAAATGATCACACTGCTGGATGCAGCTACTTATTTGATTTTATTAAAGTTTCACAGTGAAAGTTATAATGTTTACAGTGTTACAATGTTTAATACAATTTTTTGTTCACATTAACCATTCCTGTGTAGTGTCTCATTTGCAGAATAAGAGGGGGAATAGTCAACATAGAGTGGTCAGGCAACCCTCAAACATGTCCTTCACTCTTCAAGCAAAGTGTTCAATTATGAGCTGTCGATGTAAGGTTTTTGCAGCAGCGAAAGCTCCACGAGTCCTCCCCTGTGCTGGTGGTGGTGCTGGGGATGGTGGTGGCATGGGTTCCTCGCCAGGCTCCTCTTCCTCGTCTTCCTCTTCCTCCACCTCCTCCTTGCCCCCCCCTCTCCTGAGGTGGTCCTGCAATCCCCATTGGCAATTCTTGTCCCTTTGTGATGGCTAAGTTGTGTAGCATGCAGCACACCACAATGAACTCAGAGACCTGCTGAGGGGGGTATTGTACGCAGCCTCCAGAGTGGTCCAGGCATTGGAAGCGCTGCTTGAGCACTCCAATTGTCTGTTCGACGATGTTGCGTGTGGCTGCGCGGTTTTCATTATAGCGATGCTCGGCTTCTGTCTGAGGGTTCCAGAGGGGGGTCATGAGCAAGGTGGCGAGGTCGTAACCTTTGTCCCTGAACATCCAGCTCTGGCCTTGTGGTTGATGCTGGAACATGTTTGAGACACTGCTCTCATGCAAGATGAAATCATTACGGATGCACCCTGGATATTGGGCATTAACTGCCATGATGCACTGAGTATGGCCGCAGACGATCTGTATGTTCAGGGAGTGGAATCCCTTTCGGTTTTGGAAAACCTCTGGATTCTGTAAAGGTTCTCGCAGGGTGATGTGCGTACTGTCAAGGACACCCTGAACCTTGGGGAAGCCAGCAAATCATCCAAAACCTACAGCCCTCTCACTTTGGGCCTCCCTGGTCATTGGGAAGTTTATGAAGTCCATCCTGTGTGCGTACAGTGCATTAGTCACCTGGCGAATGCAGCAATGTGTAGGGTGCTGCGAGATGGAGCATATGTCCCCCGCTGATGCCTGATGCAGGAGGCATAGAAGGCAAGTGCCACAGTCACCTTCACCTCGACGGGCAGTGCAGTCCTGTTGCCGCTGGTATGCTGTAGGTCTGCCTGTATGAGTTGGCATAACTCTGCGACCACCTCTTTTCGGAAGCGCAGCCTTCTAACGCACTGTGCCTCAGAGAGCTGGAGGTATGAGTGATGTTCGCTGTAAACTCATGGGGGGTAAGGCCTCCTCCCCATACATCTGCGACCTCTTCGATTACATTGCAAATGATCAACAATAAGCTTTCTTCCAGCTCGAAGCTGTATGAATATAGCAGCCAGGATTACTAGCTCCTGACCTAGCATGACCCCCATCTTTTAAAATGTCTTTAAATGTCCTTTATAAAACAACCTAGAAACTCACATAAACTTCACAATCAAAAGTAAGCAGTAAGCAGCGTTCTTCTCCCAATCCTTTCAATTACTCACAAATGCGACTTTCTCCTCCGTTTTCAACATGGCGCCGTTAGCACCTGGTGCACCCTGGGTCTGTCTGGTTTTTGCGAGCGGGTTCTCGGTTGGACGCTAAATCGGGCGAAATGGTCGAAAGTTCCACCCGGGGCGCTGGTGCAGCGATGCACGATGATTTACGTCATCCAAATGGTCAAAACAGCAATGGAGCGGTAATTTTTCGTGCTGCCGCAAAACCATTGGCAAAAATTCCACCCAGGCACAAAATCTTGTGCGCCTCGTTTCACGCCCCCAAAATTTATTTTTGCGTCCCGTCGAGTCGCTAAATGGGATGCATATCAGCCGAAATTCCAGCCCTTTGAATCTAATTTTTTTTTAATTTACTAAGAAACTGACTGTTGTACACCAATATAACTGGCAGATGGTTCAGTATAGTTTTTTTTAAAGTCAGTTATTTAAAATTGGGTTATTCACAGGTGGTGGACTAGCCACATAGATTAAAAATGCGTATTTTTGTGATAAACTTATTTTCAGTTGTGTTAATCAAACTGCACCAAGTTACCACAATAAATCAAGGAATGTCTTTAAAAATAAAGCATTACAAAGAAATGTTCTAAAGCACTGTCCAAGTGCATTGGTTCATGGCAGATTTTACATTCAGCAATATGCAAATGGATTTGAGCGAAAACTTGAGAAAAAAAAACACCTCTTACAATTTTGGGTGCAATTTATGCCCAAAGCGGAAACCCTACTCCTATGCTACCCTATTGTGTCTGATAATATATATGCTCTCCCTGCATCAACACTCCACAAGCTTAAGGTCATTCAAAACACAACTATCTGCCACATCAAGTCCCACAATCCTTTCATTCCCATCCTCTGTAAGTTCTGTAGGCTCTCATGCCACAGAGCATTTCAAAATTCCCATCCATGTTTTCCAGTTCCTCCATGTCCTTGTTCCACCCAACCTTTGTGATCTCTTCCTGTCTTATGTTTGTGAAATTACCCTCTGTTCCTCTAAGAGACATCTCACCTCTTGCTCCCTCTATGCACCATCAGCAGCCCTGGTGTTTAGCCACCATGCATGCTCCTATCATCTGGAATTTGCTACTTAACTTCCTCTGCTTTACTGCCTCCCTCTCTACTTTCAGAAAGCTCCTCAAAACCCTGCTTTTCATCCATACTTTTGGTTCCCCATTTTAGTCTCTTCATTACCCTCATCTTTCCCCATGCTCAGTGTTTACTTCATCCTTTTACTGATTATTGTAAAATGGTCTTACATTTTTCTGCACATGAGAAGCCCTTTATAATTGTAAGTTATTGTTGCAGATATATTCTTCTGTACAATTTTTTTCTAATTTTCTGCCCTGTAATTATAATTTATATCCCCAAACACAGCATCTGGAAAAAAAAAATGAAGTGTCAGAAATAAATTAAATACCATAAGTTTCAAAATATAAATAATCATATCATTAAACAACCATCATTAACTTAAATTATCAAACATTCATAAGATCATGTTTACAATTTGTAGAATTCTCCATAATAATCACAAACAATTCAATTTTTCATTTTAAACATCGCTGCATTATATTAACATCACATGTAAAGGCTTTATTAATAACTGATGATTTAGTAAAAGGCCAATCCTGCCTCTGCATTCAGAAAAGATTACATTTGAAGAGGAGACATACTCTGACCAAGTGAGCATACATATTATTTTAAACAAAAACACTTAGCGAGTTAGGCAACATGTGTGGAGTGAATAGATAAGACATTGAGTACAGTTGCAACATCAGTACCATTTTGTTACATTCTCATTTTTCTCACTAGGCTCTGTGCAATGATTTTCAAACTGAAGTCCTTGGACACCAAAGGGTTTGGAAAGGGATCCCGATGGACCCTGAGGTATTACAGGTTCCAACATTTTCCTGCATTTTTGAACTTACTAGCACGTATTTTCTATGGATTTAAACTATTTAAAAAAAAATTCTTCTGTGTTATTTCTGTTTCCCTTTGAATACTTGTCACTTAAGAATAGTTAAAACAGGGGTCTTTGCGAGTGTTTCAATATTTGCAAGGAGATTGTGAAGCCGATCAATATTAAGGGGGTCCCTGGGATGTGTTAATAGCGTCACACAAAAGTTTAAACACCATTGCTGTAGACCTCACTATTGTGTTCCGAACACAGATGAGACTGCACACAGTGAGGTTAAAGTAACAGTGACCTCAGTCTTTATTAAGACACTCCAGAGTGAGGAACAGGCCTTAGGGGTCGGCTTATATACAGTGCTCCCAAGGGATGCTGGGATCTCTTGGGACTTCAGGGGATGCACTCCCTGGTGGCGGACCATGGGAGTGCATGCTTTACAGATACACAACATCACTCCCCCCCCCAAAGTCAAAGTGAAAACTATTTACAAGGTGAGGCGGTTGGGAGCCGTTCTTTCCTGAGTGGACCGCCTCGGTACAAATGTCTGTTCTGGTGTGTTGGCTGTGCCCTCGCTGGGCTGGCGTGTTGTTGGCCCTGCAGGGCTGCTGGCTGAGCCTGGCCTTGCTGGGCTGTAAGGCGTGATGGGTTCGATTTCCTGGTCTGGGGCAGTGTCGTTGATCCTTTGGGTGTGTGTTGCGGGCTCGAAAAAGGTGGTGTCTGCTGTGGGTTGTTCAGGGCAGTCTGTGAACCGCAGCCTCGTTTGGTCCAGGTGCTTTCTGCAAATCTGTCCATTGTCTAGTTTGACTACAAACACCCTATTCCCTTCTTTAGCTATCACCGTGCCCGCGCTCCACTTGGGACCATGTCCATAGTTTAGCACATACACAGGGTCATTCAGATCAATTTCCCATGGCACAGTGGCGCGACCATCGTTTACATTTTATTGCTGACGCCAGTTCTCTACCTGATCGTGCAGGTTGGGGTGAACCAGCGAGAGTCTGGTTTTAAGTGTCCTTTTCATGGGTAGCTCAGCTGGGGGCACCCCTGTGAGCGAGTGGAATCTCGTGCGGTAGCAGTACTCGGGACAGGCGGGTTTGGAGTGAGCCTTCGGTGACTCATTTAAGGCTCTGTTTGATTGTTTGTACTGCCCGCTCTGCCTGCCCATTGGAGGCTGGTTTAAGCGGGGCCGAGATGACATGTTTGATCCCATTACGGGTCATGAATTCTTTAAATTTTGCACTGGTGAAAAATGGCCCGTTGTCACTGACCAGTATGTCAGGCAGGCCGTGGGTGGCAAACATGGCCCTCAGGCTTTCAATGGTGGCAGTGGCAGTGCTTCCCGGCATTATTTCACATTCAATCCATTTTGAAAAAGCATCCACCACCACCACGAACATTTTACCGAGAAACGGGCCCGCATAGTCGACATGGATCCTTGACCATGATCTGGAGGGCCAGGACCACAAACTTAGTGGTGCCTCTCTGGGCGCGTTGCTCAACTGAGCACACACGCTGCATTGCCGTACACAGGACTCTAAGTCAGAGTCGATACCGGGCCACCACTTTCATCGCTATCGCTTTCATCATTACTATACCCGAGTGTGTGCTGTGGAGATCCGAGATGAACATCTCCCTGCCCTTTTTGAGTAGCACTACGTGGTGACCCCACAACAGGCAGTCTGCCTGAATGGACAGTCGTCCTTTCGCCGCTGGAATGGCTTGATTAGCTCTTGCATTTCAACAGGGATGCTGGCCCAGCTCCCATGCAGTACACAGTTTTCTACTAGGGACAGCAGAGGATCTTGGCTGGTCCAAGTCCTAATCTGGCAGGCCGTGACAGGTGATTTATCATTTTCAAATGCTTCCATGGCCATCAACAAGTCTGCGGGCTGCGTCACCATCAACAAGTTTGCAGGCTGCGCCAATTCCACCCCAGGGTGGGCAATGGTAGCCAACTGAGAGCATCTGCACAGTTCTCGGTGCCTGGCCTGTGGCGGATGGTATAGTTATATGCTAATAGCGCAAGTGCCCACCTTTGTATGCAGACTGAGGCATTAGTATTTATCCCCTTGTTTTCAGCGAACAGGGATATGAGGGGTTTGTGATCGGTTTCCAGCTCAAATTTGAGGCCAAACAGGTACTGATGCATTTTCTTTACCCCGAACACACACGCTAATGCCTCTTTCTCAATCATGCTGTAGGCTCTCTCGGCCTTAGATAAGCTCCTGGAGGCATAGGCGACAGGTTGCAACTTACCCGCAACATTAGCTTGTTGTAATACACACCTGATTCCGTACAACGACGCATCACATGCTAGCACAAGTCTTTTACACGGGTTATACAATACAAGCAGCTTATTGAGCATAAAATGTTTCTGGCTTTCTCAAAAGCAATTACTTGGTTTTTTCCCATTACCCAGTTCTCACCTTTACGCAATAACACATGTAAGGGCTCTAAGAGGGTGCTTAACCCCGGTAGGAAGTTACCCAAATAGTTGAGGAGTCCCAGGAACGACCGCAGCTCTGTGACGTTCTGTGGCCTGGGCGCGTTCCTGATAGCTTCTGTCTTGGCGTCTGTGGGCCGAATGCCGTCCGCCGGGATCTTTCTCCTCAAAAACTCCACTTCTGTTGCCATGAAGACGCATTTCGACCTCATCAGCCGCAGCCCTATGCGATCCAGTTGCTGGAGGACCTCCTCCAGGTTTTGTAGGTGCTCGACGGTGTCCCGATCTGTGACCAATATGTCGTCCTGAAAAACTACTGTGCATGGTACTGACTTGAGTAGGCTCTCCATGTTTCTCTGGAAGATCGCTGCAGCCGACCGAAATCCAAACGGGCATCAGTTGTAGATGAACAGTCCCTTGTGCGTGTTGATGCAGGTGAGGCCCTTCGAAGACTCCTCCAGCTCCTGCGTCATGTAGGCCGAAGTCAGGTCAAGCTTGATGAACGTCTTGCCTCCTGCCAGCGTCGCAAATAGTCGTCTGCCTTAGGTAGTGGGTATTGGTCCTGTAGCGAGAAACAATTAATAGTTACGTTATAATCGCCACAAATCCTGACCGTGCCATCACTTTTGAGTACTGGAACAATCGGGCTGGCCCACTCACTGAATTCCACTGGGGAGATGATGCCTTTGCGTTGCAGCCTGTCCAGCTCGATTTCCACTCTCTCCCTCATCATGTGAGGTACCGTTCGCGCCTTGTGTTGAATGGGTCGTGCCTCTGGGACCAAGTGAATCTGCACCTTCGCCCTGGAAGTTTCCAATGCCTGGCTCAAAAAGGGAAGGAAATTTGTTAAGAACCTGGGTACATGAGGCATCATCGACATATGATAGCGCTCGGATGTCATCCCAGTTCCAGCGGATTTTGCCCAGCCAGCTCCTTCCAAGCAGTGTGGGGCCATCGCCCGGGACAATCCAGAGTGGCAGTTCATGCACCGTGCCCTTGTAGGTGACCTTGACCATGGCACTGCCCAGGACAGTGATAAACTCTTTGGTGTATGTTCTCAGTTTCGTGTGGATGGGGTTCAGGGTTAGTCTGAGTGCCTTGTTACACCACAGTCTCTCAAACATTTTTTTACTCATGATGGATTGGCTAGCTCCAGTGTCCAGGTTCATGGCTACGGGTAAGCCATTCAATTTTACATTTAGCATTATAGGTGGACATTTCGGTGAAAATGTGTGCACCCCGTGTATTTCAGCATCTGCCTCCTCTCTCTGAGGCTCGAAATTGCTTTGATCCACCATGGATCAATCTTCCGCTGCCAAGTGTTGGTTAGCAGGTTTTGCAGAGCTTGCAACTCGTCTGCAAGCTCGTTGGAGGTGCCCCATTGTTTCACAGCTCTTGCAAACATACCCTTTGAAGCGGCATGAATAGGCTGAATGGGAGCCTCCACAACGCCAACAAGGTGTGAATTGCCTTGCATTCATCCTTTGTTGCGGAGTCTGAGTCATCTGGGTCACCTGATGTCTGCTGGCAGTTGCAGACTCGTGATTTCTGCCCTGTACATTTCTGCTCGCAAACACAGTTCCAGTTAATTTATGAACATTGCTAGCACTTGTGTGCTGAGAGATTTGTTTGGTGTTATCACTGGTGGACATAAACGCCTGTACTATTGCAATGGCCTAACTGAGGGTTGGTGTCTCTACAGTTAAAAGTTTTCGTAGGATGGTCTCGTGGCCAATGCCCAGTACAAAAAAGTCTCTGAGCATTTGCTCCAGGTAGCCATCAAACTCACATTGTCCTGCAAGTCGCCTTAGCTCGGCAACGTAGCTCGCCACTTCCTGACCTTCAGATCGCTGGCACGTGTAGAACCGATACCTCGCCATCAGCACGCTCTCCGTCGGCTTAAGATGCTCCCGAACCAGTGTACACAGCTCCTCATATGAGTTATCGATGGATTTCACCGGAGCCAGAAGATTCTTCATGAAGCTGTAGGTCGGTGCCCCGCAGACCGTGAAGAGGACCGCTCTCCTTTTTGCAGTGCTCCCTTCTTCGCCCAGCTCATTGGCTACAAAGTACTGGTCTAGCCGTTCGATTTAGGCTTCCCATTCCTCACACTCCGAGAACTTCTCCAGGATGCCGACAGTTTGCTGCATCTTTGCGTTGGATTCGTATACTTGTCGCCAGTTATTGTGTTCCTAACACAGATGAGTTTGCACACAGAGAGGTTAAAGTAACAGTGACCTCAGTCTTTATTAAGACACTCCAGAGTGAGGAACATGCCTTAGGGGGCCGGCTTATATACAGTGCTCCCAACGGATGCTGGGATCCCTTGGGACTTCAGGGGATGTGCTCCCTGGTGGCGGAACATGGGAGTGCATGCTTTACAGATACACAACACTCACCATTCCACAGCTGATGAGGGTAGAGATGGTGACAATCCTCTTGGGTGGGGCAGACAAGTAAGGTTTATTTGTTATCTGAGCTAGACAGTTCTTGAGGGTGTCACGAATAGGTTGGGCCTTTGTGAATCTCTGGTAGCTCTCTGCAGATAAATCAGACTGCATCTCACTCGCCATGGAAAGGGGATTCATGCCTTCGGCTCAAGTATGGTTAACCACACCAATAAATCGAATTGATTATTTAATTAGCATCAGGTTTCCTCATGTGCACAAATCTCACTTCAGGGCCGTGATTTCCCTTACCTTGATGAGTCAGGTGCGGCCAAGGTTGGTGGCGGGTCTTGACCTCACTGCTGGCAGGTCTCAACCTCACTGCTGACTCCCGCCCACTGTGTAGAAATGATTGTACGCTGATTGGGCTTGTTAAGCCCGCACAGCGTGTTTCCCGGCCAATTGAAGGAAACAGGTCCAATGACGTCATTTGATGACACGTCATCAACTAGTTTCCTTCAAGGGACCATGTCCAAATTTACTTTGACAGTTTTGCTGTCAGTGTTCTACAGCATTGAGGTACTGCAAACACTGACAAGCACTGCACAAGGTGCATGGCTGCACCCAGGCTCTCCCATGATTCCCTTCATATGCCTTTGGAGGGAATCACAACACACAGGGAGGTTCTCTTCCTTTCCAATGGGTGGAAGAGACCTCCCCACGAGATCAATGCAGCCTGGTTGCACATTGCACAGAAAGACACAAGCAAGGAAGTCATCAGCAGGACCAGGCTAGTGGCGCAAACCTCTCAATGACCTCAGTAGATCAAAAAACGTTATTGAAAAGCCACACTCAACCTCATGCTGTGCCACTCATCACATCTCAATCACTCTGCCTTCGCTACCCTACTCCTACACATCCTTACTCACACCAACTTACCTTGCATCTCCACTTAGCTCTCTCTATCTACTTTATCACATCCCCATCTTACTAGCTAACCCTCACAATAACAAAACACAAGGATAGGCACTTAGGTGCTTTATCAAATGTTCATGTAAAGTTTCCGTTAATATGCTGTCAAACATTGAAATCCTTATTTCCAACACTTTGTGTTCTTGGACAGACTTGTGTGCACCTTTGGAAGTGGATTAGTGAGTTGCAGTGAATGATGAGACATAACGTTACCCCTGCAATGGTGATGAGTGTGAAAGGAATGGCTTGGGAATTGTAGGGGTGCGTTATGGTGCTGGAATGGGATGGTGCCAACCTCGTGCATCATGTGGCAGCCAGGGTGTACAATGTCAAGTGAAGTAAAGCTGGCCATGGTAAGGTCCCCTGGTGTCCCGGGCAGCAATGTGGTCAGGTGCTGGTGCCCTGTGTCCTGTGAAGCATCGGGTGATAGCAGAGAAGGTTGGTGTTGCTGTTGGTGCTGCTGGTGTGCCTACTACAGATAGTGTTGGGGCTGATCATGGTGGGATTCTGAGGACTAAGGTGAGATAGTATCACGGGCTCTGATGCTAATGTAATAGATGGCAGGTGAACTTGAGATGACAGAAGGGATCTATCAATGGTGAGAAAGGTTGCTCCAATTATGTGATATTGGATAGAGAGAGTGCACCAAACACTTGCAACCTGCATTTAGCTCAATCTGCCTTCCAAATGCACTAAGCAACAGCTTCTGAGATTGGAAAGTGAACAACTGTGAGATAGGAGCTTTCATTGCAAAAGTGCAGCTGCCAAGTAAAGAAATGAAATCATGGTCACAGAACTCCCGACGTCCTTACCTGACGTGATCCCCGAGCAGCATAAACCCCATGGACAACCTGGTAAAATGGTAAGTTCAGCTCAAAATTCTTTTTAATAGGCCCTTAACAAGGGCATAATAATCTAAATTGCCTCCCCGCTGCTGCATGTCAAGCGTTGACAGACCAGATATCTCGGAATGTAGCATGACGGCAGCTTCCCAACTCGCTGGCAATCATTTAAAATTTATCAGCTGACCTGCCACCCATCCCGTCCTCTGAGCACTGGCAAAATTCCAGCCTAAATATCTGAGCATTTTGTATCGTTGCTAATTGATCACAAGCCAGTCCAAATAGTGGTTATCCCTCCCATCATTCAGTTCTCAGGATAGAACATAATGGCCACATCTCAAGTGCTGCACTTCCATTTAAACCAAGGTATAAGCTGCTTTTGTAAGAATGAAACCTGGTGGGTTTTAATTGGAAAATAGTTAGTAGATAATGGATACTTGCCGCTGAATAACATTGGGGAAATCCAGTAAAGAGGTTCAGATAAACCAGGAAAGGGAGTTTAACAAGTGACTAATGTATATTAGATGGACAAAATGATGATTTTTCTTTTAACAATTCCTTTTCTTGAGACTCCAGTGCCATGTTTCCATTGAAGATGCCACCTGAAAGTGTGCTGAAGCTGTCATTGGTCCGCAGCATTACCTGGTTTGTGGAAGGAATGAATGACCATTTATAAATAACAAAGAAAACATGACAACATAGGCAAACCAAAACTAATATTTAAAAAAATTACATAAACATCTCCAAAAATAGCCTTGTACCTTTAGTACCAGAACAGCTAAAAATACCAGAATATGCAAACAATAGTGACTTTGTCTTTTGAGTAATAGCTGAATATTATGCCTAGGAAACAAGGACAAGTGAAATGTAAAGCTGCCTACGCTGGTGCTGGTTCAGTATGTTCAGGGAAATCTCTTAGTTTGATGCAGTGAGTAGTCACAAACTAGAGAACATTTGATCCATTTATTTTAGCTACTGTGCTTATATTTGTTGTATTAAAATGGCTAAGCCTGCTAATGATATTTTTTGGTTGTGCTATGATACTGGGAACAATGCATTTTTAAATGTGGCCAATGCATATTGTAACACGAGCAGTTCTTACTTGGCACCACTTGCAGTAAGTTGGAGGATATGCTACTATAAAGAAACATAGAAAATAGGTGCAGGAGTAGGCCATTCGGCCCTTCGAGCCTGCACCACCATTCAATATGATCATCGCTGATCATGCATTTCAGTACCCCATTCCTGCTTTCTCTCCATACCATACCATACCCATACCATATATTATTCTGTTCTCAAAAGGAAACTATGTGTAACATGTCTTGACTCCTTAAGGACAGAGGCTCTAATTGCTGCAACATACTGAAGTCTATTAGAGGCTATTTGCTTTTTGGGACCTCTTGATTGTTCTGATTACCTCTTCAAAAATTGGATCAATTCGTTCAAACATGGCAGTTGCCTTACTATTTTGGATATCCCCTGTAGCCCCAACTTTTCTAAACGTCCAATTGTAGCAGTCTTCTCAGAGGTTAAATATACCAGTCTGTAGTTCTCAATAGCCTATTTTTGAATCAGGGGACCTTGTGTTTTCCTCCAATTATTCCAGTTTTTAGTGAGTTATTGAAAGTATCAATAAGAGCATCACACAAGACCTCTGCCTTTTCCTTGAGCACCCTGGAATACATTTAAGATCTAGATATAGTACTGGACAATCAACTGCAGATTACATAAGAACATAAGAACATAAGAAATAGGAGCAGGAGTAGGCCATATGGCCCTTCGAGCCTGCTCCGCCATTCAATAAGATCATGGTTGATCCGATCATTGACTCGGGCCCACTTCCCTGCCCGCTCCCCATAACCCCTTATTCCCTTATCGGTTAAGAAACTGCCTATTTCTGTCTTAAATTTATTCAATGACCCAGCTTCCACAGCTCTCTGAGGCAGCTAATTCCACAGATTTATAACCCTCAGCGAAGAAATTCCTCCTCATCTCAGTTTTAAATGGGCGGCCCATTATTCTAAGATTATGCTCCCTAATTCTAGTCTCCCCTATCAGTGGAAACATCCTCTCTGCATCCACCTTGTTAAGCCCCCTTATAATCTTATACATTTCGATAAGATCACCTCTCATTTCTGAATTCCAATGAGTAGAGGCCCAACTCAACCTTTCTTCATAAGTCAACTCACATCCTCATAAGTTATTATTTGATAAACTTGCTGCAATGATAGATTAATTATTCAACCTGTTATGTGAATATCATCAAGCACTTGGAACGCAACCTTCACATTGGCACTTGAAAATCTCTACTAAATGAAACTACCCATATAAAATAGGGTATTTTATAAATCATAATCAATATTAGAGCATCACCTCAGTGGTGTAATTCAATCTTGGGCTCAGATGACGGCTATAAACTCCTCAAGCTTCGGCCTCATAATTTATGATGTCACTGATAACTGCCCTGCAACCACTTTGCATACCCATTATGCTATCTGTATTTTATGTAGGGCATCTGGCACAACAATGGCAGATCACGACAAGCATATGTAAGAGCGTTAATATAACATTTTAATACAAAAAAGTTGCAAAAAAGAACTTTTAAAAGCAAGAGACTATGTTAGTCATGGAGCAGGAAAGCACTAAGTTTTTCTCAATGATCATAAGTGCACATGTAGAGCTCATTCTGCCTGGAGCATGATACAACATTCCAACTCTCCTGCACTCCTATCAATATGAAGAAGAAAATGCTTGAATGTATTTATCATATGTGTATGTCAGTGAAAGGGTCTAAAAGGGAAGTTATAGTGACTGTAAATGGCTAATCATCTAACCATTAAAAACTCTGTCATAGAAAAGTAGAAACTGATAAGGCTTAATATAGATTAAAATGAAATGAAAGTCCCTGGCAAGTTTTTGAACAAATTGGATAATATAAAAAAGAAAACAGAAAGACTTGGATTTATATAGCGCCTTTCACAACCAGCAGATGTCTCAAAGTGCTTTACAGCCAAGTGTAGTCACTGTTGTAATGTAGGAAACATCAGCTCATCGGCATTGTAAAAGAATATAATATCACAATGTATTCTGTTGTACTATCAATACCTTAGCATCAGCACATTAACTCTGTTTTTACACTGGAAAAATATCCTACATGTGCCAGAAACAATTTGTTTACAGTACTCGCTTGTTCTACTTCTGTATCTTTTATTCCATTAATTCATCGGCCAGCTATAACAGCTGTAAAATAGTCTTGCTGCATGAACTGTTACTGTGCTCAGTAAGAGTTGTGTTAAATCAATATTTTAAAATTATTTTACTGTGAGCACAGGGCAGAAAATGAAAAAACTAGTTGTATGATATAAATAGAAAATATAATTAAAATTCAATTAACTTAGTTGGTTTAGTTATTGTGACTCTAAAAATTATTTAGCTGTAAATAATTTTTAGCATTTCATATACTATCATATATTCAGGACGATTCCCAAAATCCAAATTTCACTAACTGGGCATAAACAATGGCAATCTTCCAAAGGAGTAATTATACCAGGCTAGGGCCTACAATAAATACTGCCTCTACAAGGTCGTTTACTGCATTGCAATCATGATATTCTCTTACCTTTGAAAAAGTAAAACATTTTTTCTTATCTGTGGTAATGTGTGCACCAATGAGATGTGAATATATTTTATTTGACATTTTGCTCATTTGTGGAAGGTATGACTCATTTTTGTAATTTGTTATTGTACAAAAAAATCTTTCCCTTGGCTGATAAATTAGTTTTATTCCCTCTCAGACTGTAAGGGTCAGTAAGTTGATTACTTGCTAATCCTTCGTGCTGCTACCTGTCATACTTCATTGCATTGAAAAGGTGTTAATTATTTGTCACAAATGTAATAATCTTTTGTTTTTAAACCAAGGATGCTATGGGAATTAATTTGTTCCAGTCACATAATTACAGCTCAAGTAGTTCTTAAATACATAATAAAGTTGCAAGTAACTAAGATTCTTTTAATTTTGTTCCATATGTCTCTGTTGCTTGTTCAAACAGCAGATTATCTGGGGTATTGACATGAAGGAGTTACTGAAGCTGAATCAGGCTTGGTAGATACATACCATCATAAACCTAGCGAGATTTCAGATACAACTTCATATGTCAATTCAGTTGCCTCACAGTGTTGGGATTGCTAATCTTGCCAAGTGAATTCCACTGAAGACATCACCATCATTCGCATTTGAAATTATGAGAAAAACATTAATTGAGTGATATTGTGAGAATAGAACAAAACATAAAATACAGGATATTCACAGCAGTTCAGTCAGCTTCTGAAAGTGAAAGGCAGGTTTGTGTTTCTGCTGAGACCTTTCATCAAGACTCAAAGATTACAGTATTAATGCTTTGAGTAGATATCACTAAGATCGCCTACTTCCACGTCTGCAAACATAATCTGTCTCAGCCCATCTGCTGCTGAAACCCTCATCAATACCTTTGTCCCCTCCAAACTCAGCCATTCCAATACTCTACTGGTTGGCCTCCTATCCGCCATGCTCCATCAACTTCAGCCCATCCAAAGTTCTGCTGCTTGTATTTTATCCTGCGTCAAGTCTCAGTCACCCTTCATTTCTGTCTTGCTGATCCTCCAACACTTGCAATTTAAAATTCTCATCCTCATATTTAAATTCCTTCATGGCCACAACACCCACAGAACTCTCTGTTCTCTGATTCCGGCTTCTTGTGCATTCCCCTTTCCTTCACCCCACTATTGGCAACCGTGCCTTCATCCACCTAGGCCCCATGCTCTGGAGTATCCTCCCTAAACCCCTTTGCCTCTTTTACTCCCCTTTCCTTCTTTAAGGTGCTCCTTAAAACCCACCTATTTTGGCAAAGCTTTGGTCACCCCTCCTAATATCTCCATCTTTGGCTTGGTTTCCATCTTTATCTGATGATGCTTCTGTGAAGCACCTTTTGATATTTTTCTATATTAAAGGTGCTTTATGAATGTCATCATCCTCATCATAGGCAGTCCCTCCGAATCGAGGCAGACTTGCTTCCACTCTAAAAATGAGTCCTTAGGTGGCTGAACAGTCCAATATGAGAACCACAGTCCCTGTCACAGGTGGGACAGATAGTCGTTGAGGGAAAGGGGGGTGGGACAGGTTTGCCACACACTTTTTTCTCTGCCTGCGCTTGATTTCTGCATGTTCTCGGCGATGAGACTCGAGGTGCTCAGCGCCCTCCCGGATGCACTTCCTCCACTTAGGGCGGTCTTTGGCCAGGGACTCCCAGGTGTCAGTCAGGATGTCGCACTTTATCAGGGAGGCTTTGAGGGTATCCTTGTAATGTTTCCTCTGCCTACCTTTGGCTCGTTTGCCATGAAGGAGCTTTGGGAGTCTCGTGTCTGGCACACGAACAGTGTGGCCTGCCCAGCGGAGCTGATCAAGTGTGGTCAGTGCTTCAATGCTGGGGATGTTGGCCTGGTCGAGGACGCTAACATTGGTGCATCTGTCCTCCCAGGGGATTTGCAGGATCTTGCAGAGATATCGTTGGTGTTATTTCTCCAGCGGCTTGAGGTGTCTACTGTAACTGGTCCATGTCTCTGAGCCATGCAGGAGGGTGGGTATTACTACAGCCCTGTAGGTCATAAGCTTGGTGGCAGTTTTGAGGGCCTGGTCTTCAAACACTCTTTTCCTCAGGCGGCCGAAGGCTGCACTGGCGCACTGGAGGCTGTGTTGAATCTCGTCGTTAATATCTGCTCTTGTTCATAGGAGGCTCCCGAGGTATGGAAAATGGTCCATGTTGTCCAGAGCCGCGCCGTGGATCTTGATGACTTGGGGGCAGTGCTCTGCTGCAGGGACAGGTTGGTGGAGGACCTTTGTCTTACGGATGAATGTAAGTCATTGTTCGTAGCCATTTAATTTTAAAAGGAGCTCTGACATTCAGACTCCCTCTTTTTTAGTGTAAAACAGCATTTGATTTGATTTCTTTACTCAGCTGAAGATTTGTTAAGATTTGTTTGTGCAATTTCCGTGCTGTTGCATTTGATACTGTGTCATTTTATAATTAATACTGGAAAGCTAGTTTCCATTCAAAATAATGAGTTCCTGCTCTCCTGTGTCCTACAATTACATGTTCTGGAGTCTGCCAATGCATGTGGCGCTGTTTTATCCTCCGGCTCCTTGATTTCCCAACTAGAAAATGTGTTTCCTTCAGTGAAATATGAGTAGCATAGATGGAATTTTAATTCATATTGTATTTGGTGTTATTTTTCTACAGATGGATAAAGTAATCACAGTATTTTTATTTTTCGAACATTATTTAAAAATTCTAAAATCTCTCCTAAATTGCATAACAATGATTGTTAAGGACTCCTTACAATTAGTTCTACATTTTGCAACAGATACATTATCTATCTTCCTTTTTTCTTTCTACCTAATTAAGGCTGGCAGATGTCTGAATATGCATAGTGCTTTGGAGTGCAACCATAGGGCAACAAAGTGCGCTCAAATTTCACATGCACTAAAAGACATTTGAAAAATAGTTAAACACACAGTGCATTTACTACTAATAAAAAATAACTTCAGCATTGACAGACACAGAAAAAACATTTCACTATTTTAAAGCAAATTCCCCATTCACAAGAAAAGGACAACTCATACTCCTCAAACATATGTGAGAAAGTCTTTGGACAGCATGGCTGTTTTCCCCATCATTTCTACTGGCATTGAAATGTTAATTCCTTGACTCTCCATTACCCCGCTGTGAACAGCCACCACACGCCTTTACCAAATGTCGGGTCTGTCAGTGCTGAGCAGATGTGACATGCTTTGGGGAGGCAATTAAAATCATTAGTGGCTGTGCCTGGACCTCATCTGTGAAGCTGAGGTGGGAAGTCAGTAGCCATTGAATCAGCTGATGAGTTGACAGCTTTAAATGTCAAAGCAAAGCTTCCAGCTGATTGAAACATGGGGGCCGATATTGTCCCTCCATAAAATGCCTGTTACCACCTCAACCCGGCAGCCATGCTGCGGAGTCCAGTGGCCGTCGACATCGCAATTCCACGGAGGTGGTCTTGCAGCAGTCTGCAGCTTCGCACTTCTTCCCCTTCACTTCCATGGCAGTGATTGACAGCACTCAGTGCATCATCATGCCTCGCACCGTCGAGGTCCCGGGAAGGAAGCGAGCTTTTCCTTCCAAAGTCATGTGGCCGCTCGGCGGTCCCAAGAGTTGGTTTTTCCGGTGTTGCATCGTTGCAGATGTACACTGCCGGAGCTTCTTAAAGGCTTGTTGATGGAACAGAATTTCGTGCCGACTTGGGGGGAAAGACCACTGGAGTGAGTTCACACCTTTATTTCTTTTTAAAGTATCTCTCTACGTTGAATTATTAATCAGCCTGAGGAGCTTTTTCCTCCTTTTAAATTCTGTTGTTTTCTATAAATTTGCACTGCTGTCTTCAGTGCACACTGCTTGCCGAGTGCTGGAGGTGCCTGCCACCTGTAGCAGAGGGAGGCCACTTCGAGAAGGCTACGCTTGTGGGAGGGTCTTGAGATGGGGGGCAGTGCTTGCAGGCCAACACCTCCTGTGCATTGTGGGTGCCACCGAAGCACAGAGGGGAAGGGCCGTCGGGGACAAAGGATGCCGAGGCAGCGGGCAAGGGCCGCCGGCATCATTTCGGAGCATGATGGAGAAGGCCAGGGAGATGGCCACAGAGGGCAAGCAAGAGAGCTGGCACACCAAGCCCCTCAGCAAGGGTCTCCCCCAAGGAGGAAAGTCAGGTTCACTGACCCCCTCCAGCAGATAATGGGCGAGCAGCCCAGGAAGCAGCCTGCAGCGGAGCCAGGTACTCGGCAGCACCAGCCTGCAGCTGACACTGCAAGGCAGCAGCCACACTCTGGATGCCATCAGAGGCTCCGTGCCCTGTTGCCCAGAGTGCATGAGAGCATTCTGAGCTTCCATATGCAAAGAAAGTTCAAGACGAATTGAAGACACAGCTGCAAAACCTATCTTTAAGAAGGCCAGGGAGCAGCTACATCACAAGCATGATGGTTTTGCATCAAATGGATAGGAGGGGAATTTCTCAGTGCAACCACCACACCACTGAAAACAGCCTTTACCATCTGTAATTAAGACTCCGCTCTATTTATGACCAAAAAAAAATGGCAATGTCGATCTTATTACCATCGCAATCATATCAGTGGTAACGAACGGCTATCGATGATGCGACCACCCCGTTTCAGGTGGAGGGCAATTTCGGCCCCATGTTCTCTTAACCACTAGTTTCTCTAAACAGCATTTCCACTACAGATTCAGGCTGCTGCAAGTCTTAACACAAGTCTCCATCAAGTCTGACTTCATTATCTCTCCCACCTTTGATAGATCACTTCTGTCATCTCTACTTCACCTGCCTTTTATTCCATCAGCATGGGTGTCATTGAAACTCTCTCACCTGGGTCCTCAGAATCCCACCACAATCAATCCCAACACCAGTATCACCAGGGTGCAACAGAATCACCAACAACACCAGCCTTCACCATCATCACCTGATGCTGCACAGGACACAGGGTATCAGCACCCAACCACATTGCTGCCCAGGGGGGCAGAGATGGCCTCACCATGACCAGATTTACTTCACTTGATGCTGTACACCCTGGCTGCCACATGATGTGCCAGGTTGGCACCACCCACACCAGCAACATAAAGCATCCCTACAATGCCCAAGCCATTCCTTTCACACTTATCACCATTGCAGGGGTACCGTTATGTCTCACCATTCACAGCAACTCACTAAGCCTCTTCCAAAGGTGCACACAAATCTATCAAAGAACGCAAAATGTTGAAAATAATAATTTCAATGTTTGACAGCACATTAATAGAAACTTTACATCAACATTGGATAAAACACCTAAGTGCCTACCCTTGTGTGTAATTGGTATGATTGCACTAGGATGAGGGTGAGTGTGAGGGTTGGCTATTGACATGGGAATGTAATAATGTAAATAGAGAGAGATGGGTAGAAAGTGCAGGGTAAGTTGGTGTGAGTAAGGATGTGAAGGAATAGGGTAGGGAAGACAGAGTGATGGGGATGTGATGAGAGGCAGAGCAAGATGAGGTTGAGTGTACCTTTGTACTAATGTTTCTTGATCTACTGAGTTCATTGAAACATTTGTGGCACTGTACCCAGGTCCTCCTGACCAGATCCCTGCTTGTGCCCTCCTCTGCAATGTGTAACCAGGCTATGTTGATCTCCTAGGAAGGTCTCTTCCACACATTGGAAGGGAAGAGGGTCCCCCTACGTGCTGTGACTCCCTCCAGATGTGTCAGTGTCGGCAGCACCTCAATGCTGTAGAACACTGACAGCACAACTGTCAAAAGAAACTTGGCCATGGTCAAGTAACATCATCAAACCCGCTGTATATAATTGGCCAGTAAACACTTTGGGTGGGCTTATCAAATCCAATCATGGTAAATTCATTTGAAAGGCCAGGATGGAGAAAGCAGAAGGGTCGGGATCTGCCACCGACATTGCCTGCCATGGACCCGTCGAGGTTCATAAAATCCAGCACCTGGAGTTTGCTAGTGATTGCATAACAATTTTTTTTGTTAAATTTTTCTAACTGAGACCTGCACTATATAGAACCAAAACAGTCAGTCTCAGTGCAACCGACATTTTTCACACCTTTGCCAACTTGTTCAAAAGGACTAAACAACTGGACGGGCGGCGACCCCCTTTCCCCCTCCCGCGGGAACTTGCCCCATGCGGATTTGCCCCATGGGAGCGGCGCCGCTGCCGGTTGGTGCTACTGGCAGCTTTCTCCCCTTGGGTGCCAGGCCACTGGCCCCGTCGAAACCCTCCCTGGTGGCCCAGTGGATCTAACTAAAAACTTTGCCGAGTTTGCAGTAGGCCCTCCTCTTTAATTGAAGAGGAGGGACGTTGTGATGCAGCGCGACACGGCACGTCTGGATCGCGCTGATGACTCGGAGCGATGGCCGTTCCGACCCGTTTGCACTTCCACCCGGTGAATAGCCCACATCTGCCCTGCTCCAAAAAATAACAGAGCTGAATTTTCCCAGATTGTCCGCCCCATGCAGACAATATAAAATACACACATGGTTCCTTGATAAAACTGTGCTCATTATTATAAATAACTGGAATTCTCAATGATTTATAACTGTAATAACATTTATTTGTAAACCTTGGTGACCTAATGTGTTGTAGTACGGTTGTGATAATCCAGACAGGCTTTTGTTCATTTCACAGCACAGCTGTTTTGCTACTTTTAGTGTCATTGGGCCCAGGTTTCGGGCCGCGCCTAGAACCGCGCAGCCCGAACCTAGACGCCCGTTTTTCGCGCCACAAAGTGCGCCTAAAAAAAACTTACAGATTCTCCGGCTCCCTGCTGGTCCTCTGGAGTCGGGCGCAGCATGAGCTGTAGGGGGCGGAGCTAGGTCCCTGCGCTGAAAACAGTGCCGGGACCTCTGCACATGCGCGCTACAGTGGGCGCGCATGTGCAGTAGCTCCAGGCGCCCAAAACTGTGTGGGAGGGGCCCGAAGTACGCAGCCCCTAACCCTGGCCGAATGGCCTCACTGGGGCTGCGTGCATAAGGCTGCCTCCTACGCCCAGCTCCTGCTTCCTCCCGACACCGACACGACTCCTGCTTCCCACCCCCCCCCCCCCCGTCCCCGGACCGGACCCGACCCCGACCCGACTCCCGCTTCCCCCCCCCGCCCCCGGACTGGACCCGACCCCCCGGACTGGACCCGAACTGCGCTCCTCCCCCCCCCCCCCCCACGACCTGACCTCCCTCTCCCTCCCTCCCACCCCCCCCGAACCGAACCGACCTCCCTCCCACCACCCCCCGACCCGACCCGTGCTCCCTCCCTACTCCCCCCACCCGAACCAACCCGACCTCTCTCCGCCCCCCCCGACCCAACCCTGACCCGCGCTCCCCCCAACCCCGACCCCGACCTGCGCTCCCCCTGACCTGACCCGCGCTCCTGACCCCGGACCCGACCCGACCCAACGCCACCTACCTGTAAATCTGGTGCTGGGGACGGGCCCTGCCCGAAGTCTTGGGCCTGGCCGGGCCCGGCCCATTCAGCCTCCCTCCCCCCCACTTCTCCTTTCCCCCCCCATCCTTTCTTCTTTTCCCCCTTTCTCCTTTCCCCCCTTCTCCTTTCCCCCACTTCTCCTGCCCCCCTCCCTTCCCTGCCCCTCCCTTCCCCCCCCTTCTCTTTCCCCTTCTCCTCTCCCCCCCTTTCCCCTTCCCTCCCCCTCCTTTCCCCTTCTCCCATCCCCCTCCCCTCCCCCCTTCCCCTTCTCCCCTCCCCCCTTTCCCCTTCCCTCCCCCTCCTCACCCTTCCCTCCCCCTTCTCCCCATCCCTCCCCCTTCTCCCCATCCCTCCCTCTTCTCCCCCATCCCTCCCCCTTCCCTCCCCCTGCGCCCCCCTATCTCCCTCTACCCCCCTCCTCCCCCTTCCCTTGCTGTCAGAAACACAGACACTGACAGACCGAGAGAGACACACACAGACAGACAGACAGACAGAGAGATAGAGACACTGACAGAGGCACACTGGGGGGGGGGGGGGGGGGGGCTGGGGGGCATCCCAGCACGCTGTTGGAGGGCTCCCGGTGCTGCAGTCGGTAAGTAGAAAATGTTTTATTTATTGATTTTTAAAAAAATTATTTCTTTTTAATTTTTTTTGATTGATTTATTGATTGATTTATTGATGTTTTTATCATTTATTATTGATGGTGGCTCTTTATTTGTAAAACTGAAGTGTTTAATGTTTGTAAACTTCCTTTTAAACTCCCCCCCCCCCCCATTCCCTACGCCTGATTTGTAACCTACGCCTGATTTTCTAAAGTGTAGACAAGGTTTTTTCGAGCGTACAAAAATCTTCACTTACTCCATTCTAAGTTGGTTTGGAGTAAGTTTTCACTGACGAAACTTTGAAAACAGGCGTAAGTGGCCGGACACGCCCCCTTTTGAAAAAAAAATTCTGTTCCAAAGTGAAACTGTTCTAACTGACTAGAACTGGAGCAAACTAAATGCCGAGAATTTGAATTTCTAAGATACTCCGTTCTACACCAGTTGCTCCAAAAAATCAGGAGCAACTGAGGCCGAAACTTGGGCCCATTCTGTGGAACAGAATTAATGTTGATTGGCATATGTTACAGATTGTTTTAAAGTATCACCTCACATTCCTATTGCATCTGTTTAGGCTTATGAAAATGGTTGCGAAGTAACAGAAAATGTTAGGTGTTAACAAATATTGCAATCTCAGTTTGCCCATTTTAGATTTATTGGTGAATATCTAAATTTGGCCCAAATTCAGACGCAGATCATTTTGTTTTTGGGGGTGTCAGCCTTTGTGAAAACCTGTGGCTGCATATGCACACACATGAAACATCTCATTCTGCAGATGCAATTCTATTTTCAGCTTAATTTTACCACTGTTGTCTGGCTGGGATAATTTAAAGATTAATCAAGGAAGGGAAAATAAGTAAACCTCTATGGGATTGGAGTAATGTGAATGGAATACATATAGGGGCCGAAATGTGGTTGCTAACGCCAGGTGATAACGTCGGCGTTAGGCGTTGACTGGGCGGCAGCAGCTTCCCGCCGGCGGTGGGTGGCATTGATGCCTGGTGCGAAATTCAGTTCTGGTTTTTCAAGGGCATAAACGTGCAATGCTGCAATCCACTTTTCAGGCGGCAAAACTGAATTTCGCAGTTCCAGGCGACAAATTCCGCCTGCCTTTAAAATCTGTACTCAGCCGGTGTCACCGCCTCAAAATCGGCAACACCGAATTGCGACCCCAAAGGGTATAGATGAGATGGGAAAAGTGTGCAGGGAAAGATTTGCAAACCTATTTGTATTATGTAGGCAGGGGGTTGGTTCTCCCCTGGGGCTGTGAAGATTCTGAAGCTATATAATGGTAGGTTAGCATTTGAAGCTCCATCTAATGGTACCAGTGTGCACTTTCAGAAGAAACCGTATTGTCACAGTGGTGGTTCCTTAAAACGGAGTGTGCAACAGGCACAGCCAATTTAAAATAATAAATTGATGTTTAGACTTAAGAGCATTAAACCATCCAAAAATTGGACACTGGTAAATGTGTTTCACAGATTATGTCAAAGTATTAGCAAATTCTAAGGCTGTGTTAAGTGCCTGTTTATGTATGCAGTAGATGTGAGATCTGTTTATATATTCATTATGTTAAATCTGATCTGTTTCAGACAGATTTTTTGTGATGAACAACACACAACAAAATCTGTCAATACTTCTAGACATGATAGAAACAAGACTCGCAATTGAAAAAGTTGTCCTATTGGTTGAGCTGTCACAGGTTCTTGCACATCGAGGAGGTGACATTTTCATAGTACAATAGATATTGTTTTTAATTTAATAAACAAAAATGCGTCATTTACAGCACAGAGTTGGCTAATGATTATCCATGTCAATTTTTTTTGATTGGAATATTTTGACAAAAATATTATTTGATATGTATGAATTATGTGATTTCATACAAAAGTAAAAGCTACAATTCTAAAATTTGGCTAAAAAGATTAATTTGATAAGGATTTGGTAGTGATAAGGGACTCTTATAATTAGACGGATAGATAGTGTCCTCTGCAGCCAAGAATGAGAATCCCAAAGGGTGTGTTGCCAGGGTAAAGGATATCTCAAGGCGGCTGGAGAGGAATTTAGAAAGGGAGGGGGTAAATCCAGTTGTCGTGGTCCATGCTGGAACAAACAACATGGGTAGGAACAGGGATCAGGTCCTGTTGAAAGAGTATCAGGAGTTAGGCTCTAAATTAATAAGCAGGACCTCAAGGGTAATAATCTCTGGATTATTGCCGAGCCACATGCAAATTAGCATAAAAGCAGACAGATTAGGAGAATTAACAAATGGCTAAAGGGCTAGTGTGGGAAAGAAGGGTTCCTCCTTTTCAGGGGATACTTGCACCAGTTCTGAGACAGGAAGGAGCTGTACAGATGGGATGGGCTTCACCTGTACCAGGATAGGACCCGTGTCTTAGTGGAAAGGGTAAATATGGAGGTAGCAAAGGCTTTAAACTAGTAAGATGTGGGGGTGTGGTGGGGGGGGAGGGGTGGGATCTACAAGAACGGTAACCAGCCTAAATATAAACATAACAGGAAAAGAGAGCATTGGAATGAATAAAGTAAGGGAGGACATTGATGGCAAGAGTCTAAAAAGATGGTTAAACATAAAAAGGGTGAAATTGGCCATTTTCTGCACCCAGTTAGCACCCCCGGAGGCAATGCAGTTTTGCCCTGGGGAGGGAGGCACTACCGCCTCCTGGGAAATTACCCCAGAGGTTTGGCGGCGCTGTCCCGATAGCGCTGCATCCCACGGTAGCGCCCTGGGCTGGTACGCAACTGGTGATGACATCATCACCGTGGGCGATGACCTCTCACCGACCCCTTTCCACCCCGCGGGGGAAATTACCACATGGACCGTGAGGCTGGCGTGGATGGATCTCAACGTCAGTTTCACGGGTTGCAAATCTGGCGGATATCCGCTCCCAAGGTGTTATTTAAAGGGGAGGCCTTTAGCACTCAGGCCACCATCTTTGTTGCTCGGCTGACTCTTAGGTCGGCCTGACCATGGCAGCCCTAGCATGGACCAGGCCACCAACCTGCACTCCATCTTGGATGCCGGGCTGCTTGCCCAGTGTCACGCGTCATTGGTGGTCCAGTGGCGGCCTCCAAATGGCCATACAGTGGATGCAGCAGCCCTTCCCCTTCCATCTGCGTAGCGCCATGCTACCACCCCGGGAGCGGCCCACAAAGGAAGCGGAGTGGCAAAGACAGTGCACTGCCTTCTTTGAGGGGCATATAGCCCAATTCCACATCGGTGCTGGTAGCGCTGCTACCCACGATTAGCGCCCTGGGCTGCTGATGATGCCATTGCCTTGTGCGCTGACACCTTACTGCCCCGCGCCGACTCCTTTGTGCCCCATGGGCCGCAAGGCTGGTTGTAGGCTGGCATAGTGCTAGCGTCCTCAGTGCTCTGCTTCCTTTGAGGGGCGCACGGCCCAATTCCATGTCGGGGGCAGGACATCTGGGCCAGGCGATAAAAGTTCTGGCCTCGGAAGGTTAACGCCCCCAATCAGAACAAAGAGCAATTTTGCTCCCAAAGAGAGGAAATCCTATTAAACATGAGTTAAACTTTCCATGCAGCAATGCACACAGTGTCCATAATAAAACAGGAGAGCTGGAGGCAAGCATATGTTGCGAGGAATCCGACATTGTACAGATTACTGAGACATGGCTACAGAAAAATTAGGATTGGGAATTAAACATTGCAGGGTATAACATACTGTATTTAGAAAAGAACGAGAGGGTAAAAGGTGAGGTGGAGTAACATAGAAACATAGAAACATAGAAAATAGGTGCAGGAGTAGGCCATTCAGCCCTTCGAGTCTGCACCGCCATTCAATAAGATCATGGCTGATCATTCCCTCAGTATCCCTTTCCTGCTTTCTCTCCATACACCTTGATCTCGTTAGCCGTAAGGGCCATATCTAACTCCCTCTTGAATATATCCAATGAACTGGCAACAACAACTCTCTGCAGCAGGGAATTCCACAGGTTAACAACTTTCTCAGTGAAGAAGTTTCTCCTCATCTCAGTACTAAATGGCCTACCCCTTATCCTAAGACTATGTCCCCTGGTTCTGGACTTCCCTAACATCAGGAACATTATTTCTGCATCTAACCTGTCCAGTCCCGCCAGAATCTTATACATTTCTGTGAGATCCCCTCTCATCCTTCTAAACTCCAGTGAATAAAGGCCCAGTTGATCCAGTCTCTCCTTATATGTCAGTCCAGCCATCCCTGGAATCAGTCTGGTGAACCTTCACTGCACTCCCGCAATAGCAAGAATGTCCTTCCTCAGATTAGGAGACCAAAACTGAACACAATATTCTAGGTGAGGTCTCACCAAGGCCCTGTACAACTGCAGTAAGACTTCCATGCTCCTATACTCAAATCCCCTAGCTATGAAGGCCAACATACCATTTGCCTTCTTCACCGCTTGCTGTACCTGCATGCCAACTTTCAATGACTGATGAACCATGACATCCAGGTCTCATTGCACCTCCCCTTTTCCTAATCTTCCGCCATTCAAATAATGTCCTGCCTTCGTGTTTTTGCCCTCAGAATGGAATACCTCACATTTATCCACATTATACTGCATCTGCTATGCATTTGCCCACTCACCTAACCTGTCCAAGTCACCCTGCAGCCTCTTAGCGTCCTCCTCACAGCTCACACCGCCACCCAGTTTAGTGTTATCTGCAAATTTGGCGATATTACACTCAATTCCTTCATCGAAATCATTAATGTATATTGTAAAGAGCTGGGGTCCCAGCACTGAGCCCTGTGGCACTCCACTAGTCACTGCCTGCCATTCTGAAAAGGACCCGTTTATTCCGACTCTCTGCTTCCTGTCTGCCAACCAGTTCTCTATCCACGTCACCATGTGCTTTGATTTTGCACACCAATCTCTTGTGCAGGACCTTGTCAAAAGCCATTTGAAAGTCCAAATACACCACATCCACTGGTTCTCCCTTGTCCACTCTGCTAGTTACATCCTCAAAAAATTCCAGAAGATTCATCAAGCATGATTTCCCTTTCATAAATCCATGCTGACTTGGACCAATCCTGTCACTGCTTTCCAAATGCGCTGCTATTTCATCCTTAATGATTGATTCCAACATTTTCCCCACTACTGATGTCAGGCTAACCAGTCTATAAGTACCCGTTTTCTCTCTCCCTCCTTTTTTAAAAAGTGGTGTTACATTAGCTATCCTCCAGTCCATAGGAACTGATCCAGAATCGATAGACTGTTGGAAAATGATCACCAATGCATCCATTATTTCTATGGCCACTTTCTTAAGTACTCTGGGATGCAGACTATCAGGCCCCAGGGATTTATCGGCCTTCAACTCCATCAATTTCCCTAACATAATTTCCCGCCTAATAAGGATATCCTTCAGTTCCTCTTCACTAGACCCACTGTCCCCTAGTACATTCGGAAGGTTATTTGTGCCTTGCTTCGTGAAGACAGAACCGAAGTATTTGTTCAATTGGTCTGCCATTTCTTTGTTCCCCATTATACATTCACCTGAATCCGACTGCAAGGGATCTACGTTTGTCTTCACTAATCTTTTTCTCTTCACATATTTATAGAAGCTTTTGCAGTCAGTTTTTATGTTCCCTGCAAGCTTCCTCTTGTACTCTATTTTCCCCCTCTTAATTAAACCCTTAGTCCTCCTCTGTTGAATCCTAAATTTCTCCCAGTCCTCAGGTTTGTTGCTTTTTCTAGCCAATTTATGTGCCTCTTCCTTGGATTTAACACTATCCTTAATTTCCCTTGTTAGCCACGGTTGAGCCACCTTCTCCATTTTATTTTTACTCCAGACAGGGATGTACAATTGCTGAAGTTCATCCATGTGATCTTTAAATGTTTGCCATTGCTTATCCACCGTCAACCCTTTAAGTATCCTTTGCCAGTCTATTCTAACCAATTCATGCCTCATACCGTCAAAGTTACCTTTCCTTAAGTTCAGGACCCTAGTTTCCGAATTAACTGTGTCACTCTCCATCTTAATAAAGAATTCTACCATATTATGGTCACTCTTTCCCAAGGGGCCTCGCACAACAAGATTGCTAATTAGTCCCTTTGTCATTACACTTCACCCAGTCTAGGATGGCCAGCTCTCTAGTTGGTTCTTCGACATATTGGTCTAGAAAACCATCCCTAATACACTCCCAGAAATCCTCCTCCACCGCATTGCTACCAGTTTGGTTAGCCCAATCAATATGTAGATTAAAGTCGCCCATGATAACTGCTATACCTTTATTGCATCCCTTATTTCTTGTTTGATGCTATCCCCAACCTCACTAGTACTGTTTGGTGGTCTGTACACAACTCCCACCAGCGTTTTCTGCCCTTTGGTATTCTGCAGCTCCATCCATAGCGATTCCACATCATCTAGGCTACTGTCCTTCCTTAGTATTGCATTAATTTCCTCTTTAAGCAGCAACATCACCCTGCCTCCTTTTCCTCTCTGTCTATCCTTCCTAAATGTTGAATACCCCTGGATGTTGAGTTCCCAGCCTTGGTCACCCTGGAGCCATGTCTCCGTGATGCCAATTACATCATATCTGTTAACTGCTATCTGTGGAGTAGCTGTACTTATTTGGGCAGTAAAAAAAAGTGATGCAACTATCAGCAAGACAAGGATAGAATCCATATGGATAGAGATAAAAGATAACAAAGGATTAATCACACGAAGATGTGTAGTCTACAGACCACCTAATAGTGGAAGGGAGGTGGCGGAACAAATATGCAGACAAATTAGGGAAATGAGTAAAAAACATAGAATAACAATCATGGGGGATTTCAACTAATTGGACAGTGTAGGTAGGTAAAGGGAATGGAGTTCCAACAAAATGTGCAGGACTCCTTTCTAACCCAATATGTCAAAAGCCCAACAAGGGAAAATTCGCTATTGGATCTAGTAATGGGGAATGAACCAGAGCAGATAAGAGAAGTATAAGTAGGGGAACATCCATGAAATAGTGACCATAATATACTATGCTTTAAGATGATAATTAAGAAGGACATATGAAGAAAATCAGGGCAATAGATTGGCTGATTTTGAGGGGCTGAGAATAGAATTTGGGAAATAAAATGGGCAACAATATTGGCAAAAAATGATGTAGAACAGCAATGGGAAACATTTAAAATGGTGTTCAACAGAGTGCAGGAATAATATATTCCGCTAAAAAGAAAGAACAAACTAAACACTAATGAGATTCCTTGGGCCAGATTTTCGGCGAAAACGATAGCAATACGGAAAACTTACCGTTTGCGCTGCGCTACTTTTTTTAGCTCGAACATTCGGGTTTTACGTCTGCGCCAGGAGTGCATCAGTAAGGCCAGGGGTGGGGGGGGAGGGGGTGCGTTGCACAAACGCGAGTTTCGCCAAATTCAGTTCGGGGCCGGGAACACTGCAAGAGAGGCCTTGGGAGGGGGGGGAACAAAAAATTCAAAAAACATTCCAGAAACATTTACAAGATCCTTATCTATCGAATCACTGAAAAAAAAGTAAAAAATAAAAACTTTAACTTACCTTTTTTGTAGGTTTTCTTACTTACCGCTGCTGGCAGGGCTGCACCGACAGGTTTGATCTGTCGCTATTCTGGGCGTGGCGCACGGGTTGGGAGAGAGCCGAAATTTGGTCGCAAATGCAATCCGCGTCATTGCGCATCGGTGCACCTCTCCCCGGCGGAACTTGGAAGCGCGCTGCTAACAAGTACCCGAGGATCTTGCCCAGGCTTTGCGACCGGGTTTTCGTCACAGAGGGTCAAATCGTGGCAAAAACGCGGCCGCAAACCTCTCGAAAATCCAGCTCCTTGGATGAATAAAGCCATATGGGAACATTTGAGGATAAGAGGATAAGTACATAGACAGCAGGGGAGTGCATGATAAGAGAAAATATGAAAAGACTAGAAGAGAAATTAAAAAAAACAATTATGAAAACAAAAAGGAACTATGAAATGTAATTACCAAGGAACATAAAACAAAATAGTAAAATATTTTACAGGCATATCAATAAAAAAAAGGTTATGATGGGAATAGGCCTATTAATGGATAGACAGGATGATAGCACAGTAACGAGAGAGAGATGGCAGAAATATTAAATAATTATTTTGCTTCAGTATTCACCAGGAAGATAGAACAGCTGGACATGAAATTGGATGATCAGATTAGTAATGAGATAAGTACATTTAAAATAAAAAGAAGGGATATATTAAATAAACTAATCAAACTCAAAGAGTATAAAACCCCTGGTCTGGATCGATTGCATCCAAGTATTTTAAGAGAATGTAGAGAAGAGATATCAGAGGCATTACTACACATATTTAATAATTCATTATAAAACGGTGTAGTGCCAGAGGAGTGGCAGATAGCTAACGTAATACTTATATTTAAGAAGAGGGATAGAACATGCCCAGGGAATTATAAACCAGTCAGCCTAACATGGGTAGTAGGTAAAATAATGGAATCCGTACTAAAGGAGAAAATAGAAGAACATCTAGAAACCAAAAGTATAATACAAATAGTGAGCATGGATTTCAAAAGAGAGAATCTTGCTTGACCAATCTCATTAAATTTTTTGAAGAGGTAACAGAGAGAGTAGACAAGGGTAATGCAGTAGATGTAATTTATCTAGATTTTCAAAAGGCCTTCGATTAGGTACCCCATAATAGACTGATGAACAAGGTCATATAATGTTGCGTCAGGGGACAAGTTGCAGAATGGATAGCTAGCTGGCTTCAAGACAGAAAGCAGAGAGTAGGGGTAAAATATAACATATTTAGAAAAGGTAGAAAGGGAAAAAGGGGAGGAGGAGTAGCTGTACTTATTAGCGATAATATAATGGCAATAGAAAAAGTGATGCAGCTATCAGCAAGACAAAAATAGAATCCATATGGATAGAGATAAAAGATAATAAAGGATTAATCACACTAATAGCTGTTCACAGTGGCAGAAAGTGTTCCACAAGGATCAGTGGAATCTATATGGGTAGAGCTGCAGAATACCAAAGGACAGAAAACGTTAGTGGGAGTTGTGTACAGACCTCCAAACAGTAGTAGTGATGTTGGGGAGGGTATCAAACATGAAATTAGGGGTGCGTGCAATAAAGGTGCAGCAGTTATAATGGGTGACTTTAATATGCACATAGATTGGGTTAACCAAACTGGAAGCAATACGGTAGAGGAGGATTTCCTGGAGTGCATAAGGGATGGTTTTTTAGACCAATATGTCGAGGAACCAACTAGGGGGGAGGCCATCTTAGACTGGGTGTTGTGTAATGAGAGAGGATTAATTAGCAATCTCGTTGTGCGAGGCCCCTTGGGGAAGAGTGACCATAATATGGTGGAATTCTGCATTAGGATGGAGAATGAAACAGTTAATTCAGAGACCATGGTCCAGAACTTAAAGAAGGGTAACTTTGAAGGTATGAGGCGTGAATTGGCTAGGATAGATTGGCGAATGAAACTGAAGGGGTTGACTGTGGATGGGCAATGGCAGACATTTAGAGACCGCATGGATGAACTACAACAATTGTACATTCCTGTCTGTCGTAAAAATAAAAAAGGGAAGGTGGCTCAACCGTGGCTATCAAGGGAAATCAGGGATAGCATTAAAGCCAAGGAAGTGGCATACAAATTGGCCAGAAATAGCAGAGAACCCGGGGAGTGGGAGAAATTTAGAACTCAGCAGAGGAGGACAAAGGGTTTGATTAGGGCAGGGAAAATGGAGTACGAGAAGAAGCTTGCAGGAAACATTAAGACGGATTGCAAAAGTTTCTATAGATATGTAAAGAGAAAAAGGTTAGTAAAGACAAACGTAGGTCCCCTGCAGTCAGAATCAGGGGAAGTCATAACGGGGAACAAAGAAATGGCGGACCAATTGAACAAGTACTTTGGTTCGGTATTCACTGAGGAGGACACAAACAACCTTCCGGATATAAAAGGGGTCGGAGGGTCTAGTAAGCAGGAGGAACTGAGGGAAATCCTTATTAGTCGGGAAATTGTGTTGGGGAAATTGATGGGATTGAAGGCCGATAAATCCCCAGGGCCTGATGGACTGCATCCCAGAGTACTCAAGGAGGTGGCCTTGGAAATAGTGGATGCATTGACAGTCATTTTCCAACATTCCATTGACTCGGGATCAGTTCCTATGGAGTGGAGGGTAGCCAATGTAACCCCACTTTTTAAAAAATTGGGAGAGAGAAAACAGGGAATTACAGACCGGTCAGCCTGACATCGGTAGTGGGTAAAATGATGGAATCAATTATTAAGGATGTCATCGCAGTGCATTTGGAAAGAGATAATATGATAGGTCCAAGTCAGCATGGATTTGTGAAAGGGAAATCATGCTTGACAAATCTTCTGGAACTTTTTGAGGATGTTTCCAGTAGAGTGGACAAGGGAGAACCAGTTGATGTGGTATATTTGGACTTTCAGAAGGCTTTCGACAAGGTCCCACACAAGAGATTAATGTGCAAAGTTAAAGCACATGGGATTGGGGGTAGTGTGCTGACATGGATTGAGAACTGGTTGTCAGACAGGAAGCAAAGAGTAGGAGTAAATGGGGACTTTTCAGAATGGCAGGCAGTGACTAGTGGGGTACTGCAAGGTTCTGTGCTGGGGCCCCAGCTATTTACACTGTACATTAATGATTTAGACGAGGGGATTAAATGTAGTATCTCCAAATTTGCGGATGACACTAAGTTGGGTGGCAGTGTGAGCTGCAAGGAGGATTCTATGAGGCTGCAGAGCGACTTGGATAGGTTAGGTGAGTGGGCAAATGCATGGCAGATGAAGTATAATGTGGATAAATGTGAGGTTATCCACTTTGGTGGTAAAAACAGAGAGACAGACTATTATCTGAATGGTGACAGATTAGGAAAAGGGGAGGTGCAAAGAGACCTGGGTGTCATGGTACATCAGTCATTGAAGGTTGGCATGCAGGTACAGCAGGCGGTTAAGAAAGCAAATGGCATGTTGGCCTTCATAGCGAGGGGATTTGAGTACAAGGGCAGGGAGGTGTTGCTACAATTGTACAGGGCCTTGGTGAGGCCACACCTGGAGTATTGTGTACAGTTTTGGTCTCCTAACCTGAGGAAGGACATTCTTGCTATTGAGGGAGTGCAGCGAAGGTTCACCAGACTGATTCCCGGGATGGCGGGACTGACCTATCAAGAAAGACTGGATCAACTGGGCTTGTATTCACTGGAGTTCAGAAGAATGAGAGGGGACCTCATAGAAACGTTTAAAATTCTGACGGGGTTAGACAGGTTAGATGCAGGAAGAATGTTCCCAATGTTGGGGAAGTCCAGAACCAGGGGACACAGTCTAAGGATAAGGGGGAAGCCATTTAGGACCGAGATGAGGAGGAATTTCTTCACCCAGAGAGTGGTGAACCTGTGGAATTCTCTACCACAGAAAGTTGTTGAGGCCAATTCACTAAATATATTCAAAAAGGAGTTAGATGAAGTCCTTACTACTAGGGGAATCAAGGGGTATGGTGAGAAAGCAGGAATGGGGTACTGAAGTTGCATGTTCAGCCATGAACTCATTGAATGGCGGTGCAGGCTAGAAGGGCCGAATGGCCTACTCCTGCACCTATTTTCTATGTTTCTATGTTTCTAGTGCTGGGACCACTGTTCACAATTTATATTAATGATTTAGACTTTGGAATCAAAAAACACAATTTCTAAATTTGCAGACACCAAATTGGGGGGAATATTTAACACTGAGGAGGACTGGAACAAATTACAGGAGGACATTAATAAACTTGCAGAATGGGCATATAATTGGCAAATGAAGTTCAACGCAGATAAATGTGAGGTATTACATTTTGGTTGTATGAATAGGGAGGGTGAGAGTCCAGGTAGGGTAGATGAACAAAGGGATCTCGAAGTACAAATACACAAATTACTAAAATTTGCGACACAGGTTAGCAAGGCCATACAAAAAGTAAACCAAGCACTAGAGGTATAGAATTGAAAAGTACGGAGGTTATGCTAAAGCTGAATTGAACTTTCATTAGACCACACTTGAGTACTGCATACAGTTATGGTCACCATATTATAAAAGGATAGGGACACTGGAAAGGGTGCAGAGAAGATTTACAAGGTTGATACCAGAAATGCGAGGGTATACATATCACGAAAAGATGAACAGGCTGGGTCTCTTTTCTTTTGAAAAAAGGAGGCTGAGGGGTGACCTCATCGAGGTCTTTAAAATTATGAAAGGTTTTGATAGTGTGGATACAAAGAAAATGTTTCCACTTGTGGAGAAGAGCATAACTGGAAGTGATCAATATAAGATAGTCACCAAGAAATCCAATAGGGAATTCAGAAAAAACTTCTTTATCCAAAGAGTGATGAGAATGTAGAACTCACTACCACAGGGAATGGTTGAAGCGAATAGTATAGCTGCATTTAAGGGGAGGCTAAACAAGCATATGAGGGAGAAGAGAATAAAGTGTTATGCTGATAGATTGAGATGAAGAAAGACGGGAGGAGGCTCGAGTGGAACATAAATGCCGGCATGGACTGGTTGGGCCGAATGGCCTGTTTCTGTGCGATATAACCTAGGTAATCCTATGGATTGACAGAAGATGATTCTGACATTAGAGTCGGCTAGTATATTATTTGAGAGGAAGTAATTATATTGAGGAGAGCAGGAAAAAAGGTGTAAAGTGTAAAGTGTAAATTAAATCAGAGCACACAATTGACAAAGTTGAAAATGTGCCACAATGGTGAGATCACCAGTTCTGGTAACTCACTGGTTACCGAGCTGATAAGCTGCTTGTTTTCTTATGTGTTTGTTTGTAGAAAAGAGCTTAACAGGTGCAGAAGTAGAGCCATGCTTCATATAACCATCTTCTCCCTGTGACTGAGGTGATCCTCCCGGAGTCACAGTGCAGATTTCGTACCCTACGGGACACAACGGACATGATTTTTGCAGCTCCACAGCTGCAGTAAAAATGCAGGGAACAGCACCAGCCCTTATACATGGCCTTCTTCGACCTTACAAAGGCCTTTTACACTGTCAACCGCGAGGGTCTATGGTGCGACCTCCTCCGTTTCGGATGCCCTCAAAAGTTCATCACCATCCTCCGCCTGCTCCACGACGACATGCAGGCCGTGATCCTGACCAACGGATCCATTAAAGACCCAATCCACGTCCGGACTGGGGTCAAACAGGGCTGCGTCATCGCCCCAACCCTCTTCTCAATCATCCTCACCGCCATGCTCCACCTCACAGTCAACAAGCTCCCCGCTGGAGTGGAACTAAACTACAGAAACAGTGGGAACCTGTTCAACCTTCGCCATCTTCAGGCCAGGTCCAAGACCAATCCAATCTCTGTCGTCGAGCTACAGTACGCGGACGTCACCTGCGTTTGTGCACATGCAGAGGCTCAACTCCAGGACATAGTCTACGTATTTACTGGGGCATTCGAAAGCCTGCGCCTTACGCTAAACATCCATAAGACGATGGTCCTCCACCAGCCTGTCCTCGCCGCACAGCACTGCCCCCCAGTCATGATGATCCATGGTGTGGCCCTGGACAACGTGGACCATTTTTCATATCTCAGGAGCCTCTTATCATCAAGAACAGACATTGATGATGAGATTCAACACCGACTCCAGCACGCCAGTGCAGCCTTCTGCCACCTGAGGAAAAGAGTGTTTGAAGACCAGGCCCTCAAAACTGCCACCAAGCTCATGGTCTACAGGGCTGTAGTAATACCTGCCCTCCTGTATGGCTCAGAGACATGGACCATGTACAATAGACACCTCAAGTCACTGGAGAAATACCAACAACGATGCCTCCGCAAGATCCTACAAATCTCCTGGGAGGACAGACACACCAACATTAGTGTCCTTGACTAGGCTAACATCCCCAGCATTGAAGCACTGATCACACTTGATCAGCTCCGCTGGGCAGACCACACAGTTCGCATGCCAGACATGAGACCCCCAAAGCAAGCGCTCTACTCACGGCAAACGAGCCAAAGTTGAGCAGAGGAAATGTTACAGGGACACCCTCAAAGCCTCGCTGAAAAAGTGCGACATCCCCACTGACATCTAGGAGTCCCTGGCCAATGATCGCCCTAAGTGGGGGAAGTGCATCCGAGAGGGCGCTGAACACCTCGCGTCTCATCGCCGAGAGCATGCAGAATCAAATGCAGGCAGAGGAAAGAGCATGTGGCAAACCAGTCCCACCTACCCTTTCCCTTAACGATTGTCCCACCTGTGACAGAGACTGTGGTTCTCATATTGGACTGTTCAGCTACCTAAGGACTCATTTTAAGAGTGGAAGCAAGTTTTCCTCGATTTCGAGGGACTGCCTATGATGATGATGAAAATGGGTAAAGCTATTTGCTTTTGAATAACAAATTCCAATAAATAGTTAGCTGTTAATTTTCTCATAATTTAGCTTTAAACTGCCAAATGATTTTATCATGTCCTTCTCTAATATTTTTAGTGGTGACACCACAATGAATTCCAACAATCTGCAACAAATAGTTATTTCAGTTCTAGGTTGAATTGTTGTAAAACAGTTTAATTGAAATGCTGATTAATATTATAACTTGTATAAAATTCAAATGTTATTGATAAACTAACTGGTTTTTACTTTTATACGATATATAAGAATTTCTGAACCCTTTGTTAAATGGTGGTCTCAAACTGGCCCTATCTAACTCACTGCAGTTAGTGGTTAAACTATCAAATGCATTTGTTTTTCACCACACTCTTTCTGTCAAAATGGATGTTAGACATTGAACTTTTCAATGGAATTACAAGGGTGCTGCCGTGCATTGTTAACCAATAGCATGCATCTTCTGATGTTTACTATTATTCCTGAAACATTTTAATGGGGCAGTATGGGATGAAATTCCAACCATCTGACTGGATATTCAGACTAGAACTATCTAATCATAAAAACCAAAAATGCAATGAAACCCCAATCAGATCATCAGAATAGAATGTAAAGCCTGTGTCAGTGCTGAGTAAATACATTGTTTTTTTCAGGAATTCAAGCCTCAGAGAGTAAAATGGAGGCTTACTCATATGAAAATGATAGCTTGCCTTTACTGATGGCATTATAGTAACTAATGTTGGAGGTTATCTCTGTAACTTGGCAAGTTACTGTTAAAAGCCTGATGATTGAACAACAGTATCCGCAGATATTGCACTCTAGACTCTTGTCTAAAATAGTTAATATTAAAGTTACTGAAAAAGTTAATTTGAAAGTCTTTTTACTGGAGGCTTATTAACAAGAGTCATAAAATGAACCAAGTGGCTTCAGTCTTATTATCTGTGGAATGCAAGCAGTCAAGGCGGAATAAAAGAGCATGTCATGTTAGATAGATATCCGGAAATTGTCAGTTGATTGCCTTCAGGGGCCATAGAGAAATTTCACACAACATTGTCTTCATGGAAGGTTTACCTGAAGTTAGTCACTTCCCTTGGGAGATTAAATAAATTGGAATGAATCCACAACAAGTTCATACATAGCTTTTATACAACAGTGTCAGCTACAACCACAGAATGGGTGGAGATCTGATTTGTTAAATTTATGACATTAATCCATTTGCAATATTAATCATTGTGAGCGCATCACAGATTGACAGCCTTTCGAATACAGACTGCAGACCACACGGGGTGAAACACGCTAAAAATTATAAATCCAAAGTTAACAGCAGGGCTCAAGCACAACAGGTTGGTTGAATGAGCTTTCATTGAATACTGCACTCCATAGCTTTCTGTATCATTTTAAGGTTCTTCAGATTGGGCTACTTGGTAGTTTGTCAGTTATGCACTCAATGAATTGGCCCATTGTACTTGCATTACAGCAGAGAAAAGAGCGCAGTTCTGGCAAATGACAATTTCCTTTGTTGACAGTTTGATGTTCTACAGTACTTACTTTTCAACATTTAAAACGCCCCTGTTACTCAGATGCTGAATTGTGGACACTTATTTTGTATCAAATGGCTATTGTATTTTTTGTGTCAACAGAAATTTTCCATATCATCTGTTTTCAGATATTTGCAATGTATTTTTAAATTTACATTTCTGAAATATGGATGGAACATTGAAGCTACAATTAAAACTGGAATTAATCCAGCAATATAATGATGTAGAAAATATTGTAGGGCACATATTCTGGTGTCTGTGTCTAGGGCTATCGAGTTACCTGGGTGCAGTGAATACAGTAAAATTAGGCTGGGAGGAAAGTATGCCCATAAGGGAGCCACTCTGATTTCCTGCCATTTAAATTCACAAATGGAAAATCAAGTGGGATCCATTCAGGGCTTGCATGCCTCCCAGCTCAATCTCCCTATGTTCACTGTGCAGAGGAAATCCAATAGTCCCAAATGAAGGAAAGGAAAAATCTTCCCATCTAGCTGTCTTTCCCCAAGTAAGCAAGGGAAAGGGAATATCAAACAATGGAGTGCATTAAACACTCAATTACAGGTAGTAGGATATGTGGAAGGCTACATAATTTTAAAATGTGGTGAAAACCTAGAATGACTTTTTAAAAATTGTTAAACTGAACAGGGGATCAAGAAGTAGAGACTGAAATATTATCAAAATAAATATTGATGGGAACCAAGGTCCTGCCTTAGACCTTCAAAGACTTTGGAATTCAATTGAAGGTTCTTCAGTAAACATTGCACTTACACTGATGGCATAGTTGTCAGCCGAGGCCTGCATCAGATTGTGCGGGAACCACCAACATGAGGAGGTGGCCTGCTTGACCTCATCAACCTATCTTTTACAGCCATGCCAGTTTATAATAGCATTGGCAGAAATTATGCTTAGTCCGTGTGAATAAATAATTTATCTCCACTGTGGGGACATCCTCCATTATGTTCTGTCCCACTACCACCATGCTACACGGGACAGACTAAAGACAGATCTAGCAGCCTAACATTGGACATTTATGAGGCACAGTGGACCATCAGCAACAGCCAAATTGTATACAACCATTATCTGTAATCTCATAACCTGGCAGATTCCCCACTCCATGATCGCCATTAAGCCAGTAGGTCAGCCCTTGTCCAATGTGATGTGTAGAAGGGTATGTCAGGAACAGCACCAGGCATAAATTATAATGAGGTATTAACTTATGAAGTTACCACAGAGGTCTACCTGGAACTGAGCACCACAAACAGCAGGCTATAGACAGAACCAAATGATCTAATGACCAGCAGATCAAAGCAAAGCTCTGTAGCCCTGCCACAGCTAGTCAAGAAATGTGATGAACAACTAGGCAACTAAGAGGAGCAGGAGGCTTCACGAACATCCCCATCCTTAACCATGGTAAAGCCCAGTATGTGGCTGTGAGAGACAATGCTGAAGTGTTTGCAAGTGTCTTCAGCCAAAATTGCAGATGGATGATTATTCTTGGCCTCCTTTGAAAGTCCCTACCATCACAGATGCTCGTGTCCAGCAAGTTTGGTGCACTCCACGTGATATTAAAAAGTAGCCGAGTTCAGTGAACATCATGGCAGCACTGCAGAAGATCTGTGCATCAGAACTAGCTGCTCCACCAGACAAGCTGTTCCAGTACAGCAATGATAATCTGTAAAGTTGCCTAGATATGTCCTGTCTACAAAAAGGACAGGAAAAATTTACCCCAGCCAATTACCATTCTATCTACTTCCATCCACTCATCAGATAAAAGGAGTCATCATTGATGGTGCCATCAAGTGACACCTGCACATCAATAACCTCACCAACGCTCTGTTCGGGTTCTGCTGGAACCAGATCGTCATAGCCTTGATCTTGACATGCAAGAAAGAGCTGAATGCCAGAAGAGCAGTGAGAGTAGCTGCCATTGAGGTGAGAGTAGCATTCAACCAAGGAACCCTCGCAAAACTGAGGTCAATGGGGGTCAAAAGTAAAACTCTCTACTAGCTGGAGTCATACACTGAGCAATAAAGAAGAACAAATAGAAATAGATCCAGGCAACGGGGCTGAAAGACTAGGTAATAAAGAGAAGCTTTTAGAAGAATCTTGAAAGCAGTTAGGGAGCAGGTCTTGTGGGAGGGTGTGGGGCGTCTGTGGCGGGATAGGCCACAACTTTCCTTGTGGGACCCGGAGGAACACTGCTGCTCTTCCTTTTCCTCACAAAGGAAAGTTTTTGACTTACCTGGAGGGCCTCTCTGTCCTTCCCACCAGCTGCTGACCTGCAGCAGCCTGGCAGAAAAGCCATGACAGCAACCCTGTTCAGGCCCCAGTTTAAATACCATTGGGGTCCTATTAGTGTAACAGAATCCTGATTAGCATAAATTCAAGAGGCTCCTGGCCACTTGAGGTGGGCACCTCATCAACCTGCTCACTTTTAACTGTCCACCTGCCCGGTTTTCACCAGTCAAATAGGGTTAATTTCAGTTGTTCCACTAATTTCAATATATATTAAGTTTGGAATAAAATACCTCAATATGAAATATCAAAAGATTAATAAACACAGACAAAGATTCAAGGATCTGATTTTCCTTTTGTGCTGTGCAAACATAATTCCATCGTGCAAAACTGGGTAATTGGCACAAAATCTGCTATTGATTTTTTTCCCTTCCTGATGTGCCATATGGTTTGTTATGCATGTGTCAACCAGATTTAAATGTTGATGTTGCACATCAGGCCTTCTTTAGTGTCTGCCGTATTTAGGCACACAGAAATAACAATTACAGCATGGGTACACGTCAAAGCAAGGACCTTTCCTCTGTTTTTAGAAATGCTATTAAAGCACAAACATAACCAAATAAACGAGAATCATCACAGGAATGCTGAAAGCAAATGGACAGTCTGGTTCCCTGAACATTTCGTGCCACTGTCCCTCAGAAGAGAAGCAGCAATAATCACTGCTCCACTGGTGTTCATTGCCTATTAATGAAGATATCCAGAAGCTCCCGAGATGCCACCTTTTAGCTCTCAAAAGCTCTGAAGTCTCACCTAAAGAAAAGTGCCGGAGGGTGAGGGAAACCAGCGGAGTCAAGAATCATGACATGATCATGGATACTTCGGATCAACCACCTGGCTTCACCTTGCCACGTAAAATCTGGGACACTGGGAAACTCACCAGAACTTCCTATGGGCACTTCAACCACCCGCTACACAAATAGAAGTGGAGGGAGAGCACGATTGTGCGACTGTGGAGATGCTATCCAAACCATGGAGCACCTTGTGAATCATTGTTCACAAAGATCCTTACCTGGTCGAATAATGTTTCTACATTCTGTAGTACCAGCGGCCATACAGTGGATGATCAACTTGGACATTGACATTTAATAATACTTTACAAGCTGCCACTTGAAAAAAGATTGGAGAACAACGGATGTCATTGTGGTGACTTATACTTCATTTATGCTCCTACAGCCAGAAACTGGTCTGAACATTCAGAGGCGCAACCTCCTGTTATTATCACAGGGATGAGGACTATGCTGCCATTAGCCCAAAATCATCTCATCATACTGCTACTTTATTTCTGTTCCTGCAAGCGATTTTGATGGAATATAATCTTCAATCCTGATATTTATGTGGATTGTGTTTGTAATTGTTTTTCCAGGCCCACTTTATAATAATTACAAAATAAGAGCCTCACTAGCTGGGTAGATCCCATCCAAAGCAAATTATTTTGCTGCCAAAAATGTGAGGAAATTTGGAATAATAAACCAAAGTAAACAATACAAGGAGTAGATTTTGTTTATTTCTGATGTTTACAGATTTTTTTCCTTTCATGATTCATCTCCCACTGATAACTATAAACCTGGTACTAACTTTCCTACAAGGATTTTCTTGCTTTATGAGGCTGCAAAATAAAAATCCACTGTTTGTAATGGTGTGAACAGTTCAAATCTTTAACTTGTACCTGAAGTATCATTGTTTCTAGGCATGCATATTAGGGTTACCAACTCTCCAGGATTGTCCTGGAGTCTCCAGGAATTAAAACTCCTGGGCAGTCCTGCAAGCAACTTCGGAGAAAAATCAGAGAGGCTTTAAAAAAAATGTGTTTTTTCATTTCCTTTGAACGATTTTGTTTATTTATAAAAATATTGGAGATGGGATAATAAAGGCTGTTTGACAGGTCAGGGCAGTTGGAGGCAGGAGATCATGTGATGAAACCTCCAGGAATATGTCCAAACAGAGATGGCAACCCTAAAACATACTGAAATCCCATTTATACTTTGAACCTGATGGAGGTCACAAATCAGGTCAGAGTGGCCTGAACTGAATGCACTTGGCTCAGATTTGTACAATGTCTGTTGCTTGCTAGGTACAGGGATTGACATTTGACTTGCAGTTGAAATTTACTGAGGATTTGCTTCAGCCACGAATCTCCAACTTACCCCCAGCACAGCAATTCTGAAAGGAAGAAGTGTCAATTTGTTCCACTATGAAATCTTCATCACTCCACAGTATATAATGGTCTGGTTGGTGTAAGTTCATGGAAAATGCAAAACTGTAACACAAGGATAATCAGAGTAGTTACTAAAATGGCACTGAGGGTACTGTACATGATTCTTTTCAAAAAATGTTTTAAATTGCAGAAAAAAAGCTTATTTTCAACTATGTAGACTTTAAATAATTAAGCCAAGAGAAAATCATTTGATCAGATTTTGGTTTTGCTACTTGATTTGTAGCCCATGATTGCCCCATTAATAGTAGCTAATCTGTTTCTAATACAGGTACTTGTAATTGTGATCAGAAATTCATAGGTACTAATACAGGTACTGGTAAATACAATTGTGCAGACAGAAAATAATTTTTAAAAATTAAAAGTTATTAAACTAGTCGTGAGGCACCACAGAATGATGGGCTGCTCGTCTGTGCTACAATTCCTTTTCTTCATACTGTTAATGTTGGTGGAAACTGGAGACAAACGTCTGAGTTTAAATTTTTGCACAAAGCTATACTTTTTTATTGCCAAGTTTAGTGCTTTGAGCAAACTGGTGAGGAAAACCATGTAAATAAATGTAACATAGGGCTCAATTTTCCCCAAAGCTTTTTTTTGGCATACTTGAAGAGTTCTGCCTGTTTTTTAGGGGCCCAAATATGCCAAAAAAAAATGTTCTAAGTTTCCCTGTTGGATTTCTTTATTTTGGCGCAGCCTAACCTGTCCTTTAGTTTTGGGAGTGGAGCCTTGATCTGCGCCAAAAAGATCAGATTGCCACGGTAACCAGGGAAACAATGCAGGCTGAGGCTGCAAAGTGAAACATACAGCCAGCTCGCAACACATTAAAATACATTGCAGCAACTTACCTCCAATTATTAAAGTCCCCCCCTCCTTCCGATGCCGGTCCTGCTCCCCCGCCCCTAGCCCTGGCCGAACGGCTTGCCGGTCTGCTTCCCTAGCCCGCCCCGAGCACCGAGTGCCTTGCCGGTCCCGGTCCCGCTCCCTCACCCCTAGCCCTGGCCAAAGGGCTTGCCAGTCTGCTCCCCTGCCCGACCCTGGCCCCGAGTGGCCTCCCGGTCTGCTCTCTGCCCCTATCCAAGGCCGAATGGCCTCCTCCCTCCTGGTCCCCACACCTATACTGAAAGGCTTCCCCCCCTTTCCCCCCACCTCTCTCTCCCCCTCTCTATAACCTCTCCTGCTGCTGCTGTCCGGGCATCTGCTGCACTTACCTGCGCTAATTTCCTTACCTGCTCCGATTTCCTTAACTCTCCAGAAGGTTTTTCTGCAGAGGCCACATACGCTGGCCTAAGAAGAACTGGAGTAACTCTCAGCTGGCCAAACTTCCCTAAATGGCCAGAATTGGTGCGGGTGGCAGGTTACGCCCCCTTTGGCTGAAAAAAAAAGTACCTAAAAAACTCGTAACTAACTGACTTACGCTGGTGCAAATTGATTGGGGAAACTGTTTTTTTAACTTAAGCCAAAAAAAACAGCCTGCTCCAAAAAAACGGCGCAAATAACTGGGGAAAATTGAGCCCATACATAGTCATCATATCATCATATGCAGTCCCGCGAAATCGAGGAAGACTTGCTTCCACTCTAAAAGTGAGTTCTCAGGTATTGAACAGTCCAATACGGGAATTACAGTCTCTGTCACAGGTGGGGCAGACAGTCGTTGGAGGAAAGGGTGGGTGGGGAGTCTGGTTTGCCGCATGCTCCTTCCGCTGCCTGCGTTTGTTTTCTGCATGCTCTCGGTGACGAGACTCGAGGTGCTCAGCACCCTCCCGGATGCTCTTCCTCCACTTAGGGCGGTCTTTGGGGACGTTGCACTTTATCAAGGAGGCTTTGAGGGTGTCCTTGAAATGTTTCCTTTGCCTACTTGGGGCTCGCTTGCCATGTAGGAGTTCCAAGCAGAGCGCTTGCTTTGGGAGTCTTGTGTTGGGCATGTGAACAATGTGGCCCGCCCAATGTAGCTGGTCGAGTGTGGTCAGTGCTTCGATGATGAGGATGTTGGCCTAATCGAGAACACTAACGTTGGTGCGTCTGTCCTCCCGGGGGATTTGCAGGATCTTGCGAAGACATCGTTGGTGGTATTTCTCCAGCGATTTGAGGTGTCTACTGTATATGGTCCATGTCTCTGAGCCGTACAGGAGGGCGGGTATCACTACAGCCCTGTGGACCATAAGCTTGGTCAGTCATACATCACGGTGGAATTAAAGTTCGACATACTGCCTGAATTGGGTGGAATGTATCAACCACAGCAAATAGAAGATCCACATGAACTAACAGACTGCACAAGGGACAATTGAATAAGAATACTATTGAAAAAGTTGAGAAATGCAAAAAGAAGAGAAGTAAAAACTCCCAACAGAGAGAAGGAAGGTTGCAAAGAAGATGACTGTGAACCATGTTTAACATACTTTGGGACATTTTTCTATGTTAAAGGCATGATATTAATGCACATTGTTGTTGACAGGAGGACAAGGAAACATAAGTTTAAACTGGTGAAAGACACATTTAGGACTGTCGAGAAGTTTTCATGTAAAGACTGTTGAACACTTGGAATGGACTTGCCAACAAATTCCTGAAATCAAAAACCTTTGAATCAATTAAGAAACAGTTGGATGCTGTATTGAGATAACTTTAGGTTGTTCTAGATGGATGGGCGAAGATGGGCCAAATAACCTTCCTCATTCTTATTTATCTCCCACGTTAATGGTGCTGGGAGGATTATAGGAAACATTTTATTGATCTCAGTAAGCAGACCAATTTGTGGAACATTAACACTCTCACAGCTGAGGAGAAGGCTGCTTAATTGCTGACCTATATAAAGTGTTAGGAAGGAGTGACTCGTGACTGGTTCCTCAGTGTGAATACAAAAAAAGGGTAAACAGATTAAAAAAAAGAACTTGACAATTTAAACTTGACAAATTGCGAAAAGCAAGTGGCTCTAAAAACAGCATTAAGAATTAAGGTCTTCTTATAACTTAGGTACCAGTAATTTACAACACAAGAAAGCAACCTACAGCTAACAACCTGAAATATATTGTAAACTGGGGTCTGAAGCACAGATGCAGTGTTTGGATACTCAGGTAACACTGTGTTTAATCTGAGGCATTGTTCAGGTGCTTTCTGTGAAGAAGTGATGTAACGTGACACATCCTGAGGTCCAATAGAGGCGAATTGCTGAACGAACATTTTCTAGATTGGCAGCTGCTTGTAAAGGCCTGGCTTCTGGCCTTGGAGGTAGGCCAGGTGATCAGCCAGAAAAACGGAGCGACTAGTTTTCTTTCGAAAAACATTTTTCAGATTGTTCAATTATTCATTTGTTGCTGTTTTATAAATATGACATTTGAGCCATTTAGGTGAAACGGTAGAACATACTCTGCGTCTTTTGGTAGATTTCTAGACAATATGAAGTGTAAGATTTTTTTTAATTGAAAAACCTTCCAGCCTAAAATTCAGTCGAACACCTAGAGGACATGGAATGCTGTAGAAATCTGTCTAGTTTTTGAAGGCACCTATTTGACAAGCAGAATTTGGGAGTCCTCTCCAGACTATGATGATTGGATTAAATTAGCATTTCATAACTCTGGTTGCAGTCTTGACTAATGCTAACAGGACAGTTAGTTCCTAAGGTGCATCCTGTTGAAGCTTTCCTGAAGCCAAAATATACTTTGCTTTGGATAACTTCCATACCGAATGAGTCTGTCGTCTTTTCTATCTGTAGAAGCACTAACTGTATTCCAATTTCTACACTTCAGCAGGGAGGAATCTATTGTATTTGTATCCAGAGCTCCAGCTGTCTGGCAAAATCCCAGAATGTCCACAAAAAAAATTAAAGTATATGTTTATACTCAATTAAAATGTATTGTGTTCTGTACGCCTTTAACATGTCTCCATTTTGGCACTGTATTTAGGTATCTCTTACCCAATAATGACCTATTTAGGGTGTCAGTTCGAGGAAAGCAATTCAGGGATTAGCCATAGAAAAGGGTGGAGAGAATTTGAGAAAACAGCTGCAAGAAGGTATCTGGAGATTTAAGGGTGGTACAATTAATAATATGTGTTTGTCTTTGTTTTCTTGGCTCTGTTCAGAGCTTCTGCAGTTAGAACCCTTCAGCCACCTAATTTCAAAATGTGGTCAAATCTTTTCTCTGTGAAAAGAAACAAAAGTAAATGGCAGTAGTCTTTTGGGGCACATTGTAAATGTTTTAAAATTTGTTCCTGGGATATGGGCATTGCAAGGTCAGCATTTATTGCCTATTCCTAATTGCCGCTGCAGTTCGTGTGCTACAAGGATACATGGCAGTGCATCTGACAACTATACTGCAGCATGCCACGAATTTAAAAGAACCTCTCTACATTGCATTTTAGAGTAGAATTTATTTGTTAAGATCTCACGCTCTACTTAGTTTTTATGACTATGTAGCGTCTATAAACTGCAGTCTATCTCAAACTTCCTATTTAGTGAGAAATGGGCAGGAAAGTCATGGCAAGATCCTACATCGTCAGTCAACACACACAAGAGTTGGTCAATAAAGAGTTAAGTGCAGGGATTGTGCTGCAGCATGCAGCCTGCCCACCTGTGATGAGTAGGTAATCCAGTGGTAATTAAGCCAGTATATAATGACCTGCTCTTAGTGAATCAGAAGGTCCATTAAATTATTACAAGTGCTGCATATAATTACAATGGCCTAGATTTTCCTTTGGGGCAGTATTGCCAACATAAGTGGGTCCACAAAAAAAATCAAAGCATGTGTTTATACTCAATTAAAATGATGTGCAGTGAAATTTGGAAGGGTCTTTATTGGAGCCGCGAATCCAACGCTTCGCCACTTTTAACAAAAACTCTGTTCTTTTTTGGTGTGTAGCAAGTGCCTTAGTGCAATCACCACATCAGCTTCGCTATCTGCTTCAGAGAGGTGACTATTTCACTTCCATCAGGCAGTCTTCCTGCCACCATGTTCCCCTCCATTACCTCCTTTCCTCAATACTTTAGCAGCAGCGCTTTATGTGGGATATGTGAAGATAATCAGTTGGAATCCCAAGCTGTGCCATCACTTAAATCAGGAATGACAGTCGAAGGGCGGACAGCTGACATTCCTGCTCAGGGAGGGAGGGAGGCAGGATAACATTGATGGGCCGGTTCAGGGGCAGGTTTTACCAGTGGGCCTCCCCCACCTCATATTTTAATGCCGGGATCACCCAAAAAGTAACACTTGCCATAGGAAAATCCAGGCTAATGTCTTATAGGTCAAACATAAAGTAGTAAATCACCTGCTTCAAAGTTGATATGCTTATTATGACATGCCTCCAAGATGCTTGCAGCATGATTCACTTTTCTACAGCAATAATTTCACTCTGTTAAGACAAATAGTTCTGCATGTGTATGATTCACATAGAGACCACTAGAGCAAACACTGTGATCACATAGAACAATAACAACAGCAACTTTTATTTATATAGCACCTTTAATGTAGTAAAACATCCCTTATTGCTTCAAAGGAGCTTTGGGGCTGGTTTTAACTTGTTCTGACTTGTGCAAATGGAGCGATGATACAGTTCAAATAGCGGCAGAGTACTTGCTGTGTATTTGTGTGTAATTGAACAACACACACCAGGATCTCTGGTCTGTCCTGAGTGAACTGATCTCAATCAGGTCAGTAGTGGGGACATTACGACTGTCCTCAGTGTCCCTGGGCAGGTGAGTTGTCACTGCTGCTCTCTGCCCAATAGCTTCTGATTAAAAACTGTGCACATTGAGAGAGAACAAATGTTGGCGTAGTTGTGATGCATGCACTGTCTAGGTTCACATGTGTAGAATGGTCACCTGTGTAAGAGTAGATCATGTCAGCAGGACCACATCTCAGCATAGATCAGGGCAACAAGAGATGAGGGTAAAAGGAGAAAAGAAACAAAAAAAGAAACAACAATGTGACCTTATGTTCAGAGATGTAAATCTATGCAGAAAGGTGAAGGAAAATGAATCACACTCAATCTGCTTTTACACATTAGCAAAAGAGCACTTGATAATTTTCATAAGGGTTTGTAAAGACAAAAGATGGCATAATTCCCTTACTACAATGTCCATTGTCCAGCCAATTAAATATTGAAATTGACAAGGACATCAGTTTGAGGGAGAAGGTGCAGACATCGCAAAATGTATCAACATGAAAATTTCTGTGTGGTTTAGATTTAAAACAATGTGCACTTAAACCCAACATAAATTGAAATGGCAGTAATGAGAGACAGTTAGCTTTAGCCTTCATTTGACCACAATTCAAAAAGTAATGTGGAAATTAGCAATGTTCTGGCAAAATACCATGTATAAATAACTATGACTGTGATCCTGCTTTGCTGCTAGGGTGTGTCTTTACCAATGGAATTTACTGTGCAGCCTCACAGGACAGTATGTAGCTCAGATGTTTGAATGCTTTGGTATATTAGTACACTACTTCTGGCATGCTTCATTTGCTCTGTGGGACATATGTGGTGTACCTCTGCTCCTCAGCAATCGGACGTTATCCTCAGTTAAGTGGGAAACACCCACTTGTTTTTCAGTGCCTCAAATGAATTACTGATGGGTACTTGTGAATAAAGAGCATGTTATGTACTAAGGACAAGAAGCCAGAAACTGTACAATTATTTTCACACAATGTTTGGATAATTGCAGTGGAGAGGCAGAAATTGGGTTGGAACCTGTACACTTTGAAATGCTTCTGGGAGCATTTGCAGACTTTCAATGAGAATTCTTTCAGAAGAGCGTCGATAAGACACTGCGGGACCTACATCTGCCGAGAGCACATGCACGTTCCATTATCATCCTTTTTTTATTCATTCCGGGATGTGGGTGTCGCTGGCAAGGCCAGCATTTATTGCCCATCCCTAATTGCCCTTGAGAAGGTGGTGGTGAGCGCCTTCTTCAACCACTGCAGCCTTGTGCTGTTAGGGAGGGAGTTGCAGGATTTTGACCCAGTGACGATAAAGGAATGGTGATATATTTCTAAGTCAGGGTGCTAGGGAACTTGCAGGTGATGGCCTGCATTAGGGGCTAAGATTGAAAAGGCAAACGATAATCAATTCCAGGCATGAAGTGATCTAAACATTTTTTAAAGTATCCTCCTTTTGGGCCCAAGGATGCCACTCTGACAGACACCCTTGTTGCACCATTCCAGGTGTAGGTGCTCACCCGATTATTTAATTATCCCCATCCCTGAGATTTTCCATAGCACCTTGGCAGGACATTAGCAGCGGGTGGAATTTCTGCCCTGCTACACTTCTGGTGGTGCAATAACACACAAAATATTTGTACTCATGCATTTGATCTCTGACATTAGCTTTTAAACCAACTACAGTGTTGCAAAACACAATATTTCAAAATGATATGCAATCATTATAGCTAATAACCAAATCAACACTTCAGAAATAATTGAGCTGTTTTGGCATGATAAGGTGCTAAAACCATTAGTCATAAGTAGCTGCAACTAAAATTACTTGAAAATTACACAAAACAAATCATCGGGGCCAAAATTGATGACCTTACTGCCCATTGCCGCCGAGATCCGCCAACATTCCTCCTCGGGTTCCGCCCTGTGTGAGTTTCCATTTGGTCTGGAGCGGGTGGGAGGGGAGAACTGCCGGGAATCGCTCGTTGACGTCAGCGGATGGCCAAATGGTGCAAGTGATCTCCTACCCGCCGAGATGCCAGATTGGTGCAGACAGGAGTTGGTGCCAGGACGGGGAAGGACCACTGCGAGGAGGCTGGTCTATCCCCGATGGTAGGTATGCAGACCTGCAAGAAAAGGTTAGTAAACATTTTTTTAATTTTTTCTTTACAGCGACTTACCTGGATGGGGTCTGCTGAAGGTGTTCCAATGTTTTTTTTTGTTGATTTTTATTTCCAGCTGTTCGACCCTCCCTGGGCCCGACTCCATCCTCAGTGGCACTTGGGCGGCAAGCACCTTTTCCACCGAGAATGAGAGCTCCCGCCCGCTCCCGCCCAGATTGGTGGCGTAAGTCCCTCCTTTGCTGCCGGGCACCCTTTCAAAGGTCTTTTTGCCGAAAGTCCTGCCCAAAGTATCGTCCGATATCTCGGTGGCACTTGGGCAGCCCTCGGTCTTCACCAACTTCGGCCCCGATCTTTTACAAACAAGCTATAAAGCAGGCTGTTAAGCCTAAGTTTGCATGCACAACACACCAATTATTGGTTACACTACACTTATTCTGAAAGCAAAGTGAATCCTGTGTACATTTTTGGGGAGTAAATGTACTTAACCATATCATTGAATGAAAACAACATGGTGAGAAGTTATTTAAAATGGTAAGCAAAATTGACTATCAATTTTTTTTAGCTTAAAATAAAAATGGAAGCTGCTTACAGTCAATGTAGCCATGATTAGAATTAGCAACACACTTTATTGCCTTAACAGTGACTCTATTTTAGTTGACTGGTAATCTCTGTAGGATCGTGGTATGCCATCTATCTCCTGAGCAGGTTGTATGCTAGTAGAAAGATGCCAGTGTGTGGCTACACAGCTGGATTGTATTTCACTGTTGTTGGCACCAAACCAACATACAACAGCCCAGTGTGAAAATCCAGAATCACACAACCTGAAGAATTTGAAACACGATCTCAACAAGCACGTGCAAGTTAATTATAAGTGCAAGTAGGACATTGGCTGAAATGCAACTCCTTCAGTGCAGATTTAGTTTTGCTTTTAATTTGTAAAAAGTAAATTTTTTTGGAAACTAGTCGACATGACTAATTCGCTCCCAATATATTTAATGAGCATGAGTGGAATAGATAAAGATGTTAATAGAATATATATTCGGTCACCTGGTGTTTAGACTCTGTAGCCCGGACATTTATTCACACCAGCCAGGAACTGGGCACAGGGAACGATCCCTGCACCTGAACAGGTCCATGGCACACCCGATATTGGACATCAGGCCTCATTTAAGTGAAAGTGGTGAGCTGCGGACATCTGCTGGGCAGCCCCAGGCACTCGCTGGTGAAGAGGCTTTAAATTTTGGGCCACTACATTGCCAACAGCTCCCCTCAGGTAGGTTGTTAAAGGGGAAGGGGATGCGATTGGGAGTGTGACGACCAGGAAAGGGAGAGTGATTGGGATGGGGCCCAATCGGGATCTTGTGATGACGGTTGAGGAAGTGGTCGAGACAGTGGCCGAGATGGCGATTGGAAGGGGGCGGGGGGAGGGGGGGGTGAGTATTGGGGGTGCTGAGTGGTGCTTGTCAGAAGTTTTAATGTGGTGGCAGTGAATATGAAAAGAGCCTATTGCCTATTGCTTTGCCAATACCAAGAAGGCCGGCGGTAAATTTCTGGCTCGTAATGAGCATGCACTTCTTGTCCGCTATATTGGAGGCTTAGGTGCCTGTTTCATGCCTGGAAATACAGGCATGAAGCCTTCGAATTTCTATGCTTGCAATCCCAAACTTCTGATGGTTTGGTAGGATGTAAACCCAGCAGATTCCTTTGCTCGGGTGTAAACCCAGTAGATGCAATGTGGAGGGGAAATTTGGAATTTAGTGAGAATATGCCAGTTGAACAAAGCTTTTAAGTTCCATGTTAAATTCTTGGGGCAGAGGTGGTCCCCGTCTCAAGGCTATTGTCCTTAGATAGGCCTACAGCAGACTGCTTCCCTGGGCTTGTAATCTCCACAGCCAGTCTGTTGACTTTCTTCCACTGTGAAGGCATCTGAGAGGACTGAGCAGGAGCTCTCAGGCACTGCTATCCTGAGGGAAGACAGAATCCTTGGAGTCACCTCCCGCTTTCAGACTACACATGGATCAGGATATTGGCTTTCACTGATCTATGGGAACAAAGACCTTAGAAAATTAGTAATATCCCTTAATCCCTGCAAACCCACTGAAATTATGCCCAGGCGATTACAAAATCCTGTAGATATTGTGTTCTCCATTCTGCCAACCAAAGTTGAATGCCACCAATTAAAGCCTTCAGTTTGAAGGTGCTGACCTTCTGTTTTGTGTGTGCTGCAAGCAGAGATTATTGCAGCTGCCACTGACTCTAGGCTGGTCTGCATTGCTGAGAAGTTGCCTTTGGTATTTGTCGCAAAGGAGGTGTTGGACTCTGTCACTCCCCCTATCATCTGTTGCATATCTTTGAAGAGACTTTGCAGAGCCTTCATATGAGTTTGATGCTTTGCTTGCAGCCTTTTTCCATGGCAGTTTCTCCATGCTCCATACTCAGTGCAGCCAGGAGATTTGGGGCCACAATTGACCCCCGCCCAAAATGGAGTGCTCCCACCCTGTTTCGGTGTTTCTTACCGCAGCTGTGGTCAGGTCGCCTCTTGAGCGACATTCGACTCTTTGGGTTTTTTTTTGTTTTGATCCGGAAGTCGGTCAGAATGGAAGTGGTGACAACAGCTGAGGGGCGGAAAATGGTGGTGGTGTGGAGTTACCACCGCAATGACGTCATCGCACCGCTGCATCACCACAGCTCCTCCCCGTCACTTAAAGGAGAGAGCCTCCGCGCTTTTAAAACGTCGGCCCACTGGGCCACCAGGGAGGGTTTCGGCCGGGCCAGCAGCCTGGCACCCAAGAGGGGGTTCCAGGCTGCCTGTTGGCGGCCCGGCCAAACCCGTGGGCATAATTGTTGGCTAACAAAAAAAAAACAGGCGGCAGAGGCAGGGAGCATTCCCCTTTAAGGGAAGCCGCACCACCATTGCAGAAGGCCACAGCCTCACTGGACCACCGGGAAAAAACTTGTTTTGGCACCGCCAGGCAGGCCGAAGATTTTCGGAGGGAAATGTCGGCGTCGGGGGATTCGATCGGCGGTGTGTGTGGTGATGCATGCCAGACACGAGATTCCCAAAGCAAGCGCTCTACCCGGAACTCCTTCACGGCAAACGAGCCAAAGGTGGGCAGCGGAAACATTACAAGGACATCCTCAAAGACTCCCTGCAACATCGCCACTGACACCTGGGAATCCCTGGCCAAAGACCGCCCTAAGTGGAGGATGTGTATCCAGGAGGACGCTGAGCTCCTCGAGTCTCGTCGCCAAGATGGAAGAAATCAAGCGCAGGCAGCGGGAAGAGCCTGTGGTAAACCAGTCCCACCCACCTTTTCCCTCAACGACTATCTGGCCCACCTGTGACAGAGACTATGGCTCTCGTATTGGAATGTACAGCCACCGAAGAACTCATGTTAAGAGTGGAATCAAGTCTTCCTCGATTCTGAGGGACTGCCTATGATGATGATGATAATGGTGATGATGCGCTTACTGCGGTTCGGCAGCAGTGGAGCAGTGGGGGGGGGGCGAGGGGCTGGGAGGATCAGGGCACCACTGGGAGGGCAATTGGGCTAGCAAAGGCCATTCAGTGAAAAGTCGGTGGCCACTCCATTCTGCAGCGTGGCTGCCACTTTTCAGGTGTAACAGGCCTGAAGAAAAGGAGCTATTTCGGCCCCTACGTTTCCTCAGCTTCCACTCTAGAACATCCTTCTCCACTTCAACTACCTCTTCCTTTGCCTTTCTTGTGTATCATGCATAATCCAGTGTCCATGCAAGCCATGATTCTTACCAACGGATCCACCACAGACCCAATATAAGTGCAGACCGGGGTCAAGCAAGGCTTTGTCATCGCACCAATGCTCTTCTCAATCTTCCTTGTTGCAATACTTCATCTCACCTTTAACAAGCTCCCCACTGGAGTGGAGCTAATCTACAAGACAAACGGGAAATTGTTCAACCTCCGACGCCTCCAGTTCAGATCCAAGGTTGTTCCAACCTCTGTCATTGAATTACAATATGTAGATGATGCTTACGTTTGTGCACACTCGGAAGCCGAACTCCAAACCATCGTTGACACTTTCACTGAAGCATACGAGAGTCTGGGCCTTACATTAAACATTAGTAAGACAAAGATTCACTACCAACCTACCCCCAACACACAGTACTGCTCTCCGATTATCAACATCCATGACGAGACCTTGAACAATATAGACCACTTCCCTTATCTTGGGAGCCTACTATCAGCAAGGACAGACATCGATGACAAAGTCCAACATTGCCTTCAGTGTGCCAGTACAGTCTTCGGCCACCTGAGGAAAAGAGTGTTCGAAGATCTGGATCTCAAACCCAGCACCAAGCTCATGGTCTACAGGGTAGTAGTGATACCCGTCCTCCTATATGCTTCAGCGACAACATACAGCAGGTACCTCAAAGCACTGGAGAAGTACTACTAATGCTGCCTTTGCAAAATCCTGCAAATTAATTGGCAGGATAGGCACACCAAAGTCAGTGTTCTCTCTCAGGCGAACATTCCCAGCATCAAGGCATTGACCACGCTTGATCAACTCCAAAAGACGGGCCACATTGTCCGCATGCCCGAAACTAGACTCCCAAAAAAAGCACTCTACTCTGAGCTACGTCATGGGGGGGCAGGTGAGTCTCAGGAGGGCAGAGAAAGCGCTTCAAGGACATGCTCAAAGCCTCCTTGAAAAAATGTCACATCCCCTCCGACTCTTGGGAATCCCTGGTCCAAGTCACTCAAAGTGGAGGAGAAGAATTCGAGAAGGCGCCGAACACTTTGAGTCTCTTTGCCGGGAGCACGTGAAAGCCAAGTACAAACAGCGGAAGGAGCTTACGATAAATCAAACACCCCACCCACCCATCCCTTCAACCACCATCTGTCCCACCTGTGACAAAGACTGTAGATCCCGCATTGGTCTCATCAGTCAGCTTAGAACTCATTTTAGTGTGGAAGTAATTCATCCTCGACTCCGAGGGACTGCCTAAGAAGAAGAAGACTGCTAATCTAAACTATCTGGGTTGGTGAGAGGGTGACTGGCAATGTGGGTGAGATTGGGCCATTTTCTCTATCTGCCTCTTTCCTACTTCCAGCTTCTGTGGAGAAAAATGCAATGAGTGTCCTGTTAGTCACAGTTTCCTTGCTGCTCTGCTGATGTAAGGGTTTCGTCAGAGTATCAATATCAGAAAAAATGAATCTTCTTGGGATTTTGACCATGTGTATTTGTCCTGCGCAAACCAGCTGTGGGTGCAGGGCATTCAGCATTTCCTTCTCACTCCCCTTGGCAAAATAAGATCCCAGGATGCCAAATGCCTCCTCCTGAGTTAAAAGATGCATGTTTGCACTTTCTCCTTCTGTAGCTCATCATTCCCATCCATAATGTGCAATTTTCTCCTACATGAGAACAAAATGGTTGTGAGTTTCTGTCACAGGCTGTTCATTTTTGGACAACTATTGGAACTATTGATTGAATTGCTGCTTGATAATAACTTCCCAACCAGCATTCTGTTGCTCAGTGGTTCTTTTGACTCGCGGGCCACTTGCAGCCCAGCTCTCCACCTCTACACCTTTGGCCCTAAGTAGGCTTATTGTTTGAAGTGTGCTTAATCCTCAATGTGACACAGTTAATTCAGAGACTAGGGTCCTGAACTTAAAGAAAGGAAACCTCAGTGGTATGAGATGTGAATTGGCTAGGATAGACTGGAGAGTGATACTTAAAGGGTTGACGGTGGATAGGCAATGACAGACATTTAAATATCACATGGATGAATTACAACAATTGTACATTCCTGTGTGGCGTAAGCTTAAAAAAGGGAAGGTGGCTCAACCGTGGCTAACAAGGGAAATTAGGGAAAGTGTTAAGTCCAAGCAAGAGGCATATAAATTGGCCAGAAAAAGCAGCAAACCTGAGGACTGGGAGAAATTTATAATTCAGCAGAGGAGGACAAAGGGTTTAATTAGGAGGGGGGAAATAGAGTATGAGAGTAAGCTTGCAGGGAGCATAAAAACTGACTGCAAAAGCTTCTATAGATATGTGAAGAGAAAAAGATTAGTGAAGACTAATGTAGGTCACTTGCAGTCAGAATCAGGTGAATTCATAGTGGGGAACAAGGAAATGGCAGACCAATTGAACAAATAGTTTGGTTCTGTCTTCACTAAGGAAGACACGAATAACCTCCCGAAATTACTAGGGGACCGAGGGTCTAGTGAGAAGGGGGAACTGAGGGAAATCCTTATTAGTCAGGAAATGGTGTTAGGGAAATTGAAGGGACTGAAAGACGATAAATCCCCAGAGCCTGATAGGCTGCATTCCAGAGTATTTAAGGAAGTGGCCCTAGAAATAGTAGATGCATTGATGGTCATTTTCCAACATTCCATGGACTCTGGTTCAGTTCCTATGGATTGGAGGGTATCTAATGTAACCCCACTTTTTAAAAAAGGAGGGAGAGAGAAAACAGGGAAATATAGACCAGTTAGCCTGACATCGGTGGTGGGGAAAATGCTGGAATCAATTATTAAAGATGTAATAGCAGCGCATTTGGAAAGCAGTGACAGGATCGGTCCAAGTCAGCATGGATTTATGAAAGGGAAATCATGCTTGACAAATCTTCCAGAGTTTTTTGAGGATGTAACTAGTAGAGTGGATAAGGGAGAACCAGTGGATGTGGTGTATTTGGACTTTCAAAAGGCTTTTGACAAGGTCCCACACAGGAGATTAGTGTGCAAAATTAAGACATATGATATTGGGGATAATGTATTGTCGTGGATAGAGAACTGGTTGGCAGACAGGAAGTAAAGAGTCGGAATAAAAGGGTCCTTTTCAGAATGGCAGGCAGTGACTAGTGGGGGTGCCGCAGGGTTCAGTGCTGGGACCCCAGCTCTTTACAATATACATTAATGATTTAGATGAAGGAATTGAATGTAATATCTCCATGTTTGCAGATGACATTAAGCTGGGTGGCAGTGTGAGCTGTGAGGAGGATGCTAGGAGGCTGCAGGGGACTTGGACAGGTTAGGTGAATGGGCAAATGCATGGCAGATGCAGTATAATGTGGTTAAGTGTAAGGTTATCCACTTTGGTGGCAAAAACAGGAAGGCAGATTATTATCTGAATGGTGACAGATTATTAAAAGTGGAGGTGTAATGAGACCTGGGTGTCATGGTACATCAGTCATTGAAGGTAGGCATGCAGGTACAGCAGGCAGTAAAGAAAGCAAATGGCATGCTGGCCTTCATAGCGAGGGGATTTGAGTATAGGAGCAGGGAGGTCTTACTGCAGTTGTACAGGGCCTTGGTGAGACCACACCTTGAGTATTGTATGCAGTTTTGGTTTCCTAATCAGAGGAAGGACATTCTTGCTATTGAGGGAGTGCAGCGAAGGTTCACCAGACTGATTCCCGGGATGGCAGGACTGACATATGAAAAAAGACTGGATCGACTAGGCTTATATTCACTGGAATTTAGAAGAATGAGAGGGAATCTCATAGAAACATATAAAATTCTGACGGGATTGGACAGGTTAGATGCAGGAAGAATGTTCCTGATGTTGAGGAAGTACAAAACCAGGGGTCACAGTCTAAGGATAAGGGGTAAGCCATTTAGGACCAAGATGAGGAGAAACTTCTTCACTCAGAGAATAGTGAACCTGTGGAATTCTCTACAACAGAAAGTTGTTGAGGCCAGTTTGTTAGATATATTCAAAAGGGAGTTAGATGTGGCCCTTACGGCTAAAGGGATCAAGGGGTATGGAGAGAAAACAGGAATGGGGTACTGAAGTTGCATGATCAGCCATGATCATATTGAATAGTGATGCAGGCTCGAAGGGCCTAATGGCCTACTCCTGCACCTATTTTCTATGTTTCTAAGTTCACAACCTGCCAACTCTGGGCTGTTGCTGAAGCTGACATTCAGGGGAAAGAGAGAGAAAGAAAGTGCAAAGATAGAGGTGTGAAAGTGGTCTTCAAGCAAGTCACTATTCAGGACTGTTATTCTTGGCAAAATATTAGTGGGCACCTCTGCTACAGTCTTTAAGCTGCTTTGCTATTTTCCCCCTTCAAAAGAATAACAATAGTTTCCATTACAACAGAGCCAGTGACAGATTGTTTGTTACTGCTTTTGTACCAACTGGTTAACATGACCTCTTCAAAATTCAGACAATTATTTTACTTGATGTAATGCAGACATCAGATCATTTTGTGCAACCGTTTGATATGCTTTTTTCATTGCTGTCCATCTGTTAACTAATCATTTCATCCATTTTCCGATGTTTGAAAGTAAGTCCTCAATTTGTTGATGCACACAGATTTTTCAAGGTTGTCAGACACAGGGTAAATAAAGTTCATTGTGCCTTTGCAGTAAATGTTATGCTGTCAGATTGTTTTGAACAAGTGTGGCAAATTATGAATCATTATGAGTCAGTTATCATCAAGTAATGGTTAACATAGAAACATAGAAAATAGGTGCAGGAGTAGGCCATTTGGCCCTTCGAGCCTGCACCACCATTCTATAAGATAATGGCTGATCATTCCCTCAGTACCCCTTTCCTGCTTTCTCTCAATACCCCTTGATCCCTTTAGCCATAAGGGCCATATCTAACTCCCTCTTGAATATATCCAATGAATTGGCATCAACAACTCTCTGCGGTAGGGAATTCCACAGGTTAACAACTCTCTGAGTGGAAAAGTTTCTCCTCATCTCAGTCCTAAATGGCTTACCCCTTATCCTAAGACTGTGTCCCCTGGTTCTGGACTTCCCCAACATCGGGAACATTCTTCCCGCATCTAACCTGTCCAGTCCTGTCAGAATCTTATACGTTTCTATGAGATCCCCTCTCATTCTTCTAAACTCCAGTGTATAAAGGCCCAGTTGATCCAGTCTCTCCTCATATGTCAGTCCCGCCATCCCTGGAATCAGTCTGGTGAACCTTTGCCGCACTCCCTCAATAGCAAGAATGTCCTTCCTCAGATTAGGAGACCAAAACTGAACACAATATTCTAGGTGAGGCCTCACCAAGGCCCTGTACAACTGCAGTAAGACCTCCCTGCTCCTATACTCAAATCCCCTAGATATGGAGGCCAACATACCATTTGCCTTCTTCGCTGCCTGCCTTACCTGCATGCCAACTTTCAATGACTGATGAACCATGACACCCAGGTCTCATTGCACCTCCCCCTTTCCTAACCTGCCGCCATTCAGATAATATTCTGCCCTCGTGTTTTTTCCCCAAACTGTATAACCTCACATTTATCCACATTATACTGCATCTGCCATGCATTTGCCCACTCACCTAACCTGTCCAAGTCCCCCTGCAGCCTTTTAGGGTCCTCCTCACAGCTCACACTGCCACCCAGTTTAGTGTCATCCGCAAACTTGGAGATATTACACTCAATTCCTTCATCTAAATCATTAATGTATATTGTAAATAGCTGGGTCTCAGCACTGAGCCCTGCCGTACTTCACTAGTCACTCACTGCCATTCTGAAAAGGACCCATTTATCCCGACTCTCTGCTTCCTGTCTGCCAACCAGTTCTCTATCCACGTCAGTACATTACCCCCAATACCATGTACTTTGCACACCAATCTCTTGTGTGGGAATCTTGTCAAAAGCCTTTTGAAAGTCCAAAGACACCACATCCACTGGTTTTCCCTTGTCCATTCTACTAGTTACATCATCAAAAAGTTCCAGAAGATTTGTCAAGCATGATTTCCCTTTCATAAATCCATGCTGACTTGGACCGATCCTGTCACTGCTTTCCAAATGCGCTGCTATTTCAGCTTTAATAATTGATTGCAACATTTTCCCCACTACTGATGTCAGGCTAACCGGTCTATAAGTACCCGTTTTCTCTCTCCCTCCTTTTTTAAACAGCGGTGTTACATTGGCTACCCTCCAGTCCATAGGAGCTGATCCAGAGTCGGTAGACTGTTGGAAAATGATCACCAATGCATCCACTATTTCTATGGCACTTCCTTAAGTACTGTGGGATCAGGCCCCGGGGATTTATCGGCCTTCAATCCCATCAATTTCCCTAACACAATTTTCCGCTTTATAAGGATATCCTTCAGTTCCTCCTTTTCACTAGACACTTGGTCCCCTAGTATTTCCGGAAGGTTATTTGTGTATTCCTTCGTAAAAACAGAACCAAAGTATTTGTTTAACTGGTCCGCCATTTCTTTGTTCCCCATAATAAATTCACCTGAATCTGACTGCAAGGAACCTACGTTTGTTTTCACTAATCTTTTTCTCTTCACATATCTATGGAAGCTTTTGCAATCAGTTTTTATTTTCCCAGCAAGCTTCCTCTCATACTCTATGGGTTTTCAGTTCTCTTTAGTAATGGTGCACAACTCTATAAAAAGGAAACTAATTCATCTTTTTGGATCGTGCTTCAAGTGATGAAGTATAATTATACCAAAAATAATTAAAACAATTAAACAGAAAGTGCTAGAAATGTTCCGCAGGTTTGTTAGATTCTGCAAATAGACAGGTTAACATTTGGCAGCACATTAAATCCATTGCGAAAGCAAAATACCGCGGCAAAAACCCAGTCAGCGGGATCCTCGGGTACCTCTTTACAGCGGCGCTTTCAAGTACCACTGGCGAGAGGAGCGCCGACATGAAATGACGTGCAATGCCATCATACTTTCGGCACTATCCCGACCCGTATGCTGCGCCCAGAATACCCACAGGGTCAAATCGATTGGTGCAGCCCTGCCCGCAATGGTAAGTATGAAGATCTGCAAAAAGGTAAGTTAAAGTTTTTATTTTTAAATTATTTTCTAGCAATTTAGTAGGTAAGGGTTTTTTGAATGTATTGTGAATGTTTTTTGAATGTTGTTTGCAATTTTTCCCCCCTCCCATGGCCTCTCTCGCAGCGCTACCATGCTACTTACGCTGACTTTACCGACGTAAAGACCGAAAGTAAGGCCCAAAAACGGTAGTGCAGCGAAAATGGTAATTTTGGTGCAAAAATACCATTTTCGCCGAAAACCAAAAATCTAGCCTGTAATTTACATCCTAACAAACAGGAGCAAGGCCCGAACTCATTTTTCCCTCTCTAACTCACGTGCTGAACCCAACTGTAGTGCCTGTATTACAATTCAATAACATAGCTCAGACTGAACATGGGAATTCCTTTGGGTCGTAATTTAGTTTCTAACGCCACCCATTACTGTCGGGGAAGGGCGGTAACAGACGATTGAGTGCTTACCGTCAGCGGCGACCAGGTTCCTCGGCTCTCGGGACGTTTAATTGGGCGGTGGGGGCGGCACCAAGACATACCGCTGCGCAGTCTGCCGCCACCCACGTGGTGACGTCATCGAGCGTGCAACGCCCCCTTGCTGCCGCGGCTGCAAAGTTAGGTGAGTACAGTGGCCTTACCGGCAGGCGTTTGTACAGCCTGGAAAAGCTGGTGGGACATCGGGGATCCCGGGGTGGTCGCGTCCAGGGATCAAGGTAAATGGTTATGTTTATTTTTTTTAAGCATTTATGTAATAATGGGGCCAGTAGGGAAGTGTGGGTAAGGGAAAGTGTAGGAAACTTTTTCATTTTTTTCATCTCGCATGCCATCAGCCTACCATCGGTAAATTAGGTTGGCCTCCTGAGATGCTGTCCCGTTGGCGCCCGAGGATGAGTGTGTAATGCCACTTTTAACGCTGTTCTCTCATTTTTGGGCGGCAAATTTTATCACCTGGCGTTAAAACCAGCACTCAGCCAGTGTCACTGCCTCAAAAATGGTGGGACCGAAATTTGACCTCTAGCCTCTATGATATAACTACTCACTCCCTTAACACGCTGAGTATTGAGGAGCATTTTTTTAAATTATGTGCATTCTGCATATGCCCTGAATTACTTCCAGTATAGTGCAAAATCTGGGTGACCAACATGTGATATTAAGATATTTCTCCCATCTGGAATGTTTACATATATAAATCAGTTCAGCAGAGGCTTTTGGGAAAGTATAAGTGAGCTCACATAACAACTCACGTAAAGATGTCTCAGCTAAAAGCATCAGTTTTTTTGCAGGTTCAGAATATGAACTGAATAATTAGATCGAGGGCAACTTTAAATTATCTTAAATTGCTAGAAGATGCTCAACAATCTTTCAGTTTTTCTGGTGCTGCCAGCTCTTTCATTATTTCACTGAACAGTGCCACTGTAGAAGGTCACTTGCTCATCCCTTATTCTCTAAGTCTTCCAGTTGGTCTTGATTTAATAATATTTGTCAGACATAGTTTAAAAAAAGTTCCTTTATAGTCAAAACAGGACATGGGAAGTATTCAATCCACCAGTAAATGCATTCATGCAAGGAAAATAAAATACAAAGCAATTTTACAGTCAAGTTAGCCTAGCAGTTAAAACGGTTCTTATAAACAGATAACATTTCGGTTTCCCCTATTACAGTGATTTTCCTTTCTATTCTTGTGTTTATTTCATTGCATTTTCTTCTCCTTAAAACCTCCAATTCCATGCACCATTCCTCAATTTGTGTTGTTAAGTCAGCATTCAGGAGATCTGGAAGACCTTGGTGAATCATCTCCAAATTTCCCTCCCTCCATTGGAAGGGATCGAGGCTTACAGTGCAGAACATCAAGGGCTAGATTTTACACTATTGTGCAGATCGCCCAAAAATGGGTGGTATTTCCTGCGTGGGTGGTAAAAATGGGTTTTCAGATCGCAGGCTTGTCGCCCATTCTCAAAGCCCCGAGTCTCTATTTTTGAAATTGGGCATTATCGCGAGCGATATGAAATGGGCGTTAGAATTAACTCTCTCTGACCTTCTGCCGTAAAGTGTCGCCGTCCTTAGCAATGACATGGCAACGCTCAATTCCCGCGATTCAGCGGGTCAAGGGTCATCATAACATGCGCAGAAGAGGAGACAGAGAGAGAGAGCTGAGAGGGACTGAAAGCGTGTGTGGCTGTGGTGTGGCTGCTTTGGGAGGAAGGAGGAAGAGTTTAGAGCTTTAGAGCAAATAGGGAAACAAAAATTAGCTGTTACCAACCAGATATTTGCCCGAATTTGGCCTTTAATGGAGGGAGAGGAGGAGGCGTCACAGCACACTGTGGAGACTGACACTGGCGAGAGCAGTGAGCTGGGAGAGGAGCACATTGGAGGGCGCAAAAGAGCGAGGAGGTTCTCGGACGAGGCAAATGTCTCCTTCCTGCAGGAGGTCGAATCACGCTGGGGTGATTTGACACAGGGAGGGCGTGGGAAGCCCACCCCAAAGGCCTACCAGAAGATATACGCCGATATAGCAGAGGTGGTCTCGTCGGCGACCAACGAGGTGCGTGAGGGCAACCAATGCCGCAAACGATGGAATGACCTTGTGGGATCCGCAAGAGTAAGTATTACATTTATTTACATGTACTTATGTATTTATATAATTTGATTTGTAACAGTCATGAGTGACTATCAGCAGATGTGAGGTCTTTCACTTTTATCGGGAATGTTGTAGTCAAAGCTTGCAGTCACGGTGCACGTCTTTAGGTAAAGAATGATAATTATCATAATAATCATGATTACACCTGTCGGTTATGTGTTGTATCAGTCTCTGTGACAGTAACTAGCAATGATATTACGCAATGATCTCATGTCATGTCGTCCTGTCACCTTTTACAGAAGAAGCTCTCAATGATGAGGTCCGTGCAGAGGCGAACGGGTGGGGGGCCACCAGTCCCCAGCAACATCACTGAGATGGAGGAGCAGGTGCGCGCACTCATGGGGAAGCACACCCGGACAGCCAAGCAAGCATCTGCAGACCCTGAAGTGATGCGTCGTGAGTAAAGTTTACACCATTGCGTGATGTAAAGTCAATGGATGCCACACCCACTCATATCCGAACAATCATATATGATAGATGATTTTTTTAAATTGTCCTAGAAATAATGTTGGCCTAATGAAAATCATTGCAATGCAGAATGTGTTGATGGTCATGAAATGTGATGTCTCTGATGATCTTGATAGCGGTGGTGCATTTGTCGTGCATATGTTGTGTGTAGCGCTGGAATCATCTTGTGACCCTAGCACCCCCTTCTCCTCTAATAACATCATTTGTGTTTTGCAGCTCAGCCAGCAGCGTGGCCCCAGGCAAGCCCACAGAGGCCAGAAGGTGGGGGCGCAGGGCCGGACTCGGCAGACGATCCTACATCTGCTGAGGAGCTCCGATTCTCGCCCGTCAATTTGCTGTGTCTGTTCTCTACGGATGAGAGTGCGGACTTCAAGGAACCTGCATCGCCACGCTCCAGAAGCCATTCCACCCCAAGGCCATCTCATGCTCCTCTGGTCATTCCTGCCTCCACTCTGGTGGTACCGGCCCCAAGCACCTCGCCACAGGGCACCCCATTTGACCCCAGTGTGGCGCCGACCCCGCTGAGGTTTCGTGGACACGGCAGGCCTGGTCCACAAGCGTGACATGAGAGCGGAGAGAGGGTTCAGTCATCCAGGAGGATTGTAGACATTGGTGACCAGCTCCTCGATGCATTGGGGGGCATATCCCGACAGCTGACCACCATGACTGAGTATGTTCCATGGATGGCGGAGGCCCTGCAGGCGATAGCCAGGAACACTGCTGGCACAGGCCTCCCAGTGGTCCCAGAGCGAGGCACTCCACCCGTAGGTTCCGCACCACCACTGCGAACGACAGATGAGAAGCAGGACCAAGATCCTGCTTCTGGATCTGAGAATGTTCCCCCCTCGGCACCCCCACTCCCGTACCCATGCAACCACCGCCTCTGCCTTCATCCCCCGCAATGAGGCACTGCCTGAGGAGCTCTTCGGCGTGGAGCGAGGAGGAAAAGGGGTAGGGGTGGGGAGAAGAAGAGGAGGGGGGGGCAGAAAGTGAGGTGCATGCCTGCAGGTGATGGCTGTGTTATATCTCCATCTGGCTGTATGCAATTTGTTGTAATGTCTGGGGGGAGGGTGCCACCTTCCTGCTTTGCATTTGTATTCTGTGTTGCTGGACATGTTGAGCATTTGATTGATGTCACTGGTGGAAGAAGTGGGATGTGGGCAGGGGTGGGGTGTGTTTGCCCGTGATACTTATGATTTCAGATCAATGTTGGTATACATTTTTTTTTATTGAACATAACCTTGTTGCGCATTGTCTCAGATAGCTGGACCTATACACACTGGTGATTCCTTAACATGAAAGGGTTAAATTAAACTTAACTTCAATCAATGTAAACTTTAACTGGCAGCAAGGTGATAGCCACCATTGATATCTGAGCTGCACACACACTGCAGTGTGTCAGCATTGTCACTCACAGCAACTTTCTTTCAGGCAAATCGTTCAGATATCAGCTCCTGACGTAAGAGTCTTGCAGCTATGTAGCCACCACGGGCCCTTTCCTGCGGTCTGGAGGGGGGCGTGGGCATTGTTACATAGCCAGCCTGATTGTCTGTCATGCACTGTATTGCTCCCTGTATCCTGGGGAACTTAGCAATGCGATAGAATGCTCCAGCCCTGACAGTCTGAGCTTCCATGGTCATGGGGAAGCTGATAAAGTCCATCTTTTTGCGTACAAGGCCTCCGTGACCTGTCTAATGCAGCGATGGGTGGCATGGTGAGACAGAGGGGAAATCTCGACCGCGGAGGCCCGAAAGGAACCGGACGCATAGAAAGACAGTGCTGCGTTGACCTTGATCTCAACCGACACTGATGTCCGGATGGCGGCTGCATATGTGGCCTGATGAGCTCGCATATTTCATTGATCACCACCTTGTGGAAGCGCTGTCTCCGAAGGCAGGTGTGCTTGGACAGGTCGAGGTAAGACCTCTTTTCCCTGTAAGTGTGGGGTGTGTATGGTCTGGACCTCCTCCTCATTCTTGCACGTCTTAAATTGAGCACATAATGATGTGCATCAGTCATTGAGCCATTTGCAGTCTGCAGCATCTGCGTATTAATCGATGCAGGCTGAGAAATGGCTGGCCCTATTGCAATGAAAGTATAATATCGATTGATCAGAAGCAATAATTTCCTCACTTAAATACACCTATAGTAAACCCCTCCAGAGCCTGAAAATATGTCTGTTGAGATGGTCACTTCACCTGAGAAGAACTCCAGAGTCAATCCAAATTCCCCCGAAGTTGAAGCAGCCTTTTGAATGAAGCGATCTGCGATTTAAAAAATGGCGCCTACACCGCTGGGATTCGTTCAGGACAGTTCCACTTTTTCTGAGCGGTGTTTTGGGTGAGCGATATTGTGGGCGAGATGTGTGCGAGGTGGTGAAAGTGATGCTGGGCAATCTCCTGGGCGTTAGTTTCGGCAAATGTGATCTTTACGACAAAAAAAAGTGGGCGGTCGGTATTATTGAATCCTGGCGTTAATGATGTGCAGAAACTAACACTGAGCGATATTGTGGGCGTTGATTTTGCCAATTCTGAAGATTCCGCTCCAAAAAAGTGGGCGGGCGATATTATTTTTTCCCGGCATTACGCACATGGGGAAAGTAACGCTCGGCGATAAGTGTCCGAAAAATGGGCGTCAGTTTCCATTTTGTGGCTAAATGGGCGATATCTGGGTGTTATACGTCATTTCAGCAGTAAAATGGATGTTAAGTGGGCGTTATGCATGCAAAAATAATGGAAAATCTAGCCCTTACAAGACTGGAGTACAAAGCCTTTAATGTGCATTGCCCACAAAGGCATGATCAATACCGGAACATCCATGAAAAGAACATAATACATTAAACCAATTCCTGCCACGGTGCATTTTAAATAAAGAAATTCTCCTATTCAGTGTCAGCACTTCCCCTCAGAATTGTGTTAACAGTAATTAGTCAGCGCCGATTACTCTGATGAAGTAACACCTCAGCTCAAATTGTACTCGAAGTGTTGTAGATTAGTTTGAATATGAAGAACCAGTTATAACTTGCAAGATCAAGCATTATCTAAATGTTGGAGAAGTGGGAGCCCATTATGAAAATTGCACTGAGCCATAAAACAAATTAATTTGATAATTCTAAAATTAATAATTGAAGTATTTTTTGAAAAGAAATCAAATTCTAAATTTCTTCAGAAACCTTACACACGCACACTCATTCTGTACTATTAATTTCTGGGTCTAGAATGAGCAGAAACCCATTCTACAGAATGGAATTTATAATTGTCCAACAAACCTACCTTACACTAACCCAAACAAATTGCATTTGATCCAGCTTTCCACGGCTACCTAAGGCAAATATTTCATCCGAGACTGCTTCCAATAATTGTATCCTTAAACATAAGTTGCCCAAACAATTCTCATAATGATGTGCCTCACACTCTCCAGTTGCATCCTTGGGATTATGTTCCCAAGTGAGGCCTGTACAAACTGAGTACAACTTGTTTCATTCCAAAAACATGGTTGTAATTATTTTTTGGCAGATGATACTACCTCAAAATTATTTTTCTGTAATTTTCTTTTTCTTGAATAATGAACATTGTGCAGGGCTGTGGGGAAAGGGTGAGTGAATAGGACTAATTGGACAGCTTTCAAAGAGCTGGTACAGGCATGGTAGGTGTAAAGTCCTTACTCTACAACATGAAACCACACGAGGCACATTCTGGGAACAAAGTCACTCTGTGACCTTAACTCTTTATTCACAGGACCTCAAGTGATGATCCTGCGTGGGACCTCCCTTTTTATACCTGTGTGATCAGGTAAGGAGTGTCTCCCACAAGTTCACCCCTTGTGGTCAAGATGTGCATTTAGGTTGAGTGTATACAGGAATACAGTGGTGTTACATTGTGGTTACATACATGACATCACCTTCCCCCCCCCCCCCCAAAGTCTTATTGGGATCATAGGTTTAGTCTTTCAGGTGGTCTATGCACCCTCGTGGAACGCCGCAGTTGAGGCTCTAGTTGTTGGACACTGACGTGAGTGTCTGTCACCTGTGGTGACTCTGGCCTGTCCGGGCTGACCGCAGGGACTGTGCATTCTTCTGAATGCTCTTGGTGCTCGTTCACTGGTGGTGTTGTGAGCTCCATCTCATGGTCTTCTTCATGTCGATGCTGAACCTTTATTTTACCTGGTCCAGATGTTTACGGCATATCTGACCATTGTTGAGCTTTACCACGATGACCCTATTCCCCTTTTTGTCAATTACAGTGCCCTCAAGCCATTTGGGCCCCATAGCGTGATTGAGGACGAATACAGGATCATTTATTTCTATACATCTCCCCCTCGCATTACGGTCATGGTACTCGTTTTGTGACTTGCGCTTGCCCTCAACTATATCGGTTAGGACTGGGTGAATGAAGGACAACCGAGTTTTGAGTGTCCGTTTCATTAGTAGCTCTGTGGGCGGGACCCCCCTGAGCGAGTGTGGTCGGGATCTATAGACCAGCAGGAGGCGCGATAGGCGGCATTGTAGGGAGGGTCCTTGAATCCTGAGCATACCTTGTTTAATGATTTGGACCGCACGTTCTGCCTGGCCATTGGAGGCCGGCTTGAATGGCGCAGTCCTGATGTGGTTGATGCCATTACCCGACATAAACTCTCGGAATTCGTAGCTTGTGAAACATGGGCCATTATCACTAACCAGGATGTCCGGCAAGCCATGGGTTGCAAAGATCGCACGGAGGCTTTCCACGGTGGTGGATGACGTGCATGAATTCAGAATGATGCACTCGTCCATTTCGAGTACGCATCTACCACAATAAGGAACATCTTACCCATGAACAGGACCGTGTAGTCAACATGCATGCGTGACCATGGCCTGGTGGGCCAGGGCCACGGGCTGAGCGGGGCCTCCTTGGAGGCATTACACAGCTGGGCACACGTCGTGCACCTGCGAACACAGTGTTCCAGGTCTCAATCAATTCCAGGCCACCAAACGTGTGACCGAGCAATGACCTTCATCACCACAATGCCTGGGTGCTCGCTATGGAGTTCCCTGATGAATGCCTCCCTGCCCTTCTGGGGCATAACTATCCGGCTGCCCCATAGTAGGCAGTCGGCTTGGATGGAGAGCTGATCCATCCGTCTGTGGAACGGTCTGACCTCCTCAGGGCATGCTCCGTGTGCGGACGCCCAATCCCCAGTCAGGACACATTTCTTAATCAGGAATAGGAGGGTATCTCTGTTTGTCCAGATTTTGATCTGGCGGGCTGTGATGGGGGAGCCTGCACTGTCAAAGGCATCGACAGCCATGACCATCTCGGTGCTTTGCTCCGCTGCCCCCTCAGTGGTGGCCAGTGGAAGCCTGCTGAGCGCGTCAGCGCAATTTTCAATGCCGGGCCGGTGCTGGATGGAGTAGTCATAAGCAGCCAGCGTGAGCGCCCATCACTGTATGCGAGCTGATGCGTTGGCATTGATAGCCTTGCTGTCTGATAACAGGGATGTTAATGGCTTGTGGTCCGTCTCTAATTCAAACTTCCTGCCAAAGAGTTACTGATGCATTTTTTTTACACCATAGACACGTGCAAGCGCGTCCTTCTCGACCATGCCATATCCCCGTTCTGCTTGAGAGAGCAACCTGGAGGCATAAGCCACAGGTTGTAGTTGACCCTCAGCATTGCCCTGCTGCAACACGCACCCAACCCCATAGGACGATGCATCACATGTAAGAACCAATTTTTAACAGGGGTCGTACAGGGTCAAAAACTTATTTGAACAAAGTAGGTTTCGCGCCTGATTAAAAGCCCGTTCCTGACGGTCCCCCCAAAACCAATCGCAACCCTTACGCAGGAGCACGTGTAGCAGCTCCAACAACGTGCTCAAGTTCAGCAGAATGTTTCCGAAATAGTTCAACAGTCCCAGGAATGAAAGCAACTCCGATGTGTTGCAGGGCCTGGGTGCTCGTCGAATCGCATCTGTTTTGGATTCAGTGGGCTGAATCCCATCTGCAGCAACCCTCCTGCCCAGAAACTCAACCTCAGGAGCTAAGAACACACATTTAGACTTCTTGAGTCGCAGGCCTACCCGGTCCAGTCGGTGTAGCACCTCCTCCAGGTTGTGGAGGTGTTCCTCGGTGTCTCGACCCGTGATGAAGATGTCGTCCTGGAATATGATCGTTCCAGGAATGGATTTGAGCAGGCTTTCCATGTTTCGTTGAAAAATCGCGGCCGGTGATTGAATGCCAAACGGGCACCTGTTATAAACGAACAGTCCCTTGTGCGTGGTGATGGTGGTCAGTAGTTTAGATTCGTCGGCCAGTTCCTGGGTCATATAGGCTGAAGTGAGGTCCAACTTGGTGAACAGCTTGCCGCCTGCCAGCATGGCGAAAAGGTCCTCCGCTCTCGGGAGCGGGTACTGACCTTGTAGGGACACCTGATTGATAGTGGCCTTGTAGTTGCCACAGATTCTGACAGAGCCATCCGCTTTTAGGATGGGAACGATGGGGCTTGCCCAGTCACTGAATTCAACAGGCGAGATGATGCCCTCTCTCAACAGCCAGTCCAATTCGCTCTCGATCTTTTCCCGCATCACATATGGCACCGCTCTGGCTTTGTGGTGCACTGGCCTGGCATCCGGGGTGATGCGTATCACTACTTTAGTGCCTTTGAAAGTCCCAACGCCAGGTTTGAATAGTGAATCGAATTGTTGCAGAACTTGTGAGCATGAACTTCGCTCCACAGATGACATTGCATGAACATCCCCCCATTTCCAGTTCATCTCGGCTAACCAGCTCCTCCCCAACAGTGCGGAACCATTGCTCTGGACAATCCAGAGCGGCAGCCGATTCACTACCCCATTGTGTGTGACAGCCAACATTGCACTGCCTAGCACCGGAATTATTTCTTTAGTGTAAGTCCGTAATTGTGTCTCAACTCGCGCTAATTTTGGTCTACTGGCTTTAAATGGCCATACCTTCTCAAATTGCTGAACGCCCATGAGTGACTGGCTGGCCCCAGTGTTCAGCTCCATGCGTACAGGGATACCATTTAACAAAACCCTCATCATCATGGGTGGCGTTTTGGTGGATGAACTGTGAATATTCGTCACATGGACCCGCTGAACCTCAGCGTCCATCGATTCGCCCCAAAAGTCATCCTGCCTCAAAGAACTCTCTTCTGGTTCATCCGCCTCATATATTAGTCTGGTTGCAGACTTCCTGCACATTCGAGCTAAATGGCCACTGAGATTGCAGTTCCTGCAGACAAACTGTTGAAATCTGCAAGATCTGGCTGGATGCTTTCCCCCACACCTCCAGCATGAGTTAAAGTTTCCATTGTTGGAAACAAAGGGACTATGGCCAGGCATTCCGCGCTGACTGTCCCTTGGACTGCTCTTAAGTACCCTATTAGTGGGTGTCAATGGCCCCATCTCAGGCCACAATGTCCGCTGTGATAGCATGAATGTCCGTTCAGCCTGCCACTGTCTCTGTTGAATTACTACTCTGGGGTCTATTGCTGCCTGGGGGGTGTCGAACTGCCTGCCTGTGGGGCTCTGAGTCGCATTTATGATGTTGACTCCCTGATCCCTCGCCAGGTTAGAGGCAGAATTGCACGTGTATATTATTTTCGACTCTTCCTCCCCCGCCATGAAAGTTTGAGCTAGCAACGCCACCGCTTCCAAGGTCAAATCCTTGGTCTCAATTAATTTACGAAAAATCCCCACATGACCGATGCCCTTGATAAAGAAGTCCCTGAGCATCTCCCCCCGCAGGCATCTGTGAACTTACCGAGGCTGGCCAAACGCCGGAGGTCCACTATGAAGTCCGGTATGCTCTGTCCTTCCTGACGTTGGTGGGTGTAGAATCTGTGTCGGGCCATATGAATGCTACTCACTGGTTTGAGGTGCTCCCCGACCAATTTGCTAAGTTCTTCAAAGGTTTGTCCGCCGGCTTTTCGGGTGCTAGTAAGTCCTTCTTGAGCGTGTAAGTCTTTGATCTGCAGCTGGTCAGCAGATGAGCCCTTCGCTTGTCGGCCGCTGCATCCCCCAGCCATTCTTTTGTAACGAAGCTTTGCTGAAGCCTCTCGACAAAATCGTCCCAATCTTCCCCAACACAGTACCATTCCTCTGTGCTACCGGTAGCCATTCTCTTGGGTCATGAATTCCCATTTCTTGTTGCCAATGTAAAGTCCTTACTCTACAATATGAAACCACACGAGGCATATTCTGGGAACAAGGTCACTCTGTGACCTTAACCTCTTTATTCACAGGACCTCAAGTGATGATCCTGCGTGGGACCTCCCTTTTTATACCTGTGTGATCAGGTAAGGAGTGTCTCCCTCAAGTTCACCCCTTGTGGTCAAGGTGTGCGTTTAGGTTGAGTGTATACAGTAATACAGTGGTGTTACATTGTGGTTACATACATGATAGTAGGCTGAATGGCCTCCTGTGCTCTACGATTCTATGGATTAAATCTCAAGTCAAAAAATGAGCTAGAACAAGTAACTGCACGGCTTGAGTTTTTTCTTATTCTCCATAAGGATAATTTTGAAACTTATAAATCTGACAGAAATTAATCACTTTCCCTTAAGTATCTACATCTTGAATTCCAGCTAAAAACATCATCCAAAAACAGTAACACCATACGGCCGGAATTTTGCTGCCGCACAGAGGGCGGGTTCAGTTTCCGAAGTGTCGGGTCTGCCTGTACTTTATAGACCTGACACCAAGCGGTGGGGGAGCTAATTGACATAGTTAAGAGCTTGTTAAAAGGTATTTCAACTCAGTATTTTACCATGTACTTACCATTTTTCCAGGTTTTTCATGAGGTTCCCGGCACTCGGGGATCATGTCAGGTAAGTAGGTCAGGTTTGCAATGACTCTCCATTGCTCTGGATAGGTGGCAGCTGCAAAAGTGGTATAAAAGCTACCATTTCACAGCTGTTCACTTTCCAATCTTAAAAGCTGGAGCTTTCAGAATTTGGAATACATTTTTCAGCTTTAGGAAGGTTGGAAGTGTTTACAGTGAACTCTCTATCCACTGTCACCTCCTTGGAGCAACCTCTCTCACCATTGATAGTTCACTTCTGTCAACTCAACCTCACCTACCATCTATTCCAGCAGCATCGGTGCCCTTGAAACAAATCTCACCTTGGTCCTCAGAATCCCACCACGATCAGCTCCAACGCCAACATCACCAGACATATCAACATCACCAGACACAACAACATCACCAACAACAACACCAATCTTCTCCGCAATCACCTGATGTTGCATAGGACACAGGGCATCAGCAGCCGATCACATTGCTACCCAGGAGGCCATGGCCAGATTTACTTCACTTGACACTGTGCACCCTGGCTAACACATGATGCATCAGATTGGCACCACCCCACACCAGCACCATAAAGCACCCCTGCAATGCTCAAGCCATTCCTTTCACAATCATCACTATTGCCGGGGTACCGTTATCTCCCACCATTCACTGCAATTCACTAAGCCACTTCCAAAGGAGCACATAAATCTGCTCAAGAAGGCAAGGTTTTGAAAATAAAGATTGCAATATTTGGCAACACATCAACAGAAACTTTACATGAACATTGGTGAAAACACCAAGTGCCTACCCTTGTTTGTTGTTTGTTGTTAATTGTATGATTGGACAAGGATGAGGGTGAGTGTGAGGGGTGGCTAGTGAGATGGGGATGTCATGCTGCAGATAGAGAAATGCGTGGAGGTGCAAGGTAAGTTAATGTGGGTAAAGATGTGCAGGAATAGGGTAGGGAAGGCAGAGTGATGGGGATGTGATGAGTGGCATAGCAGGATAAGGTTGAGTGTGGCTTTGCAGTAACGTTTTGTGATCTACTGAGATCATTGTAAGATTTGTGCCACTGCAGCCAAGCCCTCCTGATGCCATCCCTGCTTGTGCCCTCCTGCGCAATCAGGCTGCGTTGGTGTCCTCAGGAGGTCTCTTCCCCGCATTGCAAGGGAAGGGAACCTCCCTGCATGCTGTGACTCACTCCATAAGAATATGGAGGGAGTCAGGGGAGAGCCTGAGTGCCGCTGTGCACCTCTGTGCAGTGCTTGTCAGTGTTTACAGTACCTCAATGCTACAGAACACTGACAGAAAAACTGTCAAAATGAATGTGGCCATGATCCTTTTAAGGAAACCGGATGATGACGCATCATCAAATGACATCAATACATATCCATACATCACAATTTCTCTGCAAGAAATGAGGGAAACCCCCTGAATTTTTGCCAAAATATTCCACCATACAAGTAATATAATATTTAGTATATTCTGCAGCTTTAGTTATGTTTAGCCCATGTCTTGTTTAACTACATGTCATTGGCTTACATTTAGGCTGGTTTTGAGCTGTCAACCTTTTTTCAAGGTGCTGCATGTATATAAGATACGGTTTGCCTTCCCCATCCCTATCCCTCCAAAACCAGAAGCAGACTGCAATCCGCAGGAGAACTTTCAACAACATATCTGAACAGCTGCTTTCAGATAGGAGGAATATTATTATTGTTTTTTTTTGAAGAATTGAAGGATTTGTTTTGGACTCCATGGCCTCGAACATCTTGGGCGCCTGTTTCTGTCGCTGAGTGTGGTGGAATGAAACCCCCGCTGACTTCTAAAGGGATACCATAAGTAGTTATCTTAGTGCAAATAAATATTTTTAAAAAGGCCGGAATGACTGGAATTCCTCATTGGACAACTTTAAACCGAGGCCTCCAGGTTCAACTACAACACTTTTGTTTTCAAACAATGGCTCCTGTGGGGATATTTATTACACCATTACCCATCTCAAGGCCATGCAGTTTGCAATTGTTCCAAATATGATTCTTAGGGGGTTGGGGGAGGAGGGGGAGAGATCAGCCACCACTTAAACACTTCAATACAAATATCAGCGTGTGTACGGTATATTTTGTAGGGTGCCAATTGTTCATTTTTTAAAAAATTTACGAAGTTTCCTCTAAAAGGCCCAAAATAAAAGTTTAACAAAATGTTGTTCCCCAGCTCAGATTTGCAATTAAATTAAACTTAAACTCTGATATTTTTCTGTCCAATATAACCCCAAGTCTTATTGCTTAATAGATTAATCTCAGCTTCCTTGAGTTTCCCCATAGGATCAACCTATCCAGGATGGAAAATAGTCATCGCAAAAATTGTGGAACAGGTCTGTGTAGTAACATTAACATTTATAATGTGCAGTTGTTTTTGTTTCATTAAATTATAGTTTTTCGTTACTGAACTGTCAATCGTGGGTGACCCATGTTGAACAATTACCATGTTATTATCTCTGTCAGGATAACTCATTTACTGAGAGCTTTCTAAATTCTGAAATAAAATAGAGACACAGATAGTGTAACATGAAATCTTTATTTATTAAGCAGCACTGTTAGAGAAAATGTTACAAGAACTTGTCCTGGACTTTTAATTTTCCCCACAGTCAGGTGTAAAACAAAAAAAAGGTTACCACCTTATCTATGGTACGTTTCCACTAGACCCTTTACCCTACAGCAATATTAAATAATAATTTATTATAAATGATTGGCAGTAACAGCGTTCATTTAACTGTTGGATAATTCAGATCAAACTTAAACGAACTGTGACCTAAAATTAGTCAGTGACCATTTGTGGGCCCACACTCGGCGCTGCGCGGCCAGCACGTGCCCAAACCAAGAGGCCTGAGGATCGATGGATACTGGTCCTCAGACCTCATTAACATACTCGGAACGAGCTGCCGGCATTAGCCGCACATCCATAGGCAGTTCGTCTGAATGAGGAACATCAATATCGGGCTGCCTGCCTCGTCAGGAGTGGCCCCCGGGAACGTCCCGGGAGGGGAATTGGTGCAGGCTATGGAGCAGAGAGCTAATCGTGATTCCTCTGGAGTCTTGCTCCTTCTGGCACCACAGGATGAGAATATTAATAAATAAAAGAAATAATTTGCCTTACCTGCAGTTGCCGACCATTAGCGAATCCTATGTAGGGCAGTCCCGAAACTTGCCCCACTCATTGCCAACTAATTTCTCAATGGGGCCTTCAACTGGCATTAAGCCGCTAACTTACATATTTAAGGCCCCACAACTATAGCAGTGGGATGAACCCCTGTGCAGATTGGTGTAGGCCATCCCACTGCTAAATTGGTTTGCCTGTGCCCATTATACATCTGAAAAATGGGTGTACCGCATACCAATTTCTACCTCTATGAATATAATAGATGTTTTAGTATTGAAGTAACCTGGAAGAGTTTGAGTAGTTTCTCCAAATAGCACAGTGAGTTTCCAATGTTATGTCACGATGTAAATATGACTCTTAGCTGGTAGCCTCTGGTTATCTGCAGTGATATAATTGCAGTGGTATGTTGCCAAGTCTTGATCAACATACTGCCTTACCAGTTGAAAGTAAAAGACAGAAAATCATTTTGTTAGTAAGAAGTACATTACCTGACTTCCTCACAAAAAAAGATAAGGCTGTTAATACCTTGCAGTCGGATAGATTTGGGTCCCAAACTTGGACTTACCGCCCACTGCCGCCCACTGCCGCCGACTGCCGCCGAGTTTTATGGGCGGTCTCCCCATGGTGCAAGTTTCGTGGAGGTCTCCCACCGGTGGGGAGGGAAGACCACTGGGAACCGCCTGCTGACATCCGCTAGCGTGCAACTGACATAACTGTCACAGGAGAGAGAGTGGAGAGCATCAGTTCCAACTGTCACAGGATGGGAGAATAGAGAGCACCAGTTCCAACTGTCACAGGAGAGAGAGTGGAGAGCACCAGTTCCAACTGTCACAGGAGAGAGAGTGGAGAGCACAGTTCCAACTGTCACAGGAGAGAGAGTGGAGAGCACCAGTTCCAACTGTCACAGGAGAGAGAGTGGAGAGCACCAGTTCCAACTGTCACAGGAGAGAGAATGGAGAGCACCAGTTCCAACTGTCACAGGAGAGAGAATAGAGAGCACCAGTTCCAACTGTCACAGGAGAGAGAGTGGAGAGCACCAGTTCCAACTGTCACAGGATGGGAGAGTGGAGAGCACCAGTTCCAACTGTCACAGGAGAGAGAGTGGAGAGCACCAGTTCCAACTGTCACAGGAGAGAGAGTGGAGAGCACCAGTTCCAACTGTCACAGGAGAGAGAGTGGAGAGCACCAGTTCCAACTGTCACAGGAGAGAGAGTGGAGAGCACCAGTTCCAACTGTCACAGGAGAGAGAGTGGGGAGCACCAGTTCCAACTGTCACAGGACGGAGAGTGGAGAGCACCAGTTCCAACTGTCGCAGGATGGGAGAGTGGAGATCACCAGTTCAAACTGTCACAGGAGCATCCAGTCGTACCCCGGTAACTGCCCCCAAAGGAAGTGGAGTGTGGGAAATTGCACTCCGCTTCCATTGAGGGGTGGTAAGGCCAATTCTGTGGCGGGAGCAGGACTTCTACGCTGGGGGCTAAAATTCCCTGCCCCAGAAGGTTACCGCCCCCAAGATGGGAGTCTGTGCGGGGAGGCAGAGGGAAGTTGAGGGGAGATGGGGGCGGGGGATGGAGGGGAGAGTGGTGGAGGTGGGGGGCGGAGAAACCCAGGGTGGGGGACAGGAGGGGCCACAATGCAGCGGATGTCTGGGGGGGTGAAGTGTGTTGGAGGGGCGGGCCTGGGGGCTCTGTGCCTCGGTGCGGGGAGTGTTCAGAGTGGGGTGGACGGGTTGACTGCGCAGATGGCGGTTGGTGGATGTGGTGTGGTTGGCGTCGCGGGGACATGGCTCTGGGGTGGCCGGGGGTGTTCGACATTTGGGAAGGATTCTGACAAGGCGGGGCGGGTTGGGTGCGGGGGGAGTGTTCCCGGTGTTGGGTGGGTCCAGAGCCGGGGGGGGGGGGGCACGCTCTTGGGATGGGGGGTGGGCTGTTTGGGGCTGGGATTGGGAGAGACTTCTTCACTCGGGGAGTTGTTGGCCTGTGGGGTTCCCTGCCGCGGAGAGTTGTTGATGACAGTTCATTGGATGTGTTCGGGAGGGAGTTGGATGTGGTCCTTGCGGCTGGGGGGGGGGGGGGGGTCAGGGGGTGTGGAGGGGGTGTGGGGGGGAAGTGCTGGGGTGGGTGATCAGCCGTGATCTTGTTGAATGGCGGTGCAGGCTCGAAGGGCCGAATGGCCTACTCCTGCACCTATTTTCTATGTTTCTATGTTTCTATAAGTGTCCTCCCGCCCACCGCGCTGCCAGTTTGCTCCGGGCGGGAGGAGTCTCTAATTGGAAGAAATCAGAGAGTACTTATTGTGTATGGAAATTATGACAGATAATGTAGCACATGTGCTAGGGCTATGACTGCAAGAATCACTGCAATGATTGTCCTCCTGGTGTTTGGGTCAGGTGAACCATTACATGGATAGTTGCCCAGAATTGTACAGCAAGTGATCAGGAAGGCCAATGGTATCTTGGCCTTTATTGCAAAGGGGATGGAGTATAAAAGCAGGGAAGTCTTACTGCAGCTATATAAGGTATTGGTGAGGCCACACCTGGAATACTGCGGCAGTTTTGGTTTCCATATTTACAAAAGGATATACTTGCTTTGGAGGCAGTTCAGAGAAGGTTCACGAGGTTAATTCCGGGGATGAGGGGGTTGACTTATGAGGAAAGGTTGAGTAGGTTGGGCCTCTACTCATTGGAATTCAGAAGAATAAGAGGTGATCTTATCGAAACCTGTAAGATTATGAGGGGGCTTGACAAGGTGGATGCAGAGAGGATGTTTACACTGATGGGGGAGACTAGAACTAGAGGGCATGATCTTAGAATAAGGGGCTGCCCATTTAAAACAGAGATGAGCAGCAATTTCTTCTCTCAGAGGATTGTAAATCTGTGGAATTTGCTGCCTCAGAGAGCTGCGGAAGCTGGGACATTAAATAAATTTAAGACAGAAATAGACAGTTTCTTAAACAATAAGGGAATAAGGGGTTATGGGGAGCGGTTGGGGAAGTGGAGCTGAGTCCATGATCAGATCAGCCATGATCTTATTGAATGGCGGAGCAGGCTCGAGGAGCCATGTGGCCAACTCCTGTTCCTATTTCTTATGTTCTTATGTTCTTATGAGTAATGGATTGTGAAAAAGAAAGTGCCTGAGTTTGCAATGATTTCTGAAGACGTCAGTACATTGAATGAAATGTAAATACTTTCAAACCCAGATACTTCAGATGCAAATATGAAATAACTATGTGCCATTCCGATTTACTGCTTTTATGTAGAAAACCCAATGAAAGCATATAATGTCATGGCAAAGTGCATATGTATTTATCAGGATTCAACTGTACTAGTGTTACAACACGCCAAAGCACATCTTTAGAAATACGAGCAGGCGTCCAAGAGTGCATACATGGAAATTCTGTTGGAGCAACCACAGCAGCTAAATGGGATGCCTGAGATAAGCATCCAAAGATGTCCACTGAATATACATTAGAATTTTTATGGTCATCTATGTAAGATGAAACAGGAGAGACCAATGATCATTGCTATTGTCATTCTTCAGTTATGATTAATTCAATAGGTTTCATATAACAGAGGGATTTAACCGCATAGCTCAAATCTTAAAAAAAATGTAATTTGAGAGCGAAGCCAACTAGTACAGAGGTCAAACTACTCTTCTTATACTTCTGTTGTTGCAGGTTTGAGCCCTGTGGTGACTGACATTCTGGGTTGCCTGCCAATATATGCAATAGGCTGGCTGTTTAATGGGATGCATTAAAGAAGGTTAAAAGGAAATTTCTGTGTTAGGAACTTTTAATGTTCTATATTTAGATGTTAATTCATGATTTGTATGGTGACAAAACTTGGGGGGGGTGGTGGTATTTCTCCTCCACAATCCCACTTGGAATTGGGCTGAATCATGACGAAGAATGTAGAAAATTCAGGTAGCCAAGTCCACTGCAGCCTCACCACCCCAACTGGGATTTCCCCCCTCCCGCCAGGACTGCATCTGGCTGCTACTTCCCCATCCGCTGCATGCAAATCCCCGATGGATTTCCCCATCTCCGTAACAGTTACCGCGGCTTCCTGGGGCTGCCATGTGGTAGGCCCTGCAAAGTGATCATAAAGGTCCAGAGTGCCCCCCCCCCCCCAACACCATAGCGGCAGAGAGCCTTGTAGCAGCCACCTCTACTTCCAGTTGGCCCCAGAGGCACACCAGGTGAAACTTTTTATCTTGGCCAAGACCTTCAGTAGGAGCCATCCTTCTAATCTTTGGGACACTTCTGCCCATTTAAGGTTCCTTGTTGCCGCCTATGATGCTGCAGCAGCATCCTGGTTACAGCACTGCTTGCGTGTCCTCGCTTGCAGTGCTGGGCTGCCGCCTAATGTGCAATTAGCCTCGGCCCAGGAAGTGGGTCAGGGCTGGGGTGGGCGAAAGTCCCCCTGCCAGAACACGTCACCAAGAGTCAAATCCTTCCCAAGGATCTCTTAATTTAATTAATTGAAGTCAGTTGTGGAGAGAAGATCCCAACTATATATTCTAGAAAACATAAGCAATTGACTCTGCTTAACAATGGTCTGGTGATTATCAAAAGTATTCTGTGGATGAAAGCATGTTTGTTAAACCATTAGAATAATTATTACCTTTGTTCTCCATTTTATATTAATTTGTGTGAATCAACATCATATTCAGCTGCTTACACCAGCCATGTGCTTTGTATTAGAGCCATTAAATGTATAAGCCAGCACCTAGATAACTGGAATATATGACAAGAGCAGCAGTGCAACAGTAGACTGCTTTATTTCATGTTGAGCCATAGAGTCCTACTGGAGGCTGCTCCATAAACAATTTATGAAACTCGAAATCTATTAAACTTATTAATGGCGAAGAGAAGATAAATCATTATTATAAGTTATATCAAAAGATCAGAGGGCTGTTAATGATAGGAAAAAGTAACATGTGGATCTCTGGATGGATGCACAAAAATGGGTTGAATGGCCTCCCTTACTCTTAATTATCTTGTGATCTTTTGAAATGGCCTTAATAAAAACTGATTCAAATGAAGGTAACTTAGAGCCACATTAATGTTGCTGCACAGCACACTAAGGAAATGCATTGAGCAATTGTGAGATAAGAAACTGAATAGAACCATTCATTGGCGTAAAGTCCATCGTCATTGCAAAATATACTTCCACCATGAACGACATGTTTTCTTATTGTTATTATCATCACGTAAAAGATCTAAGAATTTTTCCCTTCAGATTATAATGCCGCTGGAAGTATAAAATATATATTAATTACAGAACAATGAAGCACAAATTGTCCCTCTTTGTCGTAATAATAGAACATTGACTCTAGTGACTTCTTCTCTCTCATACTGGCCATTCTGTCATCAAGATGTTTTATTTATGCAATCATTTTAGTTAGTGCTCAAATAATGAGTATGTGCAACAGAAATTATATCATCCAACTATTGCAGTGGTTGACCACAAACTTGTAACTTTGTGGACACATTCCCAAAAGTTTGAAATATGTTCTTGGTGCTGAGGGGGAACAGATGGAGGTGGGTGCAGAAAATGCCCCACTTACTGAATGCCCTGAGTTGTAACACAAGTCATAAGAAGGATTAGCAATTTCTCCCAATTATCCAACAATCTGGCTCTGTGATTAGCAAAATCTGGCATAGTTGCGCCCACCCCAGCCATGGAACTCAGTCAATCACAGATGACCATTTTCGGCAGTGGTGGAGAAATCCATTAAAAAATATTTTCTGTTGTTGAAGAAGTTGATTGGGAGGGACGTTTAAATGCCTTCTCCTCTCCAAGGTCAGAAGAAACAAGCAGGAAATGACTGGCATTTTTTTTCCTTAATAACTTTTTTTGAGTGTGACACAGAAATGTGCATGTATGATTGAGTGTGCTGCCTGAAGTATAACAGGCACATCTCAAAACTTTACATATATGGGTCACCAATATCATTGCCTTGCCCATGTTAAGCCAATAGATTACTGTTTTACAAGAACAGCAGGTAACACAGAATGCGTTCTGTTGCTAAAGTGAAGCTGTCCCTTTAAAGTCACATGGTAAAAATCTAATTGCCATTACGTAAGCACTGGGTGAGGTCATTCATAAATGGTATCCAGCTGTGATGGACTGGAATTGCATGCTGGTCATTCTGTATTGTCTATTTTCATTTGATGTTTTACCTTACTATTCATTCCATCTTGTAAGTGGCTGCTTGCTTCCTGGCAGCTGCCATGAAGTCCTAATTTTAAGGAACTTCACAATTTCTTTAAACCAGAAACTCAAGCTTTTGGGGGACTACTCAGAGATAAAAGCTGCAGCCCAGACTGCTAACACTGATGCACTTTCCTAGAACCCTAGCTGAGCAACACTACAGCAAAGTCTATTCATCCAGCAAAATTATCAATGAACACATCATGGACATGGTGAAGGCATGCTTCAGGTGCCTGGATCAATTGAAAAGCATCCTGCATCAGTCGGACAAGGGTCTCGGGGACCATGATGGTGTCTTGCATGCCCATTACGGAGCAAAAGGAACTGCAGCCTGAAGAAAAATTGCAGAGTAACCCATTAGCAGCTATAAGACACATTCCTACCAAAAATGTGACGATTATATACAGACTTTTCACACAGTTCCCATTGCCACTTTATAAAATTGACTTCCATGACATGCACAACAACTTTAAAAGTCACAAGTTTACTTACAATCCACACAGTATATGCATGCAACATCTTATCATTGTACTTCTCCTTGGTGCCACTGTGTGATGTTTGAATTGTGAAAACTCATTCATTTCTTCTCGTAGGTGCTATCTGAGTGGCAGGCGTACACAAGGTGGTTGGCTACACTGTAGCAGAGGGAGCCTCTTGGGACTGAGGTGGGCATTGTCTCATGACAGCTTAGTCCTGGGATGGATCTGCTGCAGGTTTTAGCTTTTGATTTGGAATGCAGGCACAGCATTGAAATGGGAAGCCATTTTCTCCCATGCATTTTGAATTTCTCTTGTGGAGTGTCAAGAAAGGCAATCCTCTCATGCCTTATTTCTTCCAGCGTGACTACATCAGGAAACCTGTGTGTTCTGCTATGCCGTCGCTGATAGTCTACTAAAATATTGTCAAACATTTTCCAAATAAATATAGACCTCGCCCACCTCCCCTCCCCCCCTCATGAACCCTGCCCCCCCCTCCCTCACCCCATCACCCCACTCTCCCTTTCCTACATCCACAATAAAAAACTCCCATTTGCTTGTGGATTACATGCAGGGAGGTCATTCTGCATGCCTAATGAGGCTTATCCCTGGAAGATTTGTGAGGGATGTCCATGCTACACTCAGGTAAGCACACAGCCCAGCCTGCACTTTTCCTGCTGCCGTCCAATGAAAAATGTATGCTTTCGGAAAAATAATGGTTAGATTTTGCTGAAAGTATGTTGAGTTCTTTGTCAAACACACAGAAAGAATTGTCCTGCAGGCAGCAGTTTAGGCGATGCGGGCAATAAATGTGGATTTTAAATGGGTCAATGCCTCCATTAAAATAGCAGACAAACAGTAGACAAAGGAATTTCATACGAATGTCTCATGAATGTGTTAAGCATTCACTGGCTAATATCACAGGTCTAAGATTCATATGTGCCATTGCACACGTAGCACGTTCCCAATTTTGGCTATTCTTTCTGTGCAAGTGCCGAGCAGGGACCAAGCACTTCGCTAGAGGGAGGGATGGAAGGAAGCTAAGAAGGCAAGATCCACTTTCAGGCATCACATATTAACCAAGTAGCCAGCTAAGAGAGACCTTCAAGCAGGTCATTTGTTTGCACCATCAGACAGTAAAATAAAATGAAAATCACTTAAAAATAGAAAGGAGGAGGGTTCATTATAAACTTATCCACTATTCTGAGTACATTTTTCTGGTGTAACAACATAAACAACTTCTAGTTCCTGCTTAATATTAAGTGGCAGCATAGTGGCACCATTGGCACACAGTTCACATCTGCTCTTATTAAAAAGTTATTCCCCACCCCAAAAAGATTTTGCAAAAATACCTTGTAGCTTAGCAGCTTTTTGCAATTTTTTTGGGCACTTACTTCAACTTTCTAAACCGGGAATATGGGATGCCTGAAAATTTCCAAATATGGTAACGAGGCCATTTTTTTATTTATGAATTTCATTTGTATTCCTGAAATGTGAACACATGACAGGAGCCACATGCTATCTTCACTTCCTTTTATATACGGCTGCAAAACCATCAGTAAAATATTAGCTGACTCTCCTTTCACAACATGTTGACCTGATCTATGGATATCTTTTGCCTTGCTTCCATTTTACTTTTGAAAAATTCTGCTGGAGTCTCAGAAGTAATTATTACTTTGGGTCATCAGACTTGGAAAACCATATCCAGTTTCTAAAATGTGGTCAGATATGTGGCACATGCTGTTGATACACTAATAGAGTGATAAGACACAGTTTCACGTGATTTGGGAACTAACTGTGTAATAATCTATATTGGACTATGGTTAAGCAGCGACAAGTTCAGGTGAGACAGAAGAAAGGAGATCATTTGAAATTTAAGTAATTATGGATCATCTGTTCTCTCAGCCTGGGGATGGTGCATGGTGAAAGAGAAGGCAGGAAACTTAAAATGGAAGAATGAATTTAACAGAGTAATAAATGTATTTGTTAAAGGAAGCTATAAGGCCATAAGTTAATCAGCAAGTGCCAGGCAATGACCATCTCCAACAAGAGAGCATTTAACCACCTCCCTTTGACATTCAATGGTATTACCATTGTAGAATCCCCCACCATCAACATCTTGGGGGTCATCACTGACCAGAAACTTAACTGGACCAGTCATATAAATACTGTGGCAACAAGAACAGGTCAGAGGCTGGGTATTCTGCAGCAAATTCTCACCTCCTGAATCCCCAGAGGCTTTCCACCACCTACAAGGCATAAGTAAGGAGTGTGATGGAATACTCTCCCTTGCTTGGATGAGTGCAGCTCCAGCAACATTCAAGAAGCTCAACACCATCCAGGACAAAGCAGCCGTTTGATCAGCACCCATCCACCACCTTAAATATTCACTCTCTCCATCAATGGTGCAGCTTGGCTGGAGTGTGTACCATGTATAAGATGCACTGCAGCTACTCGGCAGCACCTCCCAAAATGCAACCTCTACCCACCTCCAAGTTCTCCACCATCCTGATCTTGTAAATATATCGCCTTTCTTTCATCATCTCTGGGTCAAAATCCTGGAACTCCCTACCTAACAGCACTGTGGGAGTACCTTCGCCACACAGACTGCAGTGGTTCAAGTGGTGACTCAACACCACCTTCTTAAGGGCAATTAGGGATGGGCAGTATATGCTGGCCTTGCCAGCGATGCCCACAGCCCAATGAATGAATAAATGAATACATTTATAAACCTCAAGAATACAGAAACATTGATATAAAGCACTCGCTCTAACACTGCATGTAGTTTAACTACATCCCAATCTCTCCACGTTAATAACTATCGGCTAGACTTTCGGCTTCATTGTCAGCGATTTTCTCGGCGGTACAGCTGGTTTTCCGCCTGGCGAAAGTTTCCACGTAAGTTTTTCAATGTTATTACCCACATCTGAACTTGCCCGCTGGGACCAAACCGCCCACGTGCAATGCCAAGAACACCCGCCAGGGCATAAGTTTGGCCTCAGCTGCTGATGTCCAGATTGCCAAGAGAAATGCCCTGTAAAAGCTGCTTTTACAGGGTGGTAAGAGGGGACCCTGCAAAGAAAGGTAAGTTAAAGGTTCTTCAGTTATATTTTTTAAACCTTAAAATGGCGATTAGGTTTAAAACTGTCTTGGGAATGCTTTGTATGGTTTTATCTTTTTTTAATGACATTTTTATTTCAGTTATACCCCCTCCCTAGGCCCAACCGCAGCCTCGGACTAAATGTTACTTCTTACCGTCCATTCTGGTAACAACCGCCCATGTTGCTAACTTTCCACTTACCCGCTGAGAAAACCGCCGACAATGAGTGTGCAACGGCCATTTTCTCACCGAGCGATTAGTTTTACTTGCTTTAATCATAAAAATGGAAAATCTCGCCAGCTTTTCTCGCCGAACATTAGCGGTTCTTCTCAGCATTGAGGGCCTTTAGGGAACGTCTGGCCCATAATGTTTCCTAATTACATTTTCAAAATTAATAATTAAAGTAATACATAGCTTTAGAACTGTCCTCCTAGTGAGACGAAGTGCTATCAAATTGTTAGTGTAGATGTTCATCTAAGTGTATAATAACTGATTGCAATGTCCATGAAGCAGAATAGTATGCAACTTACCAGAGAATTGATAATGGTCTAGAAATTGCGGTTGAAGGCGTACCTCCGGAATATGCCTCCGATCTGCAAAACAATTACCAGAGTATCTCCTGGTGCCCAGGCTGCGAAAAGTTGCAGTCTCAGGCCTCAAGGCGAGGCCATTGTAATGGCCCACGGATCCCAGGGATGCAGGCGATTTGAAAGCATACCTGGGTTCACGTGGGCCCAGTCCTCCAATGATATTCAATGGAATCCCCATATCTAATAATTATACAATGTGCAGAATTCCAATTTTATTCATAAGTTCCTTCATTGCACCAACCTCAATAAAAAAAAAACTGTTTTTTGATCATTTTAAACATCATTAAGACTGTAAACCAGCCCAATATTTGAATAAACTCATTTAATAAAGTGTATGTGCATAATTTATGATATAAAATGTTTACATTAAGGTTTAGATATCCCCTTACTCTGATGCAAGTGGGCCCTAGGACCGCTTGCATTAACTGTAAGATTTACATGGGCAATTGCTGGCCAGTCGCTGGGCAAGTAGCCCAACTCCGCACCAGCGATTGCTTTGTCAGACCCTCGCGAATGGCCTGAATTTGCGGGACATTTCAAAGGGAATATGACGACATACACTGAGAGTATGCCGTCAAGAACACCACAATTTCAGGCCTAAAATGTGCTTATATGCGCAGTTATGGAGCAGTGATGTACTTCATAGAAACTGCATTGCCACTGTACAATTGAAAGGAAGTTATAGATCGTTAGGGACCAGCATCGCGAGAGCGGGCGGTGCAGGAGGATAAAGGCAGCAGCGAGTAAGAGTGGTGGCAGATTGTTGGGGGCCAGCTGGTGCAGAGGCCGAAGGTAAAACAAAGAAGTAGAAAGAAATCAACGGGTGACATTGCAACCAAGCGGGTAAGTGATTGGCTGGTGGATTGGCGATTATTTAATCTTTATCTTTTTCTTTTTATTTCCTTATCAGCAGGTAACCTTTGACATTGTTGCCAAATTAAGTTAATTTAAGGGTTAAGTCATGACAGGAGAGCCCAGACCTGTGTCATGCTCCTCCAGTGCTATGTGGGAAGTCAGGGATGCACTCAGTGTCCCTGACTGCTATATGTGCAGGAAGTGCATCCAGCTGCAGCTCCTGACAGAGCACATTGTGGCACTGGAGCTGCACATGGATTCACTCTGCAAGTATCCGCAATGCTGAGAATGGGGTGAATAACACATTTAGTGGGTTCGTCACACCGCAGGTAAAGGTTACTCAGGCAGATAGTGAATGGGTGACCATCACGCAGAACAGCGGAAGGAAGGAAGTGCAGGGGTCTCCTGTGGTCATCCCTATCCAAAACAGATATACCACCTTGGGTACTTTTGGGGGGGATGACTCATCAGGGGAAGGCAGCAGCAGCCAGTTCATGGCACCATGGGTGGCTCTGCTGCACAGGAGGGCAGAAAAAAGAGTGGGAGAGCTATAGTGGTATGGGGATTCTATTTTAAGGGGAATAGATAGGTGTTTCTGTGGCCGAAATCGAGACTCCTGGATGGTATGTTGCCTCCCTGGTGCAAGGGTCAAGGCTGTCTCGGAGCGGCTGCAGGGCATTTTAGAGGGGGAGGATGAACAGCCAGTTGTCGTGGTGCATATGGGTACCAACGATATAGGTAAAAAACGGGATGAGGTCCTACCAGCTGAATTTAGGGAGCTATGAGTTAAATTAAAAAGTAGGACCTCAAAGGTAGTAATCTCATGATTGCTACCAGTGCCATGTGCTAGTCACAGTAGAAATAGCAGGGTAGTTAAGATGAATACGTGGCTTGAGGAATGGTGCAAGAGGGAGGGATTCAAATTCCTGGGGCATTGGAACCAGTTCTGGGGGAGGTGGGACCAGTACAAACTGGATGGTCTGCATCTGGGCAGGACTGAAACCAATGTCCTGGGGGGAGTGTTTGCTCGCGCTGTTGGGGAGGGTTTAAATTAATATGGCAGGGGGATGGGAATCTATGCAGGGAGACAGATGAGAGTAAAATGGGGGCAGAAGCAAAAGGTAGAAAGGAGATAAGGAAAGGTGGAGAGCAGAGAAATCAAAGGCAAAAATCAAAAAGGGCCACATTACATCATAATTCTAAAAGGACCAAGAGTGTTAAAAAAAACAAGCCTGACGGCTCTGTATCTCAATGAGAGGAGCATTCGTAATAAGGTGGATGAATTAACTGCGCAGATAGCTGTTAACGGATATGATGTAATTGGGATTACGGAGATATGGTTCCAGGGTGACCAAGGCTGGGAACTCAACATCCAGGGGTATTCAATATTCAGGAATGATAGACAGAATGGAAAAGGAGGTGGGGTAGCATTGCTGGTTAAAGAGGAGACTAATGCAATAGTAAGGAAGGACATTAGCTTGGATGATGTGGAATCTGTATGGGTAGAGCTGCGGAACACCAAAGGGCAGAAAATGCTAGTGGGAGATGTATACAGACCACCAAACAGTGGTAGTGAGGTTGGGGATGGCATCAAACAGGAAATTAGGGATGCGTGCAATAAAGGCACAGCAGTTATCATGGGTGACTTTAATCTACATATAAATTGGGCTAACCAAACTGGTAGCAATACAGTGCAGGAGGATTTCCTGGAGTGTATAAGGGATGGTTTTCTAGACCAATATGTTGAGGAACCAACTAGAGAGCAGGCCAAGCTAGACTGGGTCTTGTGTAATGAGAGTGGATTAAGTGGCAATCTTGTTGTGCGAGGCTCCTAGGGGAAGAGTGACCATAATATGGTAGAATTCTTCATTAAGATGGAGAGTGACACAGTTAATTCAGAGACTAGGGTCCTGAACTTAAAGGAACGTAACTTTGATGATATGAGACGTGAATAGGCTAGGATAGACTGGCAAACGATACTAAAAGGGTTGACTGTTGATAGGCAATGGCAGACATTTAAAGATCAGATGGATGAACTTCAACAATTGTACATCCCTGTTTGGCGTAAAAATAAAACGGGGAAGGTGACTCAACGGTGGCTAACAAGGGAAATTAGGGATAGTGTTAAATCCAAGGAAGAGGCATATAAAATGGCCAGAAAAAGCAAGAAAACTGAGGACTGGGAGAAATTTAGAATTCAGCAGAGGAGGACAAAGGGTTTAATTGTGAGGGGGAAAATAGAGTACGAGAGTAAGCTTGCAGGGAACCTAAAAACTGACTGCAAAAGCTTCTAAAGGTATGTGAAGAGAAAACGATTAGTGAAGGCAAATGTAGGTAACTTGCAGTCAGAATCAGGTGAATTTATAATGGGGAACAAAGAAATGGCAGACCAATTGAACAAATAGTTTGGTTCTGTTTTCACTGAGGAAGACACAAATAACCTTCCGGAAATACTAGGGGACCGAGGGTCTGGCGAGAAGGAGGAACTGAAGGAAATCCTTATTAGTCAGGAAATTGTGTTCGGAAAATTGATGGGATTGAAGGCCAATAAATCCCCAGGGCCTGATAGTCTGCACCCCAGAGTACTTAAGGAAGTGGCCCTTGAAATAGTGGATGCATTGGTGGTCATTTTCCAACATTCTATAGCCTCTGGATCAGTTCCTATGGATTGGAGGGTAGCTAATGTAACTCCACTTTTTAAAAAAGGAGGGAGAGAGAAAACAGGGAATTATAGATCGGTTAGCCTGACATCGGTAGTGGGGAAAATGTTGGAATCAATTATTAAAGACGTAATATCAGCGCATTTGGAAATCAATGACAGGATCGATCCAAGTCAGCATGGATTTATGAAAGGAAAATCATGCTTGACAAATCTTCTAGAATTTTTTGAGGATGTAACGTGTAGAATGGACAAGGGAGAACCAGTGGATGTGGTGTATTTGGACTTTCAAAAGGCTTTTGACAAGGTCCCACACAAGAGATTAGTGTGCAAAATTAAAGCACATGGTATTAGGGATAATGTATTGATGTGGTTAGAAAACTGGTTGGCAAACAGGAAGCAAAGAGTAGGAATAAACAGGTCCTTTTCAGAATGACAGGCAATGACTAGTGGGGTACCGCAAGGTTCAGTGTTGGGCCCCCAGCTATTTACAATATACATTAATGATTTGGATGAAGGAATTGAATGTAATATCTCCAAGTTTGCAGATGACACTAAGCTGGGTGGCAGTGTGAGCTGTGAGGAGGACGCTAAGAGACTGCAGGGTGACTTGGATAGGTTAGGTGAGTGGGCAAATGCAAGGCATATGCAGTATAATGTAGATAAATGTGAGGTTATCCATTTTGGTGGCAAAAACAGAGAGGCAGAATATTATCTGAATGATGATAGATTAGAAAAAGGGGAGGTGCAATGAGACCTGGATGTCATGGTACATCAGCCATTGAAAGTTGGCATGCAGGTCCAGCAGGCAGTGAAGAAGTCAAATGGCATGTTGGCCTTCCTAGCGAGAGGATTTGAGTAAAGGAGCAGGGAAGTCTTACTGCAGTTGTACAGGGCCTTGGTGAGGCCACACCTTGAATATTGTGTACAGGTTTGGTCCCCTAATCTGAAGAAGGACATTCTTGCTATTGCGAGAGTGCAGCGAAGTTTCACCAAACTGATTCCCGGGATGGCAGTTTGAAGAAAGACTGGATCGACTAGGCTTATATTCACTGGAATTTAGAAGAATGAGAGGGGATCTCATAGAAACATATAAAATTCTGACGGGATTGGACAGATTAGTTGCAGGAAGAATGTTCCTATTGTTGGGGAAGTCCAGAACCAGGGGTCACAGTCTAAGGATAAGGGATAAGCCATTTAGGACCGAGATGAGGAGAAACTTCTTCACTCAGAGAATTGTGAACCTGTGGAATTCTCTACAACACAAAGTTGTTGAGACCAGTTCGTTAGATATAGTCAAAGGGGAGTTAGATGTGGCCTTTACAGCTAAAGGGATCAAAGGGTATGGAGAGAAAGCAGGAATGGGGTACTGAAGTTGCATGATCAGCCATGGTCATATTGAATGGGATGCAGGCTCGAAGGGCCGAATGGCCTACTCCTGCATCTATTTTCTATGTTTCTATGTTTCTATAGCAGGTTAATCATTCCCCTTGGTCCCGATTGTAACTCCAGGTGGGTTTTGGGCACGTGGGTGGCGAGGTGCGTTGGAAATCTACCCGCTGCAGTTGAAATCAGGCCCCGGCTATTATAACTCCCAGGTCTCATTAATATGTCAGCAGTCCATCCAGAACAGGCGTGAAGTGGATGTGAAGGAATTGCTGTCTTTTGGAAAATTGGGTAACCCATGGCCACTTATCAACATTCAGGTAAGTGTGGGGAAGATGGCTTCTGGAGGTTCATGTAGGAGGGAATGGTGAAGGTTGGGGGGAAGTTGTGGGTGGCCCAGGGAAGTCCAGGGTAGAGAAGTCCTGAACCTTCCTGGTGGGCGTGGAGGAACACTGCCACTCCTCATGATCCCACAAAATAAATTAAATATGTAGCTGTTTAGGCTTCACCTTCATAGCAGATCCCAACTCTCCTCAGATTGGCATGAAAGCCACAGCGGTTTCCCGGCTCAGGCCTGAAATTAAAATTGAAGCTGAAACCGTGATCTGCATATTTAAAGAAGGACCCCACCCGCTTGCGGTGGGCGGTTTAGCCACCTGTCCAGAAACCTGCCTAAAAATTTTGGTCGATTGGATCCGGGCAGCTCAAGGGTGGGTAAGTAACCTGGGCAATTTTAACTCCCCACCAATTAGGTCTCCACTGGGTGGTAATGTTTGAATCAGCCTAATTATGCATTTTATAAAATGAAAGATAGCTAGTTCTTTCAGTGATTTGTTTTCTCAAAGATTTTTAAAAATTGTTTAATCATTTGCTCTGTTCCTCTGAGCTATTTTTATTTTATGTTTATTTATCACAGGGTAAACTTTTCTACATGGGGAAAGATAATAAATAATGGCACGTGTGTGTATCCCAAATATGAGTTCAGTTTATTAGAATTTCTTGATGGCAATCCCAGTGCATAGCACAACATGCTGGGAGCATGCCAAGGTCACAGGGATGGGTTTTCCAATGCCAGGAATCATCAAAGAGCTGCTAGCTGCCCTTGAAGCTTCACATATGGCTGAACAATCAGAAATAACTGAGCACAGATGACACCATTCATTGACGAGGCACTACTGGAGGAGATCCTTCAGCACAGGGTGGACCTAGCTTTGGGAGAGAGCCAACCAGCAATAAAGAGTACCAGAAGAGCAGCATGGATGGAGCTGGTGGAGAGCCTCAATGGAATCTCACCTATGAACAAACCCAGGAGGAGGTGAGGACATTTTGTTTTAGATAATGCTGGAAACACTCATCAGGTCAAGCAGCATCTGTGGAGAGAATGGGGTAGAATTCTGATCAAGGATCATAAGACCTGAAACATTAAGGGTGAGGGATAAACCTGGCAACTGCAAGCCAGTCAGCCTAACGTCAATGGTGGGGAAACTTTGAGAGACAGTCATCTGAGGCAAAATTAATTGTCACTTAGAAAAATAATGGGTTAATAAATAACAGCTAGAATGGGTTTGTTAAAAACAAATCATGTTTAACTAACTTCATTGAGATCTTTGATGAAATAACAGACAGGGTTGATGAAGGTAATGCAGTTGATGTTGTGCATATAGACTTCCAAAAGGCATTTGATAATGTACCACATGATAAGCTTGTTAGCAAAATTGAAGCCCATGAGATTAAAGGGGCAGTGGCAGCACGGATGCGCAATTGGCTTAGAGACAGAAAGCAGATAGTGGTGAACGGTTGTTTTTCAGACTAGCGAGTAGAATACAGTGGTGGTCTCCAGGGATCGGTATTAGCACCACTGCTCCTTTTATGTATATTAATGACCTGGATTTGGGTACACAGGACATCATTTCAAAGTCAGCAGATGAAACAAAACTCAGAAGTGTAGTAAACAATAAGGAGGATAGTAACAGAGTGGGAGGACGTGGACAGACTGGCGAAATGGGCAGACAAATGGCAGATGCAATTTAATGCAGAGTGTGAAGTGTGAAGTAATGCACTTTGGTAGGAAGAATGAAGAGAGGCAATATAAACTAAATGGTACAATTTTAAAGTGTGTTCAAGAACAGAGAGACCTGAGGGTGTACTTACACAAATCTTTGAAGGTGGCAGGACAAGTTGAGAAAGCTGTTAAAAGGCATATGGTATCCTTGGCTTTATTATAGAGTACAAAAGCAAGGAAGGTATGCTAAACGTTTATAAATCATTGGTTAAGCCCCAGCTGATGTATTGTGTCCAATTCTGATCACCACACTTTAGGGAGAATGCCAAGGCCATGGAGATGGTGCAGAAGAGATTTACTAGGATGGTACAATGTCAAAAAACAACAACATACATTTATATAGCGCCTTTAACATAATGCAACATCCCAAGGCACTTCACAGGAGTGTTGTGAAACAAAATTTGACACCGAGCCACATAAAGAGATATTAGGGCAAAAAATGTAGTTTTTAAGGAGCGTCTTAAAGGAGGAAAGGTAGTGAGGCGGAGAGGTTTAGGAAGGGAATTTCAGAGCTTAGGTCCCTGGCAGCTCAAGGCACTGCTGCCAATGGTGGAGTGATTAACATTAGGGATGCACAAGAGACCAGAATTGGAGGAGCGCTGATATCTCGGACAGTTGTATGGCTGGAGGAGGTTACAGAAATATGAAGGGGCAAGGCCATGGAGGGATTTGAAAACAAGGATGACAATTTTAAAATCGAGGTGTTGCTCAACGGAAGCCAATGTAAGTCAGTGAGCACAGAGGTGATGGGTGAACAGGACTTGGTGAAAGTTAGGATACGGGAAGCAGAGCTTTGGTTAAGCTTAATTTTATGGAGGGTGGAAGATGGGAGTCTGACCAGGAGTGCATTGGAATAAACAAGTCTAGAGGTAACAAAGACATGTACGAGGGTTTTAGCAGCAGATAAGCTGAGGCAGGGGCGGAGTCAGGTGATGTTACGGAGGTGGAAGTAGGTGGTCTTAGTAATGGCACAGATATGCGATCAGAAGCTCATCTCTGGGTCAAATACAACACCAAGGTTGCGGACAGTCTGGTTCAACCTTAAACAGTTGACAGGGAGGGCAATGGATTCGGTGGCTAGGGGATGGAGTTTGCAATGGAGACCAATGACAATGGCTTCAGTTGTCCCAATATTTAGTTGGAGGAAATTTCTACTAATTCAGTATTGGATGTCGGACAATTTAGAGACCGTGGAGGGGTCGAGAGAGCTGGTGGTTAGGTAGAGCTGGGTGTCATCAATGTAAATGTGGAATTGGACGCTGTGTTTTCATATGATGTCGCCAAGGGGCAGCATGTCGGTGAGAAATAGGAGGGGGACAAGCATGGATCCTTGGGGGACTCCAGAGGTAACAGTGCGGGGACAGCATAGATAAGAATGGTGTCATGTATTCAACCAGCATTGTAACCCATGTATAATCTGACCGAAGTTGTACACTGTGAGAACAATGACCACTAGGTGGGAGACACTCCTAACCTGGGCCTTCAAGTACAAACGGGGAAGCTCCACCCACCTTCATCACTGGGAGTGCTAAGAAATAAAGGACAGGTCACAGACTGACCTTCTGTCAAGCATGGGCCTCGTGTGCATTTATACTGTATAGTAAGGATCTATCAATGGCGACGAGAAACTGGGATTTAAACCACGCGAGCATGGCCACTAGCAGAACAGACAAGAGGTACTGTGTTAAGGAATGGTTGGGACAGAGATTCAACATTGTTAAAGCAGCATACAGTTCTCCAGGCAGACAGGGGCAATCGGGCATGCCCCAACATGTAGTCGACCCCAGAGGGGGAGTTCGACAGAGACAATGGCAAGCTGAATGGTGATTCATGCCATTGCAAGGGACAATGCGGCCAGTAATGGGGCCATCAACACCTGTTAATGGCACACTCAAGGACAATAACAGGGGCAGTCAGGGACGATCGACTAGCAAGGGACCTTTTGTTTCCAATAACAGCTCATGTTGGAGGCGTGGAGGCACACACTCAGCCGGAGTTTGCAGAGATGAGCAAAATACCTGCAGAAATTGCAGAAATGAACGCTGGGGGAAATCGCTGGAAGCTGAAGTTCAGTGAGTTCATGTGGAGCACGTATATAGTTCGTACACCAGAACGCCACCGATAATGATGAAAGTGCTCCTCAATGGCATCCCAGTATCAATGGAGCTAGACACGGGGGCCAGCCAGTCTCTGATGGGTATCTAACAGTTCGAAAAGTTGTGGGCGTCCAAGGCCAGGAGGCCAAAATTATCGCCGATTGACGCACAGCTACGGACTTACACAAAGCAGATCATTCCGGTGCTAGGCAGCGCCACGGTAGTCGTGATCCACAAAGATACGGAGAACAGGTTGCCACTCTGGATTGTCCCAGGGGACGGTCCCGCACGACTGGGGAGGAGTTGGCTTGCTGTCATGAACTGGAAATGGGGCGATGTCAATGCAATTTCCTCTGTGGAGCGAGTATCATGCTCACAGATCCTGGACAAATTTAACTCACGATTTCAACCCGGCATCGGCACTTTCATGGGGGCCAAGGTAGTGATTCACATAAACCCGGACGCCAGGCCAGTACACCACAAGGCCAGAGCGGTGCCGTACATGATGCGGGAAAAGATAGAAGGCGAATCGGACCGCCTGCTGAGGGAAGGCATCTTCCTGCCAGTCTAATTCAGTGACTGGGCGAGCCCGATTGTGCCGGTGCTCAAGGCGGATGGGTCGGTCAGGATAGGTGGTGATTACAAGGCCACCATCAATCGAGTGTTACTCCAAGACCAGTACCCGCTACCGAGAGCAGAGGACCTCTTTGCGACACTATCCGGTGGCAAACTTTTTTCAAAATTGGACCTGACCTCAGCTTACATGACCCAGGAGCTGGCGAGTGAGTCGAAGAAGCTGACCACCATCACGACACACAAGGGGTTGTTTGAGTACAACAGATGTCCGTTCGGGATTCGTCGGCCGCCGAGATCTTCCAACGAAATATGCAAAGCCTCCTCAAGTCGATTCCTGGGATGGTGGTTTTTCAGGACGACATCCTCATCACGGGTTACGATACTGAAGAACACCTCCACAACCTGGAGGAGGTGCTACGCAGACTGGACCAGGTAGGGCTGCGACTGAAAAAGGCGAAGTGTGTCTTCCTAGCTCCAGAGGTAGAATTCCTGGGGATGAGGGTAGCAGCAGACGGGATCAGCCCTACTGCATCCAAGACAGAAGCGATCCAGAGATCACCCAGACCCCATAACACGACAGAGCTGCGTTCGTTCCTGGGGCTCCTGAACTATTTTGGTAACTTTCTTCCCAAATTGAGCATGCTGCTAGAGCCGCTACATGTGCTCCTACGCAAAGGTCGCGAATGGGTCTGGGGGGACAGCCAGGAAAGGGCTTTGAATAAAGCATGCAATTTGTTTTGTTCCAACACTCTGTTAACACTATACGACCCATGTAAGAAACTTGTGTTAACGTGCGATGCGTCATCCTATGGTGTCGGGTGTGTGTTGCAGCATGTCAGTGTCAAGGGTCAGTTACAGCCAGTAGCTTATGCCACCAGGAGTGTCCCAGGCAGAAAGGGGTTACGGGATGGTGGAAAAGGATGTGCTCGCATGTGTATATGCTGTAAAGAAAATGTACCAGTACCTGTTTGGCAGGAAATTTGAGCTGGAGACAGATCACAAACCCCTAACGTCCCTTTTGTCCGACAACAAGGCCATAAATGCAAACGCATCGGCCCGCATACAGAGGTGAGCACTCACGTTAGCCGCCTATGACTATACAATTCGGCACAGACCGGGCACCGAAAACTGCGCTGATGTACTCAGCAGGCTCCCACTAGCCACCACTGAGGGGGCTACCGAGCATGCTGCTGAGATGGTCATGGCTGTTGAAGCTTTCGGAAGCGAAGGCTCACCCGTGACAGCCCGTCAGATTAAAGTCTGGACAAATAGAGACCCGCTATTGTCTCTAGTCAAGAAATGTGTCCTGAATGGGGACTGGGCAGCCATGTACAGGGCATGCCCTGAGGAATTTAAATCATTTCACAGGTGCAGGGATGAACTCTCGATTCAGGCCGATTGCCTACTGTGGGGAAACCGCGTAGTCATGCCCCAGATGGGCAGAGAGGTGTTCATCAGAGAACTCCACAATGAGCACCCGGGCATTGTCATGATGAAGGCAATTGCCAGATCACACGTTTGGTGGCCAGGGATAGAATCAGATCTGGAACTTTGTGTTCGCAGGTGCAACATGTGTGCCCAGCTGGGCAATGCGCCCAGGGAAGCCCCCCTTAGCCCCTGGCCATTGCCCGCCAAGCCTTGGTCACGCATCCATGTGGACTACGCAAGTCCTTTCATGGGAAAAATGTTTTTGGTTGTAGTAGACGCCTACTCCAAATGGATCGAGTGTGACATTTTAAATTCAAGCACATCCTCTGCCATGGTAGAAAGTCTACGGGCAATGTTCGCCGCCCACGGTCGACCGGACGTCTTGGTCAGTGACAATGGCCCGTGCTTCACAAGCACTGAATTCCAGGACTTCATGGCAGGCAATGGAATTAACCATGTCAGAACGGCACCGTTCAAGCCGGCCTCAAATGGCCAAGCAGAACGAGCAGTGCAGATAATCAAACAGGGGATGCTCAGAATCCAAGGGGGTTCCCTACAAAGCCACTTATCATGCCTCCTGTTATCCTATAGATCTCGACCACACTTGCTCACAGGGGTTCCACCCGCAGAGCTGCTAATGAAAAGGACGCTCAAAACCCGGTTATCCCTTATACACCCCACCATGAAAGAAATTGTCGAGAGCAGGCGCCAGCCACAATATGACTATCATGACAGGAATGCGAGGGTGCGATGTATTAATGTCAATTACCCTGTTTTTGTCCTCAACTACGCTGCAGGGTCCAAATGGCTCGCAGGCACTGTAATTGCCAAAGAGGGAAATAGGATTCTGATCGTTAAACTTACCAATGGACAAATCTACCGCAAACACGTGGATCAAACAAAAAGGAGGTTCAGCAACCATAGAAGAAGCAGAGGAAGAACACGATGTAGAGTTCACTCCACCACAGGTGACCAAACACCGGAACCAAAGGGAGGAGAGCCCAATCACTGTGGGCAGCGGACACTCAGGCCAGCGCCCAACAACCGGAGCCCCAACTCAGGCGCTCGACAAGACAGCGTAAACCACCAGAGAGACTTAACCTGTGATCCCAATAAGACTTTGAGGGGGAGGTGATGTCATGTATTCAACCAGCATTGTAACCCATGTATAATCTGACTTAAGTTGTACACTGTGAGAACAATGACCACTAGGTGGGAGACACTCCTAACCTGGGCCTTCAGATACAAAAGGAGAAGCTCCACCCACTTTCATCACTGAGAGTGCTAAGGAATAAAGGACAGGTCACAGACTGACCTTCTCTCAAGCATAGGCCTCATGTGCATTTATACTGTAGAGTAAGGACCTATCAAATGGAACCAGGTATGTGCAGTCCCACTTAGCTGGATGACGGAGGAAAGTCATTGGAGGAGGATAGTGTGGTCAACCATGTCAAAGGCTGCAAACAGGTCGAGAAGGACGAGGAGGGATAGCTTACCACGGTTTACCAGCGCTGGGCGGAAGCTCTAACAGTGCAGTAATGAGTTATCATGTGGGTGCGGCGGCCACATTGACCCGCGCGGAATTGCCCACTTCTTCGCCAATGGCACTATGGCTTAGCACCCTGTTCCGGCGTCGTTTGCTCTGCTCCTCTGCGCACGCCGATGATCACGTCATCACCGTGCGCATCGCCTCGTGATCACCCTGGAAAGTTAAATTGCCCTGCACCCCTCTACCTAATGCTTGCTGATGTCAATGACAGCTTTTGTTGTCGGTTTCAAGTTGTCAGGCTGCAGCGCCAGCGATATTTAAAGGTAAGCTGTTGGGGATATTTTATGCTCGGCCAAACTTCTCCCCAAATTGCAGTTATTTTGTTTTTTGGATGTGCCAACACCATCATTGATTGCTGGCCTTCAGCTTACTTTGACTTCCATCGCTCCCACTGCTTTTGTCAGATCCATTTGGAGACAACAACATTCTTTTCCAATCATGGGCTCAGTGTTGGCAGTGGACTGCCTCCTCTGACTTCACCATCGGAGGATGGTTTGCAGAAGACAACGGTGCCGTGAATTAACGAGGCAGAGGCATCGGGAGAGGGAAAGAGAAAGGCTCCCACTGGGAGAGAGGCCCGTATTGGGAGAGGCCCATGGAGAAGACCATGGAAATGCCTACGCACCAAGGATCAGGGACAGGGACAGGGAGAGGCAAAGGGAACAAGAGCAGCAGGAGGATGCCGAGGGACAGGAACAGCAGGACCAACATAAAGGGGTCCATGAGGATGTGGGCAGAGGATGATGCATAAACAGATATGGCAACAGAAGGTCATATGCACCCAGACAGTTTTTCTACGTTCACTTCACTGAGGAGCAGTGTGTCTGAAGGCTGCGATTTACAAAAGACGTGGTGACAGAGCTGTACCATCAGCCAGACCTTGAGCCTCAAACAAGGGTGAGAACGGCTCTCAGTGGCAGTGAAGGGCACCATCCCCTCAATTTCTATGCCAATGGATCTTTCCAGGGAGTCACAGTAGACATCTCTAACATCTCCCAGTCTGCCATCCATTGCTTCATTTGTGATGTCACAGATGCACTCTACAGAAGAAGGATGGAATACATCTCATTCCCCATGATCAGACAGAAGCAGCTGCAACGGGCAACTGACTTTGTCAGGATTGCGCGCTTCCCCATAGTGCAGAGTGCTATTGACTGCACACACATCGCCTTGAGGGCTCCGCACCGCAATCTTGAGATTGTTCGAAACCGAAATGGATAGCACTCACTCAATGTGCAGTTGGCATATGACCACACAAGCACAATAATGGCCGTTAATGTCAGCTATCCTGGCAGCAGCCACGATGCCTTCATCCTATGCCAGACCGGTGTGCCAGCTCTGTTCCAGCCACCTAATGCAGCTCCCAGCTGACTCCTCGGAGACATGGCCTATCCTCTATGCATCTGGCTCATGACTCCCTCCGAAACCCTACCGCTCCTGCCCAGCACTCTTACAATGACAGTCATGCCACCACCAGGATTATCATTGAGCAGACCATCGCAGTGCTGAAGAATGGTTCCACTGCCTTGACCGCTCAGAAGGAGTCCAGCAGTTCTCGCCTGACCTGGTGTCATAATTCGTCGTTGTCTGTTGCACGCTTCACATCCTGGCAATCATGAGGGCACAGCCATTGCACAAAGACATAGCCATTGCACCTTAGGAGGAGGAGGAGCTGCAGGATCAGGAGGAGGAGCTGCAGAAGGAGAACGAGGAGCTGCAGGAGGAGGCACAGCCAGCAGGCAGGATGTGCCGACACTGTCCTGATCCTGCAAGGCAGGTCCGAAACCGTCTCATAAGATTTCGATTCCAATAAGGTCCTTGCCATTTACCACTTGCCTTGTGCCTCCCCATAAACACATCAATGAGCCCTCTGTCATGTATCCTACATGGCTACTGTTGGTACTATCACAAGGTGTGCCACCAGAGGGCACAGTAGTGGGAGACTTGTAGGTTACCTGTACAGGTGTGCCTGGCCCATTATAAAAGGCAGGCCACCAGGTGTGATCCTTACTCTGGAGTTAACGAACAAAGGACTAAGGTCACTACAGTTCAAGTACAACACATTGCCTCGTGGAGTCATTATTAGAGCATCCAAGGACACAACACCTTCTATGTCACATGCCCAACAATGAAATGTGATACAAGACCAAACAGTAAAGATGAGAATCAACATATATCATTCATCCTTGTGCATCTCCTTATATTCTATTTTACATAAACCTACTCTACTACTGTATGTAGTGTGTCCCGTGTGGCTGCAGCACGGCTGGTGGAAGGCTGCTGTGTTTCTGCGCCAGAGACTACAGATGGCCTTTAAGGATGCCCTGAACCAACTCTGGGTCTGGAAGGCCCGGCTGCAGACGGAAGCATCTCAGGATGGGTGGCGGCAGTCTAGGCTGGCTGGGTGACAGCCGTGGATAGTTGAAGTGACGGAGTGGCAGTGGTGGGATCAGAAATACTGTCATCCTGAGAGAGCACAGCAGGTTCCTGCTTCATTGACCCATTGGGCAGCACCTCAGCCTCTGCACCAATGTGATAGAGCAGAGATTTTTGGTCTGCTGCGGCACTGTATGATCCCCGGTGGACCGTGATGGGCCCTGCAGTGGTGGTAGCAGTCAGGGCTTGCGTGGCATCATGCTGAGACTGCATGAGAGCAGTCTGAGCATCCATTCGAGCACTCATTGCCTCTATTGCAGCACCAAGACGTTGCGTTGCTTCCACCTGTGCCCCAATAGAAGCTGTCATATCGCCCATGAGACACCTCATGAGGTCTGGATCTGAATGATCCGTCTGGGAGTCCACCATTGTCTGTACACTGGCAATGCTGGGCTTCATGGTGTGCGCAGAGCTGTGTATAATTCGGGAGGTGGACTCCTCCGTTCTCCATGCCACTTGTGACAGGCTCTCAGGCACCCTTGCCATTGCATCTATCATGTCGAAGTGCAAGGCCATCACCCTTTCCTCAAGCGCCTCCCCAACGAGGTCCTCATCTGATTCCTGTGGAGCAGAACTCGTGCGCCAACTCGCTTTCCGGGGAGCTGGCTCCCAAGCTTGCCTTACCCCTTGACCCTACTGCAGTCTGCTAGGCCCCGGTGCCTCACCCAGTGCAGACCCCTCTCCTAAGCTCAACTGCAACGACTGCGTACTCCCAGTGTCTGAGCTGGTGCATGCGAGTGTGAGAAGCAGTGACGCAGTGCTTGCATCGTCGTCCTCCTCCTCCTCCTCCTCTCTCATTTCTTCTCCCTGCAAACTGGGTTGTGGGGCGGTGGGGCTCAGGCACAGGCTGGGCCATGCGCGGGGCATTGTCTGAAAGCACAGATGGCACAAGTGGCATTAAGGTGAGGGAAGGGAGCCAGGCATGCAGGAGGAAAGGTGGTCAGAATGTGGAGCGGCTAAATGATAAGGCCTTCTGCTTTGAATGGAAGGTGGGATGAGAGGAAGGTTTTCACTGACCAATGTTGGCCCCAGTGGGCTCGACGGTCCCCACTGCCACAGGGATGGTCAGCTGCGAGCAAAGTAAGGCAAAGTACTCGCTCTTCCAGGTCTGTGAGCTGGCCCAGTTCAGGCTCCCCCCTCCTGTTTGCTGCTGCTGCAGCCTGTCATGTGCCATCTTGGCCTGCAAAAGAAAGGAAGCTTGGTGAGTGACAGTGCAGTTATATATGTGGAATAAATGCATGGGCAGCTTAAGCAGCTGTGATTCTAACCAAAGCATCAAATGAGACAATAACTGTGAGCAGGCACATCCTGAGTTAAATGCTAGTTAGTTGAGTCTGCACAGAGGCTGCCTTTTAAGAGTTGGGGAACAGACAGAGGCTCACAGGTTCATGGGTAAGAGTTGGGGGAACATTTACTCACTTTGACCAGAGGTCACAGAACTTCTTGCGACATTGTGTGAGTGTGCGGTCAAAGACGGAGGTGCCCGACACATCGACACCTCCACAGCCACCTCTCCCCAGCATACTTCCCAGCTGGAGGGAAAAGGATGTGCCTACTGTCCTCCACTTAATTCAAATTATGCGCCCCAAACCCAGCGCGGGACACTTTAAGCCCCTTACTTTCTTCCATTTGTTTTCATATCATAGTGCTGTTTGTGTTGGTCACTAAATAGGACAAATATCAAGCACTAAGTACTATGCCAGCACAAAGTTCCTTACAGCTGCACTTGCACACAAGCTGCCAGCACACACAATTTTAACAGATTTCCTATCTCACATCAAGTTGTGGATGAGCCAGAAATGATTCCATTTGAACATTGAGAAAACCCATTCCATCTTATTCCACTCCTGTAAAAAATCTCTATAGCCTTGGCATCAACTTTAATCCCATCCCTTGCTGCTAGCTCAGGCTGAACCAGACAGCATCCAATTTCAGTGTCATCTTTCACTGAGCTGTGCTTCAAACCCCATATCCTATTCATCATCAAGGCCATACACTTCCAACGCCACAACTTTTCCAACCCATGTCCTTACCTCATCTCCATTGCTGCTGAAATCTGTATTCAGGCTTTTGCTGAAAGACTCGACTTCTTGTTTTAATTCTGAATAACTCATCTAAAGTCATTGTCATGTTTTGGATTTTCTTGATCATTTTTTCACAGAAAGAAATTATATTTAAGGGTTGATTTTTAAAGCAAGGTTTATTCGCTCTTTTTTAAAATATTAAAATGACAACTGGTTAATGAGCTGAGCCTTAATGTTGTTTTCTTGAAGATTTTAAAGGATGAGGATTTTTTTTAGCCTGTCACAGATTTCAATAAACACCATTATGTTGGGAGGTCTTTGCTCCCAGGTGCTTGGCAGGGGTTACCTGGCATAGGCGATCCTTTCAGGTGTGAGCACTGGGAGAGAAAGGGGAAGAGTAGCAAGCCACCTATCGAGGTTCAATGGGTGCTGGCAGTTTGCCACAATTATTTAGCTGAGGCCCAAGGACCAATTTCTTGTCATCCTTGGCATCTGTCTTCAGCACAGGAATCATTCTCTGCACCCTCTTGGCACCAAAGAACTGGCTCGATCAATTTCTAGGCCAAAAAGACACAGGCAATGAGTCAGGTTTAGCTTATTTGTTATTTTGTAATATTACATCAAGACAAGTTGTACTGTTTGAACTAAAAAGATTGAAGAAGTACATGTATGAAAGACGTGAATATGCAGTTCAGATCACAATGGAATGCTAATATTGCATCCCAGTTATGCTGTCATGCAGTTAGATCTTAGGCAGTATGGGCACACTCCTAACTGTAAAACACTCCAACTGCTTATGGGAGGAACCTGCACGACTGCACCAGAGAGACTACCTAAGGCAAGACCCCCAAATTTGCACCCGCCATATATGATCAATTGTTTGCAGTTTTGAGTGCCTTATTTTCCAAAAGGATTTTGCATTGAAGAGAACAGTAGAGTGACAAGGAACGATTCTGCGATCTAGGATTTATGTTTGGAAGAGAAACTCATGAAACTGAGCTTGTTTTCATTGAGGAAAAGAAGATTAGAAGGGAACATGATCAAGATATGAGATTATGGATTGAGTCCTGTTGCATTTACACTATAGCAACTGGTCTAACACCAGGAACTACAGAATTATAGTGCAAATTTTAAGTAATTTACAGCACAGACAGCACAGACAGGATTATTTCACTAGACTGCCATCAGGGAATCAGATCGTGAGAACAAAATTAAATAGTTGTAAAGATTAGAATACATTTCTTTCTGGCCCATTCATACAGTGGTAGATATGTGGAACAGACTCTCTGCAAAAGTACTAATCATGTAGATATAAAAGAAAAAATATCTGGTGAATGCTGGAGAATGGAATACATTTCCACCGTAAGGACCCAGTGTCAATGGTAAGCATTCCCAGGTGAGATTTAGCAGGGCCAAGAAAAAGATTAAAGCAACAATAATAAGCTGTAACTGGCTGGAGCAGGGCATCTCAAGGCATACACCATTAGTTAGACTTTTTTTTGCACCCTTCAGCTCAACATTTTTTTGTGCCATAACTTGCTGGAACTGTGAGCTGATAACGGCATGGCCAGGGCAACAGGGTATCTGGGACCTCAGAGAATAGTGGGACCAACAGTGTATCTCCTTAACCAATGAGATTTAAGGATTGAGAAATAAACAGAAGAAAGACTGAGAAGAAGGACGAATTACAGTCAAATCAGATACAGAAAGAGGAATTAAGAGAGGGAAAGAATGATTGGATTAGAGAGCGAGACAGAAAGTTATAAGAATTATAAGAAAATTATAAGAAAAAAATTATAATTTCAAAATCTCTTAAAACAATTTACCACCTGATGGAATGAGACACCACAGTTTAAATTGTTCAATTTCTGGGCCAGAGAGGTTAATTAGCATTGGATTAACAATTATCACATTGTTACCACATTGTTAAAAAGGTACTTTTGCTGTTAATTACCAGACTTAATGGGCAATTATGGTGCAAATCCAACAAACTCTTAAAAATAACGACAAGGCCAAAAAAATAATCTGTTTATGTGAAGCAAATGACAGAATGGCATAAATCAACACAGTGTACATCTTAAACCCCTGAACTCGTTGGCCTTTGATAACAGCTTGTATCTTTCGCACACTGTTATTTTTCCAGCAAGTCTCAACGTGATCTTCAGAAGAATATTCCCTATTACACCAATGTCAGTTGCTCCATTTCCCACATGAGGCAACCTTGTGAACTTTGTTCAGAAAAATTGCCAATGTAATACTAAATTATAAGCAGATATATGCCATGGACTCATGCTCACAGTTTTAAGACTACCCAAACGAATTACTTGTTGGACTCTCACAGCTAGCAGAGGAAGAAGATTTCATTCCAATCAGTCTGGTCTGGATTTGAACCCAGTATGCACTGCGTGAACAAACTCAAAAGTTAATATTTCTATTATCATCCATAATCACAGCAATTTACAAACCTAAGGCCTTATTTTGTGTGAAATCTATGCCCCCTCCTTCTGTCTTTCCAAAGTATTTTACATTATTGTGATTGATTCTCCAAGGGAACATTGTGAGGATTTTATGCCACCATAGGCTGTTGAAAATAAATTAGAACCAGCTAACAGTAAAATTGCTCTAGGTAGTTAATTAAATATTCTCAGAAAACAAATGGTCAAGATGGAAAATGTCTTCCAGGTGGAACATCTCTGAACACAGCAGAAAGGCTTGCATCATATATTGCAGTAAACAAAAAGGGGTGCTCAGAACATATAGTACTGTAAGTCTTGAAGTACATAACTTCCAATCTTGCATTCAGTATACAAATTCATAGAGGACACTATAAGATACTAGTAAGATTGTTTAGATAAGCTGGCCATATTTTCCACTGGCCATGTGACCATGGAATACTGCATTAAAAGGTGGAACTTTGGTTAATATGTAACAAAAAAGCCTACTGCCAGTGTTAATGCAAATCCAATGCAACTTTGCCACCAATTCCAAATATTGAGACTTAATATTGGGCCACTTACCGCCATGAGTATCACTTACATCCGGTCTAAAAATGGCGGCCGCCACTCCAGAGCCCTTCTGTGGTACGGGACTCAGCGGCCGCCATGTTGGTGAGGGCCTTAGCGCTGCCAATAGCAGTGTTGTTCCTTGAAATGTAAATTAAGAGATGGTGACGTGCATGCCAACTTAAAGTCACCTCAGAGAAATTGGACCTTAGCGCTGAGTTCAGCACCGGGTCCTAAGCTCATCATAAAAAGCTAGCATTCAGCAGGCTGACAGAGGCAGTCAGCACCTCTTAAAGGGACACACACACATTTTTCACAAATTTGCATTTAAGCTTTTGGTCTGGATTTTTAAAAAATTTGTTGAGGTAGTGGCTTGGTGCAATGCATGATAAAAGATTTTTAAGAGTGCAGAGATTGCTGCTTGCAAGGCCTCGGATGATAAAAGAAGGCCTCTGAGAAGATGCTGCAAATACTCAGCAGGTCAGGCAACATCTGTGGATAGAGAAAAAGAGTTCACTTCTCAGGTGCCTGATCTGCTGAGTATTTCCAGCATTTTTTGCTTTTATTTCAAATTTCCAGCATCCGCTCACAGAGGAAGATGAAGATGCAGAAGAGGAGAAAGCAGAAGAGGAGGATGCAGAAGGAAGGATGCAACCCAGACAGCCCCTTTCTGGTCAGGATATCAAGGATGGGATCATCTGCCTGCGGTACCAGAGACCACAATCCCAATTCCCCTTTTAACATTTGTTCCACACCTTACCTTACCTCTATTACTGACAACAACAGCGTCCGCTTGGCATTGAGGAATGTGTGAGGCTAGTGATGCAGCCAGTAGGAGATGGCTTTTGAAAATGCATTCACTGACTTTGACCATTGGTTTGAGGTCATGAAGCTTCTTTGGACATGGGTGCCAGGAGATGGGGCGACACTGCTGACAGTGACGCCTTCGGTGATCTGGTCCCACATCGTTCTTTCTGGAGGGCCTCTTGGCCCCTGTGGATAGAGGACCTCTCTTACAGTATTGACTCCCTGCACAAAGCTGGAGTTCTGCATGTAAGACCCTGGGTGTCCCTTGCCCAGCTCACTGAGCCATTTGTGTTAGTGCTGAAGCACTTTTCCCATTTTTTTAGGTGCGGAAGGACATTCAGCTTTAAGATCTGAAGACTTCCATTTGAGAAATCTTTTGAATGTTAATTTTTTTTTAGAAGGCAGTTGAGCTGTAATTATGGCTGAAAATTGCATATTTTTACATAATTTTTATTTTTATAATTTCAGACCCTTTTAAGAGGTGAAGATACTCCCACAGAGCTGTTAGGGAGCGAATTCCAGGATTTTGACCCAGCGACGATGAAAGAATGGTGATATATTTCCAAGTCAGGATGGTGCATAACTTGGAGGAGATCTGGCAGGTGATGGTGTTCCCATGCATCAGTTGCCCTTGTCCTTCTAGGTGGTAGAGGTTGCGGGTTTTGGAGGTGTTGTCAAAGAAGGCTTGGTGAGTTGCTGCAGTGCAATTTGTAGATGGTACACACTGTAGCCACGGTGCACTGGTGATGGAGGGAGTGAAAGTTGAAGGTGGTGAATGGGGTGCCAATGAATTGGGCTGCTTTGTCCTGGATGGTGTCTAGCTTCTTGAGTGTTGTTGCAACTGCACTCATCCAGGCAAGTGGAGAATATTCCATCACACGCCTGACTTGTGCCTTGTAGATGGTGGAAAGGCTTTGGGGAGTCAGGAGGTGAGACCCGCTCTTGTTGCCACAGCATTTATGCGGCTGGTCAAGTTAATTTTCTGGTCAATGATGATCCCCAAGATGCTGATGATGGGGGATTCAGTGATGATAATACTATTGAATGTCAAGGGAAGATGGTTAGATTCTAGCTAGTTGGAGATAGTCATTGCTTGGCACTTGTGTGGCGCGAATGTTACTTGCCACTTATCAGCCCAAGCCTGAATGTCGACCAGGTCTTGTTCCATGTGGGCATGGACTGCTCCATTATCTGAGGAGTTACAAATGGCATTGAACACTGTGCAGTCATCATCGAACATCCCTACTTCTGATCTTATGATGGAGGGAAGGTCATTGTGAAGCAGCTGAAGATGGTTGGGCCTAAGACACTGCCCTGAGGAACTCTTGTAGTGATATCCTGGGGCTGGGATGACTGACCTCCAACAACTACAACCATCTTCCTTTGTGCTAGGTATGACTCCAGCCAGTGGGAAGTTTTCCCCCTGATTCCCATTGATCAATTTTACTAAGGCTTTTTGATGCGACACTCGGTCAAATGCTGCCTTGATATCAAGTGCAGTCACTCTCACCTCACCTCTGGAATACAGCGCTTTTGTCGATGTTTGCACCAGGGCTGTAATGAGGTCTGGAGCTGAGTGGTCATGGAAGAACCCAAACTAGGTGGTAATCAACAGGAGGTTTTCTTGCCCATGCTTGACCTGAAGCCTTGAGACTTCATGGGGTCCAGAGTCAATGCTAAGGACTCCCAGGGCCACTCCCGACTGTATGCCATTGTGCTGCCACCTCTGGTGATCTGTCTTGCCCCTGGGATGGTGATGGAGGAATCTGGGACTTTGGTTGAGAGGTATGATTCTGTGAGTATGACGATGTCAGGCCATTGCTTGATTAGTCTGTGGAACAGCACATGTCCCCAGATGTTAGTGAGAAGGACTGTACAGGTTTGACTGGGCTGGGTGTGTCGTTGTCATGTCTGAAGTCAGTGCTGAGGTCGATGCTGGGTGGTCCATCAGGTTTTATTATTATTGTTTCTCGTAGTGGTTTGTTACAATGAGTGGTTTGCTAGGCCATTTCAGAGGACAGTTAAGAGTCAATCACATTGCTGTGGGTCTGGAGTCACATATAGCCCAGAGTAGTTAAGGATGGCAGATTTCCTTCCCTCAAGGACATTAGTGAACCAGATGGATTTTTACAACAATCCGATAGTTTCATGGTCACCATTACTGATGCTAACTTTATAATTCCAGATTTATTTAATTAACTGAATTTAAATTCCCCAGCTGCCACGGTAGGATATGAACTCAATTCCCTGGACCATTAGTCCAGGCCTCTGGATAACTAGTCCAGAAACAGAACCACTATGCTACCATTCCCAGTAGCATGGTGGTTATACTTGGGCACGCCACATTAGAGTCTGATGCCAGGATGACTGCCACCAGCAGGTTGCTACACAGTGAGTTTAGCGTTGGGCTAATAGTTATTAGTCCCCAGCACCAATTGTTCAGTCCTGCTAGCACCACCATTTTCTGCAGCCATTAACCCCTACCCGTGGTGGCACCGGCAGCTTTCGTGGCGGTCACAAATTTCTAGGCCAATTTGTTGTGCCTTTGTTAATTATGGCTGCAATTTTCCTCTTTGGCGGCAATGTTGCTGTAAGTGTGACAGGGTTAGAATTTCTGCTTGTCTGACTGTTACATCACCGATCTTTGCACGTTTCTCAGAGTCATCCTAATTTGCAATTTTCAGGCAGTATTCCTGTCTGTACTGGGGAGCCTGCCTTGGAAATTAAAACAATCATGTAGGAAGTAGTTTATCCACTAAGTTGAACTCAACGAATGGACAGCAATAGCAGCTGCTGTCAGCATCGCACTCGAGCAGCAATCCATCAACTTCTGCAAAACGGGCTGCGTCCCACTTCTAATGCGCCACTAGTAGCAGTGGTAACATCCCATGAGTACATACGTCATAGCGAAAACAAACGGCCTCAAATGGGCCAATTATTAAACATCTGCTTTACCCAAAGGAGGAACAGTGCCTAATGATGGGCAGCTGTGAATGAGTTGTGCCAATTGTTGCATCAAGATTCCTCGTGCAGTGAAGGTCACCACTGCCTTCAGATTCCACATGCAGCAACTTTCCAGACACCCACAATAGATATTACAGAAGTAAGCCACCACACCATCCAATGTTGTTTTAATTGCTATATTGTTTCAGCATGGTTAGAACGACATCATATTCAGCAATAACTGGCATCATCCATTTTAAAGGCAGTATTATTTTTTTTCTCAAATCGCTGGATTTCTATCGGTGAAGGTTATCTTTGGCTGCACCCATGTAGCCATTTTTGCACCTCCCAAGAATATGAATAGAAAAAGCAACAATTCCATTAATGCATGAATGGTATATGACCAGTTGCAAAAAAGTCATTCACATCAATGCCCACTTGCCAGGGTACAGGCTTGATGCTTACATTTTAAGACAGTCCAATATTTCAGAGCTCTTTAAATCAGAAATAAATATCGTCAGATGGCTACTTGGTAGTGTTGGAAGTACGGTGCTATCATGGCATCTTGCACAATCCATGTAATTTTTAAAAACTAGTTCCAGGATGTGGGCGTCACTGGCAAGGCCAGCATTTATTGCCCATTCCTAATTGCCCTTGAGAAGGTGAGCCACCTTATACAACTGAGTGGTATGCTATGCCATTTAAAAGGGTCAACCATATTATGGGTCTAGAGTCACATGGGGTAAGGATGGAAGGCACTCCCATTCACCACAGTGCACCAGGCTGCTTTTTCCTGGATGGTGTCGAGCTTCTTGAGTGTTGTTAGAGCAAGTGTAAAGTATTCCATCACACTCCTGACTTGTGCCTTATAGATGGTGAAAAGGCTTTGGGGAGTCAGAAGGTGACACTTGCCACAGAATAACCAGCCCCTGACCTGCTCTTGTTGCCACAGTATTTATGTGGTTGGTCCAGTTAAGTTTCTGGTCAATGGGAACCCCAGGATATTGATGGTGGGGGATTTGGGATGGTAATGCCATTGACTATCAAGGGGAGGTGGTTAGACTCTTGCTTGTTGGAGATGGTCATTGCCTAGCACTTGTATGGTGCAAATGTAACTTGCCACTTATCAGGCCAAAGCTTGAATGTCATCCAGGTCTTGCTGCACACTGCACGTAGGCATTACAACTTCATTTTCTGAGGAGTTGCGAAGGGAACTGAACACTGTGCAATCATCAGCGAACATCCCCACTTCTGACCTTACGATAGAAGGAAGGTCATTGATGAAGCAGCTGAAGATGGTTGGGCCTAGGACACTGTCCTGAGGAACTCCTGCAGCGATGTCTTGGGGCTGGGATGATTGACATCCAACAGCCACAACCATCTTCCTTTGTGCTAGGTATGACTCCAGCCAATGGAGAGTTTTCTCCCTGATTTGTGTTGACTTCAATTTTACTACGGCTCATTGATGCCACACTCAGTCAAATGCTGTCTTGATGTCAAGGGCAGTCACTCTCACCTCACCTCTGGAATTCAGCTCTTTTGTCCATGTTTGAACCAAGGCTGTAATGAGGTCTGGAGCCAAGTGGTCCTGGCGGAACCCAAACTGAGGATCAGTGAGAAGGTTATTGGTGAGTAAGTGCTGCTTGATTGCACTGTCAGTGACACCTTCGATCACCTCCCTGATTATTGACAGTAGACTAATGGGGCTATAATTGGCCGGATTGGATTGTTCTGCTTTTTCGGGACAGGACATGCTTGGCCAGTATTCCACATTGTCAGGTAGACGCCAGTGTTGTAGCTGTACTAGAACAGCTTGGCTAGAGGTGCGGCTAGTTCTGGAGCACAAGTCTTCAGCAATGTGTCATTGAATAAAACATAGCAATGTACATAGGTGAACAAGGGTGCTCATTGAGCAGATATTTGGGGTTCTAAACTAAAGCTTCAGGGGCCTGGATTGTTCAGGTTGCAGCCAGCAATATGCTTGAGAAAAGGTGGGCAAAATAGTGACCAATTACTGCAAGTTGCACAATATCCCATGGGCTTGAAGAAAGAATAACAGCAAGGATTGGAAACATAAGTATAAATAAATAGAACCTAAATTTTAACAGGAAAATCCTGATCTCCTACAGTAACTTTGGTGGCAGATTAGTGGAAACCCTGGAGAAATGGCTGTTTTTAGACTTTTACACTATTTCTCCAGGCAGTCTACTGATTTCCCGCCAGAGAACCCCACCCCAGAAATTTCAGATTTTTTGTAACTATGCATTTGGCTGTTTTGTTAGATGAAAACTTGAGGATAAACCTATCTTAAGCATTAACTTGTAAGTATTCTATTTTATGTATTACATGAACTGACATATTCAGATTTTAAGAAGATCTGGATATTTTTGGAAATTCATGCATACACTGACTCCGTTAGTTTATTTGTAATAGAATTCTGATACCGGATTTTTTTCACTCTCCAAGTTATGCCATATATTCTATGATGCATGCATATGTTGATAGCAATATTTTAAACTGTTGTAACATTTTGTGTGAAGGCAGTGAAAAAATATTCCTATATAAAGTGCCCAGTGGCTCAGTACCGTGGTGAGGCACAGACTGGTAGGACACAAGGTTATGCCCAACTTCCCACACTGTGGTGAGTTCTTAATCTCATCTAGTGCATTGGTGACAGGGGCTAAGTAGAAATGAGACATTGTCCCAGAGAGAAAAAGGTCACCCATGAAAGCTGCATAGCAGTTAGTTTCTGACTGCTGCAGGCAGAAGCCTGAGAGCATGTTGCCTTCCCACTATCTCATTTATAAAGCACAGCATGATGCAAGGGAGCAAAGGGGGAAAATAACAATGTTCATTTTCTTTTAATCTTACAAACTGAAACCTTACGACAACCCAGAGAAATGTAATTCATTTATGCCATGTTTTCATTATAGATATCATCAGAAATCCTCCACTTGTGCTACGGAGTATGTCAACTCAGCAAGAGTGAGTCCAAATTCTGAAAGCATTGTGCATTTAACAAAACACTTAAGTTTGCCCCAAGATTACTACTCCGTTAACTCTGCACTGGCTGCCAAAGGTCAGAGGTTTGGATATTCCACTATACTAATTGGGATAAATGTTATACAGGATATTCCCTGACCCACGACAAGATGTGTTAAAGTAAACAGTCACCCAGTTCCGTTTCCCTTGTAAAGAAAATAGTTTTCACCAGCCTAGACTAAAGAGCCTCAGGGAACACAGGCTGGTTCAAACTAGATTTTACACTAACAGATGACTGACTGAATAATAAAGCATTGAACAAGTATCATACGATGGCCTATATGTGGTGAAGAAACAATGAATCTTGTGTTTATGTATACTGCCCATACTATTGTTTAATGCATGCAAATCTGCAAAGTGTTTGTACATCTATTTTTACCACCTACTGCCCTCCCACCGAAAACATAGACATCATACCAAGCTCCCACTGATACTGCAAAGTTTAAGCAATGAAAGATTCCGTTAACTCTTCACACTAGTATCATTTTGCAAAGTCAGTGGTATCAAATAATGCAATAAAGATTTTTTTGTGGCTATTAATACTGTTGGCAAAATTGAATAACCTTGGATTATGCAGCCATTTCAGGTTTACAAAGTCGTTGCTGCTCCTGGAGTTGAGGATTAGCAGCAGAAGAGGCTCCCTTACTATTTCTTGGTCGTCAACTACAAATATAAATAAGTTGCTGATATAAATGAGACTGTCAAATGTGAAGACAATGCATAGTGTTATAATGTTGCACAGGCAAGCTGCACCGGAAAATAAAATGTTTTGCACAGTACCCCAGATAATGTCATCTATGCCCATATTTTGGCTTGATTAAGACTGCAACTTATAGCAAAGTATACGGGATCTTCTGATTTATAAATAGAGCCCTAGAGTACAAAAGCAAGGAAGTTGTGGTAAACTGTTATAAATCACTGTTTAGGCATCAGATGTAATATTGTCTAATTCTGGGCAACACACTTTAGGAAGAATGTCAAGGGCTTGGAGAGTATGCAGAGGATATTTACCAGAAATGCAATGGAGATGAGGGACTTCAGTTATGTGGAGAGGCGAGAGAACCTAGGATTGTTCTCCTTAGAGCCGAGAAGAATAAGCAGAGATTTAATAGAGGTGTTCAAAATTATGAGAGGTTTTGTTAGAGTAGATAGAGAGAAACTGTTTCCACTGGTAGGAGAGTCGGTAACCAGAGGACACAGATTTAAGATCATTGCCAAAAGAAGCAGAGGGGAGATGAGGAGAAAATTTTATGCAGTAAGTTATTCTGATTTGGAATGTACTGCCTGAAAGGGTGGTGGAAGCAGATTCAAAAAGGAACTGGATATATATTTGATAAGGAATAAAATAAACTTGCAGGGCTAGGAGGAAAGAACAGGGCAGTGGAACTAATTGGATAGCTCTTTCAAAGAGCCGACACAGGCACGGTAGGTCGAATAGGCTTCTTCTGTGCTGTATGATACTGATTTTTGATCATTATTTCTCAATAAACTAGAAATAATAACCTTACAGCATTGATCCTTCAATATGAATGTCCTCACACCGTAACAATATGAAGTGCACTAGACATCAGCAATTATATCAGGAACCCACACAAATCAAAATTGAACAAAATTGTCCTGCCAGATCAATCGTAAATCTCTTCAAAAAGACACAGTTACTCTGGGTGATTTTAAGACTGTAATCTAAATTTGGAATTCAGATAATCTCCTTATAGAATCAGGCTTCACTTTTACTTCATAACATTAACTGAATCCATCAGTCAAATTACTCCTTTAAAAGTCCCAGTGATCCAATATACTCTAGTTTTAATATTTCACTGCAAAATAAATGTAATTGAAAGGTCCTGAGTCTGCAGTATTATGGAGAGTCCCAGCTGTAACACTACACTTATTTGTCTGCTGAGGGGACAGGATTGTTGCTTCATGTGATGCATTCTCGGGAAAATGCAAACATTGAAGCCAGTTTGAGCTCTATAGTTGACATACAACCAAAATGGATACATTTTTGGGGACTAAATTATGTGGAATGTCTTATTGTGCAGCTCAGCCAAATGGGCTCCCCATCGCGACCTGCGAGGGAACAGACGGCAATGTCCATCATTGGAGACAGGAGATCCCGGGAACAGAAAGCCAAACAAGGAAGGGAGAAGGAGCTGGCAAAAGTGACCATCAAGAAGAAAGATGATGAGGCCATCGAGTATTCCTTGGGACTGTCTCGGAGATGTTCAGGGGGGGCGGGGATAGCAGGAAAGCAAAGAGATTGGGGGCAAGACGTGAGTAGGATGGGACCTGGGCAGGCTCGTATGTTTAATGTTGCCCCCCTCCTCTACCCTCTCCTCCCCCCTCCTCCCCTCTCCCCTCCTCCCCTCTCCCTCATCGACGGCCCGCTGCCTTCCCTTCACATAAAGGTAGGACTTCTATTTTTTATTTGTTATTGATTGATTGATTGCTTATTAGTTTGGTCTTGGTGCTTTAGGTGCAGGGTTCCTTTTATTTTTTTATTAATTAATTGCTTATTACTTTTTCTGCTTTGTTTAGTGCTTAGTGCTTTAAATTTACTTATGCTTCTTTAATGTTGTTGTGAAGGTGTTTAGTGCTTTGGAAAATCCTCTAACTTCCCTCCCCCCCCCCCAATCTATGGCTACCTGCGCCTGATTTCTAAAGTGTCTGCAAGGTTTTTCTGAGCGTACAAAAGTGGACACATATGCCAGCCTAAGTTAGTTTGGAATAACTATTGGCTGTCTAAACTTGCTTAAATGGCCAAAACAGGCGTAAGTAGCTGGTAACGCCCCCTTTTGAAAAAAAAAACTGAACTAACAAAACTGCACTAACTCACTGAAACTGGAGCAAACTAAATGTGGAGAATTGCGATTTCTAAGATACTCCAAAAAAAACTAGTTCCAAAAAAATAGGAGCAACTCCTGTGGAAACTTGGCCCCATTATTTCTGCCATGTTCTTTCCCACTCACTTAACCTATCTACATTCCTTTGCGTCCTCCTCATAGGTTTACTTTCTCACCTAACTTTATATCATCAGCAAAATTGGATACATTACGCTCGGTCCCCTCATTTGAGTCATCAATATAGATTGTAAATAACTGAAGCTCAAGCACTGATCCTTGCAGTAATCCTTACAGTAACCTTGCAGTACTTGATGGTGAAGCCGACTCCTTGAAGGCGGCATTCTTCCTCTGGTTTCCCTTTCCAGAAGAAGGTGTAACCTCCACCTTGTTCCTTGCGCTGGCCTTTCCCTGCCCGCCGGGTCTTACTTAGGGCAGCGATGTCGCTGTCAAAGCATCTAAGTTCCCAGGCATCTATGGCGGTACGGAATTCCGACCTGTCGCTCCTTGCAGTTCTTGCCGATCCTTGCAGTAAACCTTACAGTCCTTACAATCCTTACAGTCTGCCAACCTGAAAATGACCCGTTTATTCCTACTCTCTGTTTGCTTCTGGCAGGACATTGATAGGCTAACAGAATAAGCAAATAGGTGGCAGATGCAATTAGGTGTACAAAATGTGAAATAATACATTTGGGAATAAGAATAGAAAAAGAAAATATACTCTAAACCATAAGGTTTTAAATGGTGCAAAGGACCAAAGGGATCATGGCGTGCAGATAGGTCACTGAAGGTGCCAGCATCAGCAGATAAGGCCACAAAAGGAATAGAACCTTTTTTATAAATTGAGGCATATATTACTGTTGAAGTGGAGAAGACTAGTAGGAATATTGTGTACAATTTTGTGCACTTCATTATTGCAAAGATTTAAAAGCAGTGGTAAAGATGCATTTTTGATGCACACCAGCATGAAATATTACTATAACAGAAGCACATTTGAGAAGTTAGGGCATTTTTTAGTGGATCTGAGAAGGTTAAGAGATGGACATATAAATATCTTCAAGATTATGAAGGGCTATGATAAGATAAGGTGTGATAGAATGTTTTCATTGGTTGGTAAGACAAGAATGGTAAGGCAGATAATAAATTTAAGCTCATCAGAAAAAGAATTAAAGGGAGATTTAAAAATAATTCTTTCCACACATAGCGGTTAGGGTTTATACTTCATTGTTACAAATCATTATTGCAGCAGATTCCATATAGTGTATTAAATGAGATTTAAATAGTTGTTGGAAGAAGAAGAAATATTAAAGGGTATGTGAGTGGGTGAATGGGATCAGATAGACCAAGAACTCCTGTTCAGCTGCCCTGCAGGCAGGGAGCCAGACCCATTCTGCTGCTACACCCTTGGACCCTCTTGCCACTGGACCAAGACTTTGCTCAGCTAAGCCTGTGTGGTAGCCGGTGTGCAACGGCCACCCCACCTTAAAAGGACTCGTGCACAGGCATCTTTCACTCCGTTAACATCAAGTTCTGGACCTGGAACATCAGGACCCTCATGGACAACTCCAACAGCGACAGACCGGAATGCCGCACCGCCATAGTTGCCCGGGAAATTAGACGCTTTGGCATCGACATTGCCGCCGTAATCGAGACCCGGCGGGCAGGGGAAGGCCAGCTCAAGGAACAAGGTGGAGGTTACACCTTTTTCTGGAAAGGGAAACCAGAGGAAGAACGCTGCCTTCACGGAGTCGGTTTCGCCATCAAAAACGAGCTGGTGGACTGCCTCAAAGATTCCTCCTGGGCAGTTAACGAATGCCTCATGACTCTTCACCTCACCCTATCCCAGAACCAATGCACCACAGTCATCAGTTCATAGGCCCCAACACTCGATGCAATGGATGAGACCAAAGAGGGTTTTTACTCTAACCTCAAAAAATCTCTGTCCCGTATCTCCCGCGGATAACAAACTGATCCTCCTAGGTGACTTCAACGCCAGGGTCGGCAAAGACACAGCCCTCTGGGGAGGCATGATTGGCTGAAAGGGGGTAGGGAAAGCCAACCCCTGCGGTACCCTACTCCTGACAAAATGTCTAGAATATGAACTTCTCATCACCAATAACTTTTTCCGCCAGAGGGACAAATACAATGCATCATGGCAACACCCTCGCTCCAAACACTGGCAGCTGCTCAACTATGTCATCATCCGAGCCAGGGCTCGCAAGGATGTGCGCATCACCCGCACCATGACAGGAGCTGATGACTGCTGGACGGACCACCGCCTAATCCGATCCATCATCGACACCAACATAGCCCCAAAGGGGACAGCAGAAGCAGTGCTGCAAAAAAGTCAATGCCGGGCACTTAAAGACCCAGCTAAGAGAGCCCTCTACAGCCAACGCCTCACAGCTAACCTGGCGCGCCTTGATGACTCTGAGACGCAAAATGCCCACAGGGCTTGGTCTGCCCTCCAGGCCTCTATAATCAGTGCCTGCGAAGAGACGCTTGGTCACTCAACCAGAAAACACCAGGACTGGTTTGATAAGAATGATCAGGAGATCCAAGAACTAATAGATCGCAAACGCAGAGCATTTATGAGCCTTAAGCTGACCCAATTCTGGAGCAGCAAAGCAACAATACAGGCGGCTCAAGGCTGAGGTCCAACAAAAACTCGGGACCTAAAGAATAGATAGTGGATGGAGAAAGCACAGGAGATACAATAACTGGCCGACAGCCATGATGTGCGAGGATTCTTCATCGCAGTCAAGGCCACCTACAAACTCCCAAGGCCCCACCCCACTGCTGGCCAAGAACGGGGAAACACTCATCAAAGACACCGAGGCAGTCAGGGTCCACTGGAAGGAGCACTTCGAAGATCTCCTCAATCGAGACTCTGCCTTTGACTTCAGTGTTCTCGATTCCATCCCACAGCATGCTACCCGCCACCACCTCAGTGAAACCCCAACGCCGCACGAGGCAGGAAAAGCCATAAGACAGCTCAAGAACAACAAGGCTAAGGGAGTGGATGGAATCCCTGGTGAGGCACTAAAGTATGGCAGAGAGGTGCTGTTGGCACGGATACATGACCTCATCTCTCATCTGGAGGAAGGAGAGCATGCCGGGAGATCTCCGAGATGCAGTGATCATGACTGTTATATATGTAAACCTGTATATACCTTGTATAGCCACCAGAGGGCTCATCCCCTGGAGTCCCAAGGGATCCAGACAGGAAGCAGAGAGTCAGGATAACAGACAGAAGGCAGAGAGTTGGGATAACAGACAGGAAGCAGGCAGTCGGGATAAACTGGTCCTTTTCAGAATGGCAGTCAGTGACTAGTGGGGTGCCGCAGGGCTCAGTGCTGGGACTCCAGCTATTTACAATATACATTAATGATTTAGATGAAGGAATTGAATGTAATATCTCCAAATTTGCAGACGACACTAAACTGGGTAGTGGTGTGGGCTGTGAGGAGGATGCTAAGAGGCTGCAAGGTGACTTGGACAGGTTAGGTGAGTGGGCAAATGCATGGCAGATGCAGTACCATGTGGATAAATGTGAGGTTATCCACTTCGGGGGCAAAAGTAGGAAGGCAGAATATTATCTGAATGGTGGCAGATTAGGAAAAGGGGAGGTGCAACGAGACCTGGGTGTCATGGTACATCAGTCATTGAAAGTTGGCATGCAGGTACAGCAGATGATGAAGAAGGAAATGGCATGTTGGCCTTCATAGCTAGGGGATTTGAGTATAGGAACAGGGAGGTCTTACTGCAGTTGTACAGGACCTTGGGGAGGCCTCACCTGGAATATTGTGTTCAGTTTTGGTCTCCTAATCTGAGGAAGGACATTCTTGCTATTGAGGGAGTGCAGCGAAGGTTCACCAGACTGATTCCCGGGATGGCTGGACTGACATATGAGGAGAGACTGGATCGATTGGGCCTGTATTCACTGGAGTTTAGAAGGATGAGAGGGGATCTCATAGAAACATGTAAAATTCTGACGGGACTGGACAGGTTAGATGCAGGAAGAATGTTCCCGATGTTGGGGAAGTCCAGAAACAGGGGACACAATCTAAGGATAAGGGGTAAGCCATTTAGGACTGAGATGAGGAGAAACTTCTTCACTCAGAGAGTTGTTAACCTGTGGAATTCTCTACTGCAGAGAGTTGTTGATGCCAGTTCATTGGATATATTGAAGAGCGAGTTAGATATGGCCCTTACGGCTAAAGGGATCAATGGGTATGGAGAGAAAGCAGGAAAGGAGTACTGAGGTGAATGATCAGCCATGATCTTATTGAATGGTGGTGCAGGCTTCAAGGGCCGAATGGCCTACTCCTGCACCTATTTTCTGTGTTTCCATCCCACAATCCCTTGGGAGCACAGGTACTTAAGGAGGCCTCACAGGCTGGAGAGGCACTCTGGAGACCTGCAATAAAAGACTACGGTCACACTTTACTTTGAGCACACAGTATCCAGTCAGACTCTTTATTCATACATAACAACTGGCGATGAGGTACAGATGACGAACCCAACGATACAGAGAACAGTGGGCATCCTGGAGAAATTCTCGGAGGGAGATGATTGGGAAACCTTCATAGAGCAACTCGACCAATACTTCATAGCCAACAAGCTGAAGGAGAAGCGGACGCTGCCAAACGAAGGGCGATTCTTCTCACCGTCTGCGGGGCACCAACATATGGCCTAATGAAAAATCTGCTTGCTCCAGCGAAACCCACAAAGAAATCGTACGATGATTTATGCACATTGGTCTGGAAGCATCTGAACCCGAAGGAAAGTATTCTGATGGCGAGGTACCGGTTCTACACCTACAAAAGGTCTGAAGACCAGGAAGTGGTGAGTTATTTCGCCGAGCTAAGACGCCTTACAGGACATTGCGAATTTCAAGGACATTTGGAGCACATGCTCAGAGACTTTTTCATACTTGGCATTGGCCATGAAGTGGTACTTTGCAAACTTTTGACTGTAGAGACCCCAACCTTCAGTAAAGCCATAGCGATAGCCCAGGCATTCATTGCCACCAGTGACAATACTAAGCAAATCTCTCAGCACACGAGTGCTGCTACAAATACTGTGAACAAAGTGATGTTGTTTTCAAATCGCAACATACAGGGCAGGCTCCACATGCCTGCAGCTGCACGTCCGCAGATGTCTCAGAGTCCACCATCAAGGGTGATGAATGCAAGGCCATTGACATCTTGCTGGCGCTGCGGGGGTGATCATCGTTTCCATTCATGCCAATTCAAAGTGTATGTTTGCAAGGGCTGTGGAACAATGGGACATCTCTAACTTATGTGCAGGTAAGCTGCAAACCCAGTTAATCCTGGAGGAGGACAAATCCACGATGGATCACGACGAACCAGAACCTCAGACCGAGGAGGAAAAGGTATATGGGGTGCACACATTTACCACAAAGTGACCCCGATAATGCTGAAGGTTGAATTAAATGGACTCCCGATGTCAATGGAGCTGGACCCGGGCGCTAGCCAGTCCATTAATGGTAAAAAGACTTGCGATAAATTGTGGTGCAGCAAGGCCTCAAGGCCAGTCTTGACTCCCATTCGCACGAAACTGAGAACTTACACAAAGGAACTGATTCCCATAATTGGCAATGCTACTGTGAAGGTCTCCTACAATGGAGCGGTGCACAAGCTACCACTCTGGGTGGTATCGGGCGATGGTCCCACACTGCTCGGCAGGAACTGGCTGGGAAAGATACGCTGGAACTGGGACGACATCCGAGCGCTCTGGTCTACTGACGATACTTTGTGTGCCCAGGTCTTAATCAAGTTCCCTTCGCTGTTCGAATCAGGCATCAAGAAGTTCCAAGGAGCAAAAGTGCATATCCACCTAATTCCGGGGGCATGACCCATCCATCACAAGGCGAGAGCAGTTCTGTACACGATGAGAGAAAGGGTAGAGATCGAGCTAGACCGGCTGCAACGAGAGGGCATCATTTCGCCGATCGAATTCAACGAGTGGGCCAGTCCGATTGTTCCAATTCTCAAGGGAGATGGCAGCGTCAGAATCTGTGGTGATTACAAAGTAACTATCAATCGTTTCTCCCTGCAGGATCAATACCCTCTACCAAAGGCTGACAACCTTTTAGCTACGCTGGCAGGAGGAAAGACGTTCACGAAGCTGGACTTGACCTCGGCCTACATGACGCAGGAGCTGGAGGAATCATCGAAGGGCCTCACCTGCATCAACATACACAAAGGTCTCTCTTCATTTACAACAGATGCCCATTTGGAATTCGATCAGCCGCGGCGATATTCAATCGTTTGCCATGAAGGAGTTACGAGTAGAGTGCTTGCTTTGGGAGTCTTGTGTCTGGCATGCGGACAATGTGGCCTGCCCAGCGAGCTAATCAAATGTGGTCAGTGCTTCAATGCTGGGGATGTTGGCCTGGTTGAGGATACTAATGTTGGTGTGTCTGTCCTCCCAGGGGATTTGTAGGATCTTGCGGAGGCATCGTTGGTGATATTTCTCCAGTGACTTGAGGTGTCTAATTCACAGGAGGGTGGGTATTACTGCAGCCCTGTAGACCATGAGCTTGGTAGTAGATTTGAGGGGCTGGTCTTCGAACACTCTTTTCCTCAGGTGGCCGAAGGTTGCGCTGGCACACTGGAGGCAGTGTTGAATCTCCTCATCAATGTCTGCTTTTGTTGATAAGAGGCTCTCGAGGTGTGGGAAATGGGTCCATGTTGTCCAGGGCCACGATGTGGATCTTGATGACTGGGAGGCAGTGCTGTGCAGTGAGGACAGGCTGGTGGAGGACTTTTGTATTACGGATGTTTAGCGTAAAGCCCATGCTTTCGTACGCCTCAGTAAATAGGTCGACTATGTCCTGGAGTTCAGCCTCTGTATGTGCGCAGATGCAGGCATTGTCCACGTACTGTAGCTTGACGCCAGAGGTTGGGGTGGTCTTGGACCTGGCCTGGAGACGGCGAAGGTTGAATAGTTTCCCACTGGTTATGTAGTTTAGTTGCACTCCAGCGGAGAGCTTGTTGACTGTGAGGTGGAGCATGGCAGCGAGAAAGATTGAGAAGAGGGTTGGGGCAATGACGCAGCCCTGTTTGACCACGGTCCGGACGTGGATAGGGTCTGTAATGGATCTGTTGGTAAGGATCACGGCCTGCATATTGTCCTGGAGCAGGCAGAGGATGTTGACAAACTTTTGGGGCATCCGAAACGGAGGAGGACGCTCCATAGACCCTCACAGTTGATAGTGTCAAAGGCCTTTGCAAGGTCATGTATAAGGGCTGGTGCTGCTCCCTGCATTTTACCTGCAATGCCCATTGTGCCCCGGAGGGGACGAAATCCGCACTGCAACTCCGGGAGGAGCTCCTCAGCCACAGGGAAAAGACGGTTGAGGAGGACTCTAGCGACAATTTTCCCAGTGGCTGATAGCAGGGAGATTCCTCTGCAATTGCTGCTGTTGGACTTGTCCCCTTTTTTAAAGATGGTCACTGTTATGTATGAATAAAGAGTCTGACTGGATACTGCGAGCTCAAAGTAAAGTGTGACCTTAGTCTTTTATTGCAGATCTCCAGAGTGCCTCTCTAGCTTGTGTGGCCTCCTTAAGTACCTGTGCTCCTCAGGGATTGTGGGATCCCTTGGGACTCCAGGGGATGAGCTCTCTGGTGGCTATACAAGGTATATACAGGTTTACACATATAACAACACTCCCCCTCCCCCCACCCCAAATTCAACAGTGTAGCTATTTACAAGGTGAGTTGATCTGGGGCCTTTCTTTCCCTGGTTTATCGTCTTGGTGCAAATGCTGGTTTTGATGAATTGTTTGTTGGGCCCTCGCTGGGCTGCTGTGCAGCTGGCCTTGCTGGGCTGCCTGGTGTGGTGAGTCCTGCTGGGCTGCTGCGGGTGATGGGTTCTGCTTCGTAGCCAACCGCGGTGTCGGTTGCCACTGGTGTGTATTTTGGGGTTCAAAGAAGGTAGGGTCCAAAGAAGGTAGGATAGTCCGTGAACCTGAGTTTGATTTGGTCCAAGTATTTCCGGTGAATGAGTCCATTTGAAAGTTTGATCCGAAACATCCTGCTCCCATCTTTGGCCATGATAGTGCCGGGAAGCCACTTGGGACCTTGTCCATAATTCAACACAAATACAGGATCATTGATTTCAATTTCACATGACACATTTGCACTATCATGATACTTACTTTGTTGAAGCTGCCTGCTCTCTACCTGTTCATGTAGACCAGCGTGAACTAACGAGATCCTTGTCTTAAGTGGCTTTTTCATGAGCAGTTCAGCAGGTGGAATCGCAGTGAGAGAATGAGATCTTGTGCAGTAGCTAAGTAGGACTCGGGATAGGCGAGTCTGCAGTGAGCCTTCAGTTACCCTCAGATCCCACGCGTGGTGGTCCGCATCGATACCGGGCCACCACGCGTGGGATCTGGCTATCGCTTTCATCATTATGATGCCTGGGTGAGTACTGTGGAGGTTACTGATGAAAGTGTCCCTGCCCTTCTTGGGGACTACTACATGATTACCCGGCAGAGACAGAAGGCAGTCTGCCTGTATAGACATTTCATCGTTGCGCCTCTGATACCACTTTATCTCTTTCTGCAATTCCACTGGGACACTGGACCAGCTCCCGTGAAGCACACAATTTTTTACTCGGGCCAATAAGGGGTCCTGGCTCATCCAGGTTCGAATCTGTCGGGTTGTGACAGGTGATTGCTCACTCTCGAATGCTTCCATAACCATGACTAAATCTGCAGGCTGTGCCATTTCCATCTCGTAGTGGGCAATGGCAGCCTACTGAGAGCATCGGCACAGTTTTCTGTGCCTGGCCTGTAGTGGATGGCATAGTTGTATGCGGACAAAGTGAGTGCCTATCTCTGGATGCGGGCCAATGCATTCGTATTTATCCCCTTAAATTCGGAAAAAAAGTGGCTGATGGTCTGTTTCCAATTCAAATTTTAGCCCAAACATATATTGATGCATTTTCTTTACCCGTAAACACACGCTAACGCTTCTTTTTCAATCATGCTCTGTCAAAGGTGGACAGAGGAAACGTTACAAGGACACCCTCAAAGCCTCCCTGATAAAGTGCAACATCCCCATCAACACCTGGGAGTCCTGGCCAAAGACCGCCCTAGTGGAGAAAGTGCATCCGGGAGAGCGCTGAGCGCCTCGAGACTCATCGCCGCGTGTATGCAGAAAACAAGCGCAGGCAGCGGAAAGAACATACGGCAAACCTGTCACACCCTCCCTTACCTCAACGATCTGTGGCAGGGACTGTGGCTCTCGTATTGGACTGTTCAGCCACCTAAAGAGTCATTCTAAGAGTGGAAGGAAGTCTTCCTCGATTCCGAGGGACTTCCTATGATGATGATGATATCCACCCCAGGCCCGAAGCAGCCATTTCCTTCCTCTTTGCAAGTTGGCTCCCCAGTGTAGACGGGAATCCCACTGAGAGCCTGCCAAGTATGCACATAAGACTCACGCTTCAGAATATACCAGGATCAATGGCAATTAGTTGAGCAGGTGCAAAATCTTCTATGCTAGTTTTAAACTGGCTATCCACCAAAAGGGAAAATCTTCAAGTACATTCGCTGTACTGACAGAAATGTATTTCAGTTTTTTTTCCCGCGTGCTTACAATTACGTTCCAGGCCAACTGCCATCCTTTTATAATGAGGTCATCACGTTGCCTTCCTCAGAAGTGCAATTGGCCTACACCTCTTCCATAATGTAAAGAAGGCAAGTCACTAATGGAATTAATCCAAGCTATTAAACATGTAGTAGTGATTTAAGGGCCCTATCATGCCAGCTGGCTTCGGGAATTATTGGTAAGACATTTTGAAAAAAAATGGTACCTTCAAATAAATCCTCAGATAATGGTCTGGATTATCGGCTTTCAGCATTTCAGTCCGTTTCCGGGCACAATTCGTGGCAGAGCCAAAAGTTCCAGCGCTGAAAAAAATCGGCAGCTCTGCACATGCCCCAATTTTTTTTTCTTCCCACGCTTCTGGTCTGCTCTCCTGTCGCAAACGCTAATGCAGGGCACGGCCGCACGCAGGCGCAGTACAACGGGAGCTGAATCAGCCATTTTAAATTTGGATTTTGATGATGTAGGACGACGATTCCCGACAGCGTGCTAGGCGATTCAGCCACGAGGCCAAAGAAGCTCGAGTGGGAGCTGTGGTAAAAAGATGGCAGGAGTTGCATCTTCTGGGGTGGTTCTAGATCACTGCCATCCATATTTAAAAGGATTTTGAGGGAAATCACTGAGGCGGTCTCTGCCTCAGACACTGTGGTCAGGACTGGCACACAGTGCCGAAAGAAGTTTAATGATCTGACAAGGGTCATCAGAGAGAGCACAATTTTAATTCATGCTCAATTGTAAATCTGACACATTATTTGTTCTCATGCTGTTGGTGCCTCTCAGCACTCTGTGGGTTGCCTCCTAAAATACATGACACATAGGTAGGCTTAGTTTGGCACCCTATTTGCCATGAATGATCTTTACACATTATTAAGATTGCTTTCTGAGATCTCATAAGATGGCTTCCCACTTCGATGGTCTCTTGATGAACCACATGCAACTTCCAAGGTCATTAAACAGAGAACTCTATTACATTCAGACAGTATGGTACAAGTGCGTTGGTGGCTATCTGTGTCAGAAGAGCAGATGGATCCTCTTGTAACCATTTTCATCTTTCCAGGCAAAGAGGTCTCATAATCGGCGTGAGCAGATGAGGAAAGGCAGCGGTCCGCATCAGACCCTGCCACTCACTGACATTGACGAGCGAGTAACAGGCCTCATTGGTGTCACTGGTTGGGCAGCTACCACTGGGGGCGCTGACCCCCGCTCGGAAACTGAGGGTAAGTCCTGCACACTCGCTGGGCTGGGTTGGGGCAATATCCTGCAGTGTCTCTGGATGAGGTTGGGGCAATGTTTTGCACAAAAAATCTGCAAAAGGACATAGACAGGCTAAGTGAGTGGGCAAAAATTTGGCAGATGGAGTATAATGTTGTAAAGTGTGAGGTCATGCACTTTGGTGGAAAAAAATCAAAGAGCAAGTTATTATTTAAATGGAGAAAGATTGTAAAGTGCCGAAGTACAGCGGGACCTGGGGGTACTTATGCATGAAACACAAAAGGATAGTATGCAGGTACAGCAAGTGATCAGGAAGGCCAATGGTATCTTGGCCTTTATTGCAGAGGGGATGGAGTATAAAAGCAGGGAAGTCTTACTACAGCTATATAATGTATTGGTGAGGCCACACCTAGAATACTGCATGCAGTTTTAGTTTCCATATTTACGAAAGGATATACTTGCTCTGGAGGCAGTTCAGAGAAGGTTCACAAGGTTGATTCCGGCGATGAGAAAGTTGACTTATGGGGAAAGGTTGAGTATGTTGGGCCTCTACTCATTGGAATTCAGAAGAATGAGAGGTGGTCTTATTGAAACGTATAAGATTATGAGGGGGCTTGACAAGGTGGATGCAGAGAGGATGTTTCCACTGGTGGGGGAGACTAGAACTCAAGGGCATGATCTTAGAATAAGGGGCCGCCCATGTAAAACAGAGAGAAATTTCTTCTCTCAGAGGGTTGTAAATCTGTGGAATTCCCTGCCTCAGAGAGCTGTGGAAGTTGGGACATTGAATAAATTTAAGACTGAAATAGACAGTTTCTTAAACGATAAGGGTATAAGGGGTTATGGGGAGCGGGCGGGGAAGTGGAGCTGAATCCATGATCAGATCAGCCATGATCTTATTGAATGGCAGAGCAGGCTCGAAGGGCCGTATAGCCTACTCGTGTTCCTATTTCTTATGTTCTTATGTTCTTCATGTCCTGCAAACTCCCTGGGATAGGTTGGAGCAATGTCATGCAATGTCTTTGGACTAGATATAATGGAGTAGCGACGGTCCATCAAATGAGCCTGTGCTCTGCGCCCTTCCTCATGTCACCCTGCCCCCTCCCCTGCTGCTAACCACTCGTCTGTTGCTTTCTACTTCCAGATGACAAGTCACAGACACAGCATCCCTCAAGGGACCACTCCACGTCAGGCCATCGTCTGATGGAGGAAGAGGAGGATACCGATCAGCCGACTCCGGCACAGCTTCAGTCCACCTGTTCCACCACAGGCACTCAGCTCCTCTGAGGACAACGTGACATTCTCAGGGTTCGACGAATCCGAGGTCCTGGGACCAGTGGCTTGCAGCAACACAGTTCTGGGGTTGAATCCACATGCCATCTCTCCGGAGGGTGAGTCGGTAAAGTCGATCTGCCGACAGACAGGCAGACCTCGAACTGGACATGATGGGAATGTCCAGGGAGAGCATGCAGGTCAGCTGTCAGCTCTTTGATGTCTTGGGTAGGATTCCCACGAGCATCGACAGTCCGTAAGTGACCATTACAGAGGTAGGGTCGCAGATTGTCAGTGCGAGCCATGATTCCTACGAGGCCATCTGTGCCCACATGAGGCTGGTGGCCTCCAGCAGTGACAGTGGAGTCCCGGAGAGTGTGGCGCGAACCCTTGCAGAATATGGCGCATCACAGGCACAAGCTCTGCTTCAGCTTGGGCAGGTGATGCAGTCCATGCCTGCCACCATACTCTCTGCGTTCTCCACTGTCACACCCAAACCATCTGTGACTGGTGACGCCAATGAAGAGGCTAGCAAGTCAGAAGCCGGGCCTTCCACACCACGAGCTGTTCCAGTGCATCCCCAGACAGCGTCTCCATTGTCTCTCCCCCCAACACAGCAGTGCTCTGGCAGCCTTGCTGCACGGCATCATGGTGCCACTTTGAGCAGGAGCAGCAGGCAAGGAAGGGTGATAAGGGAAAGGGGTGCAAAAGACGGTGAGGAAAATGAGTGGGGCAGGATATGATGATGCTGGATGCATCGTATGTTTTATGTTACAGTATTATAATGTTACAGATTTTGTTAAACTATCGCACTGGATTATGTTGTTGATAATGTTGTTGAATTATCACACTGCTGGATGCAGCTTATTTTATTTTATTTAAGTCTCACAATGATTGTGATAATGTTTAAAGATGGGACAAGCGGCATGTTATATGTGGGTGGAGCTCGTTTGCAGTATTTCTTTACAAAATTAGAACGTTATATATGGTTTACTGTATCTGGAAAACATTACGCTAGTACTAAGAATTCTTATGCCAAGTACAGCAAGATTTGGCTTCTATCCATTGCAATGAGAATGGCGAGATTTTCCACCTTTGAATTTATTACCATCAGAATGGTTGTTGGCAGTTTTAGATAGATTAAAATAGAAGTGATCTCTTTACATCCGATTTTCCACAGTCAGTTGATTAATATAACTTCAGGATAGATCTGAAGAGAAGACTAATAGTGGTACAGGAAAACGGTGTATGTCAAATTTAAAGGGAATAATTAAGGGGAGGCGGGGAGGGAGCGGAGAGAGGGAGTTATAGCAGCCGGGGAACCGTAACGTGCGGGTAACGTGGAGATCCAGCCAAATTTAACGGCAGGAACTTGTTTGAATTTTTCTTCTCTGTTTCCCAGTCAGCAGATATCTAGCCAGATCGAGCGTCTGCCCGTCGGATGGGATGGCCTGTGCTGGAGGGCCGCAGTCAGGGAGTGGGGGGGTCGGGGGAGAGTGCAGAGGTTGGCGTTGAACAGATCACGGGTTGGGGAGATCACGTTGCAAGAGTGTTGGGGGGCGGGTGTTGAACAGTTCATGGGTCGGGAGGCTTCAGTTTGTGTGAGTGGCCCATCATTGGGAGGGAAGCAGGCTTGCTTGGGGGTCTGGGGGGGCGGGTAAGCACTCCTGCTCCTCCCGGTCCACAAGCAGTGCTGGAAAGGCATTTACCTGCTAGATACAGCCGTTCTTTCCTCTGTTGAGCTGTTGGGTTTCCTGAGCCCTGGGAAACACGGCTCACAGCAGTTAAATCTGAATGACTGTAAAAATGTGAAGCATGCAGCCTCATTAGCATATTTAAATGATTGACCCGCCCTCCCAACCCTACTCCGTTAAAACTGGAAGTGGGCGAGTTCGAGAGTTGATATTTAATGTACCCCCAGACCCTCTTGCACTCATCATGGGAATTTAAAATTCCCTGCCCCTCAAGGTTTTGGAGTGCTTCAGAGTGTATCTCAACTCATTGTCAGCCTTTGTCAAAGTTCACAGGGCAGAGGGCTAAGAATAGACAGGCAAAAATGAAGTGATAGGACACTCAAGATGCAGACACGTTATCATATGGCTGAACAGTTGACCCCTGGTTGAAGGTTGCAGAAGTGTAAGGTGGTGCTGTATCAGGCAGTTGAAAGAATGGTTACCCTCTGTGACACTTAATGGTACAATCCCTATTGGTCAGCATTGCAACATATCTGATGCAGCTGACCATTATTGTCACTAAACTTGCCTGCCCTATGCCTTCATTGTACTACTGAATTTGCCCCTCTGCTGATTTAGACACTGAGAAGACAGTTCCCTACAGTCATTGGTAGGTGTGTCATGAATGCAGAAATAGTTGGCAGCATCTTAGTGAATGCTGCCAATCAGGTAATAGTGATGCTTAATTACTGCCATGCCTTTGTTTATGCAATGCCACTGAAAGGCCAGCAAACTGCGATTGGGCTGCTTTCAAAATTACATTCATCAGGCATTCACATATCTGAATGATATTGGGGCTTTGGTCCCAGCTCTTTTGGGAAGAGGAGACTCCGTCAACATTCGTCGTCGACCAAAGTGAGATTTTTTTTTTACCTCTGTGTACAAAACAGGTGTGGGTACAAAGAATTTCTCATGCAACCTGACTTGCCTGGCCTCTCTCTGTATGTCATGTATGTATGCTTGGGGTTCCTAGCCACCAAGTGATGCGACTGTCGGAGGTCAGCGGGCTGTACACACGTGTGTACGGCTCAGGTATAAAAGGCAATCAATCCATCATGTAACGTAATCACTTTGGGCCCTAATAAAGCAAAGCCAAGTTTGTACCTGTGTTAGTTTACAGTTTTCAGTGTATCGATATTAGTAACGGTCTTTTTACAAATTGAGAAGGTCCGGGACTTTCCGCTCCCGAGTTGAACGTCTCAGTTCAACTCCAGCCTTGGGCGAGCATTCTGAGTCTGTTATGACTGGGGGCTGAGTAGTCGATCTGATGGGAGTGGCAATGACCATGTCAGGGATTGAAAGTCCAGATTCATTGATGACAGCGGAGTCCTCTGATGACGGAGGGTAGGTTGGTTGGTCACTGATTGTGTCTTCCTCAGACTGTTCCGGTTGATCCATGTGCTGCAGCTTTATCAGATCAGCATGTTTCCTGCATGTTTGCCCATTCTTGAGCTTGACGATAAACACTCTGTTACCCTCCTTGGCCGTAACAGTACCGGCGATCCACTTGGGACCTTGACCATAATTTAGTACATTCACAGGATCGTTAACAGAAATGTCGCGTGACACAGCAGCACGATCATGATACCACTGCTGACTTTGACATCTGTATTCAGCATGATTGTTCAAGTCAGGGTGGACAAGAGAGAGCTTGGTCTTGAGACCTCTCTTCATCAATAGTTCAGCAGGGGGGACCCCGGTAAGCGTGTGGGATCTTGTCCTGTAACTAAGCAATATGCATGACAAGCGAGTCTGCAGTGAACCTTGAGTTACACGTTTCATACTCTGCTTGATGGTTTGGACAGCACGCTCTGCTTGACCATTAGATGCGGATTTGAATGGTGCTGACCTCACATGTTTGATACCATTGAGTTTCATGAACTCTTGAAACTCTGGACTAGTGAAGCAAAATCCATTGTCGTTTACAACGATGTCGGGCAGACCATGAGTGGCAAACATGACACGAAGGCTCTCAATGGTAGCTGTGGATGTACTGGATGACATGATTATACACTCTATCCACTTGGAATATGCATCCACCACAACTAAAAACATCTTTCCCAGGAAGGGACCTGCAAAGTCGATGTGGATCCTGGACCATGGTTTAGATGGCCACGACTCCAGACTCAGCAGCAATTCCGCTGGTGCTTTACTTAGCTGAATGCAAGTGTTGCAGTGATGCACACATGATTCCAGATCAGAGTCAATTCCAGGCCACCATACAAAAGACCTGGCAATGGCTTTCATCATGACAATACTGGGATGAGTGCTATGTAGATCATGTACAAATTTCCCTCTGCCTTTCTTAGGCATAACAACATGATTACCCCACAGTAAACAATCTGACTGAATGGATAGTTCGTCTTTGCGTCGGTTGTAAAGTTTGCTCTCATCACCCATTTGCTTGGGTATGGCAGACCAATCACCACTTAGGGCACAACGTTTTACAACCGATAATATCGGGTCCTGGCTGGTCCAGGTCTTAACTTGTGGAGTTGTGACATGGGTTCCTTCATTTTCAAAAGCATCCATAACTAACAGTGGGTCTGCAAGCTGCAGAGTGTGAGCAACGGCATACGGCTCATTGCATCAGCACAATTCTCGGTGCCATGTCTATGGCGAATGACATAATCATAGGCAGATAATCTGCATGCGGGACAATACATTGGTATTTATACCTTTGTTTTCCGAAAACAATGATGTGAGTGGTTGTGATCTGTTTCCAGTTCAAACCGAAGATCAAACAGGTACTGATGCATCTTTTTAACCCCATACACACAGGCTAATGTTTCTTTTTCTACCATGCTGTAGGCTCTTACCGCCTTTCACAAGCTTTTAAAAGCATACACAACAGGTTATAATTTACCCGACTCATTAGCTTGTTGGGGCACGCAACCAACTCCATATGATGAAGCGTCACAGACCAATACTAGACGCTTACACAGATCATAATGTACCAGCAGCTTGTTAGAGCAAAGCAGATTAGTAGCTTTCGCAAAAGCTCTATCTTAAGATGCACCCCAAACCCAGTTGTCGCCTTTTCTTAGCAGCATATGCAGTGGCTCTAATAAAGTGCCCAATCTTAAGGAAATTACCAAAGTAGTTGAACCAAAGGAACGAATGCAGCTCCGTCACATTCTGAGGCTTGGATGCATTTTTGATGGCCTTGATTTTCGAGTCCGTAGGCCTGATGCCGTCAGCAGCAATTTTCCTCCCCAGGAATTCAACTTCCAGTGCCATGAAGACGCACTTCGAACATTTCAGTCTGAGTTCCACTTTGTTCAGACGATGTAGAACCTCTTCCAGGTTGTTCAGATGTTCGGCGGTGTCACGACCTGTTACAAGGATGTCATCTTGGAACACAATGGTTCTAGGGTCGGACTTCAGTAGACTCTCCATGTTACTCTGAAATATGGCTGCAGCCGAGCGAATTCCGAAAGGACATCTGTTGTAGATAAACAGACCTTTATGAGTGTTGATGCACATAAGTTTCTTCGACATCTCAAGCAGCTCCTGTGTCATGTAGGCCGACGTCAGATCTAGTTTAGTGAACGAGTTCCCCCCGGCTAGCGTTGCAAACAGGTCAGCAGCCTTTGGTAACGGGTATAGATCCTGTTTCGAAACTCAGTTGATTGTAACCTTGTAGTCTCCACAAATCCTGACAGTGCCATCACTCTTCAACACAGGAACAATGGGGCTGGCCCATTCATTAAATTTGACCCCTTCACGCTGGAGTCTGTTCAGTTCGATTTCGACCATCTCCCTCATCATTTATGGAACCGCGCGAGCTTTATGATGGATGGGTCTTGCACCGAGTCCACGTGGATCTGCACCTTGGCTCCTGTGAAATTGCTGATGCCTGGTTCAAACAGCGAGGGGAACTTACTCAGCACTTGAGCACATGGAGTATCATCCTCCGACGACAACGCTTTGATACCGTTCCAATTCCATTTGATTTTTTTGAGCCAATTCCTGCCGAGCAGCATTGGACCATTGCTTGGAACAATCCATAACGGTAAATCATGAACCGCACCAACATATGACAACTTGACTACTGCACTGCCAATCACCGTTATGATTTCTTTACTGTACGTACGCAACTTGGCATTGACTGGATTCAGCTTAGGCCTCAGCCTTAGTATCCCACAGCTTGTCGAATGTCCTCTGGGCTCATTATTGATTGATTGGCAGAGAGGGAGCAGCATCACGAGAGGAGGTCGGCGGCTGATAGCGAGCAGCGGCAGAGAGGGAGCAGCATCGCGAGAGGTGGTCGCGGGCAGAGCAGGGCTACAAAGGGCGGCAGCAGACAGGGAGCAGCTGAGAGCGAGCAGCGGCAGAGAGGGAGCTGCAGCTGCAGCAGAGGCAGGAAGTAAACCAAGAAGTAAAAAGTAATCGAAGTGTGATGTCACAGCCAAGAGGGCAAGTGATTAGCTGGCTGATTGGAGATTAGTTTTTCTTTTTTCCTTATCTTTTTTCTTTTCCTTATCAGTAGGAAACTTTTGTCATTGTTGCCAAATTAAGTTAATTAAGTAATTTAAGGGTTAAGTCATGCCAGTTGAGCACAGCGCCGTGCCACACTCCTCCTGTGCTATGTGGGAAAACAGGGACACTTCCAGTGACCCTGACTACTATGTGCAGGAAATGTGTCCAACTGCAGCTCCTGACAAACCGCATTGCGGAACTGGAGCTGCGGGTGGATTCACTCTGGAGCATCCGCGATGCTGAGGATGTTGTGGATAGCACGGTTAGAGAGTTGGTCACACCACAGGCAAAAGGTACAAAGGCAGATAGGGAATGGGTGACCATAAGACAGATCAGTAGTAGAAAGGTAGTGCAGGAGTCCTGTGCGGTCATCTCCCTCCAAAACAGATGTACCGCTTTGGATACTGTTGGGGGAGATGGCTCATGAGGGGAAGGCAGCAGCAGCCAAGTTCATGGCACCATGGGTGGCTCTGCTGCGTAGGAGGGCAGGAAAAAGAGTGGGAGAGCTATAGTGGTAGGGAACTCTATTATAAGGGGAATAGATAGGCATTTCTGCAGCCGCAAACGAGACTCCAGGATGGTATGTTGCCTCCCTGGTGCAAGGATCAAGGATGTCTCAGAGCGGCTAAAGGGCATTCTGCAGGGGGAGGGTGAACAGCCAGTTGTCGTGGTGCATATAGGTACCAACAATATAGGTAAAAAACGGGATGAGGCCCTACAAGCTGAATTTAGGAGCTAGGAGTTAAATTAAAAAGTAGGACCTCAAAGGTAGTAATCTCAGGATTGCTACCAGTGCCACGTGCCAGTCAGAACAGAAATAGCAGGATAGCTAAGATGAATACGTGGCTTGAGGAATGGTGCAAGAGTGAGGGATTCAAATTCTGGGACATTGGAACCAGTTCTAGGGGAGGTGGGACCAGTACAAACCGGACGGTCTGCACCTGGGCAGGACTGGAATCGATGTCCTACAGGGAGTGTTTGCTAGTGCTGTTGGGGAGGATTTAAACTAATAGGACAGAGGGATGCGAACCTATACAGGGAGACAGAGGAAAATAAAATGAGGTCAGAAGCAAAAGGTAGAAAGAAGAAAAGTAAAAGGGGAGGGCAGAAAAATCAAAGACAAAGATCAAAAAGGGCCACATTGCAGCATAATTCTAAAAGAACAAAGAGTGTTAAAACAACAAGCCTGTGTCTCAATGCGAGGAACATTCGTAATAAGGTGGATGAATTAGCTGCGCAGATAGCGTTAAACGGATATGATGTAATTGGGATTACGGGAGACATGGCTCCAGGGTGACCAAGACTGGGAACTCAACATCCAAGGGTATTCAATATTCAGGAAAGATAGACAGAAAGGAAAAGGAGGTGGGGTAACGTTGCTGGTTAAAGAGGAGATCAACACAATATTAAGGAAGGACATTAGCGTGCATGAGGTGGAATCTGTGTGGGTAGAGCTGCGGAACACCAAAGAGCAGAAAACACTAGTAGGAGTTGTGTACAGACCACCAAACAGTCATAGTGAGGTTGGGGATGGCATCAAACAGGAAATTAGGGATGCATGCAATAAAGGTACAGCAGTTATCATGGGTGACTTTAATCTAAATATAGATTGGACTAACCAAACTGGAAGCAATACGGTGGAAGAGGATTTCCTGGAGTGTATAAGGGATGGTTTTCTCGACCAATATGTTGAGGAACCAACTAGAGAGCTGGGTGTTGTGTAATGAGAGAGGATTAATTAGCAATCTTGTTGTGTGAGGCTCCTTGGGGAAGAGTGACCATAATATGGTAGAATTCTTCATTTAAGATGGAGAGTGACACATTTAATACAGAGACTAGAGTCCTGAACTTAAAGAAAGGTAATTTCGACGGTATGAGACATGAATTGGCTAGGATAGACTGGCAAATGATATTTAAAGGGTTGACGGTGGATAGGCAATGGCAGACATTTAAAGATCACATGGATGAACTTCAACAATTGTACATCCCTGTCTGGCATAAAAATAAAACGGGGAAGGTGGCTCAACTGTTGCTTACAAGGGAAATTAGGGATAGTGTTGCATCCAAGGAAGAGGCATATAAATTCGTCAAAAAAAGCAGCAAATCTGAAGACTGGGAGAAATTTAGAATTCAGCAGAGGAGGACAAAGGGTTTAATTAGAAGGGGGAAAATAGAATATGAGAGTAAGCTTGCAGGGCACGTAAAAACTGACTGCAAAAGCTTCTACATATACGGGAAGAGAAAAAGATTAGTGAAGACAAATGTAGGTCCCTTACAGTCAGAATCAGGTGAAGTCATAATGGGGAACAAAGAATGGCAGACCAATTGAACAAATACTTTGGTCCTGTCTTCACTAAGAAAGACACAAATAACCTTCCGGAAATACTAGGGGAACGAGGATCTAACGAGAAGGAGGAACTAAAGGAAATCCTTATTAGTCAGGAAATTATGTTAGGGAAATTGATGGGATTAAAGGCCAATAAATCCCCAGGGCCTGATAGTCTGTATCCCAGAGTAATTAAGGAAGTGGCCCTAGAAATAGTGGATGCATTGGTGGTCATTTTCCAACATTCTGTAGACTCTGGATCAGTTCCTATGGACTGGAGGGTAGCTAATGTAACCCCACTTTTTAAAAAAGGAGGGAGAGAGAAAACAGGGAATTATAGACCAGTCAGCCTGACATCAGTGGTGGGGAAAATGTTGGAATCAATTACTAAAGATGTAATAGTAGCGCATTTGGAAAGCAGTGACAGGATCGGTCCAAGTCAGCATGGATTTATGAAAGGGAAATCATGCTTGACAAATCTTCTAGAATTTTTTGAGGATGTAACTAGTAGAGTGGACAAGGGGGAGCCAGTGGATGTGGTGTATTTAGACTTTCAAAAGGCTTTTGTCAAGGTCCCACAAAAGAGATTAGTGTGCAAAATTAAAGCACATGGTATTGGGGGTAATGTACTGACGTGGATAGAAAACTGGTTGGCAGACAGGAAGCAGAGAGTAGGAATAAACGGGTCCTTTTCAGAATGCAGGCAGTGACTAGTGGGGTACCGCAAGGTTCAGTGCTGGAACCCCAGCTATTTACAATATACATTAATGATTTAGACGAAGGAATTGAATGTAATATCTCCAAGTTTGCAGATGAAACTAATCTGGGTGGCATTGTGAGCTGTGAGGAGGATGCTAAGAGGCTGCAGGGTGACTTGGACAGGTTAGGTGAGTGGGCAAATACATGGCAGATGCGCTATAATATGGATAAATGTGAGGTTATCCACTTTGGTGGTAAAAACAGGAGGGCTGATTATTATCTAAAAGGTGACAGATTGGTAAAGGGGGAGGTGCAACGAGACCTGGGTGTCATGGTATATCAGTCATTGAAGATTGGCATACAGGTGCATCAGGCGGTGAAGGAGGCAAATGGCATGCTTCATAGCGAGTGGATGTGTGTATAGGAGCAGGGAGGTCTTACTACAGTTGTACACGGCCTTGGTGAGGCCACACCTTGAATATTGTGTACAGTTTTGGTCTCCTAATCTGAGGAAGGACATTCTTGCTATTGACAGATTGAAGGTTCATCAGACTGATGCCCCTCCTTGGCCAAGACAGTGCCAGCGATCCATTTAGGACCATGACTGTAATTAAGGAAAAACACAGGATCATTAACATCAATGTCACACGATACAGCCGCATGATCGTGGTACATGTTTTGCTGGTAACGCCAGGTTTCCACATGATCATTTAGATCCGGGTGGACTACGGAGAGCCTGGTTTTGAGTGCTCTCTTCATTAACAATTCTGCAGGGGTAACACCAGTAGCTGAGCAGAACCCGAGATAATCGGGTCTGCAAGGAGCCTTCCGTCACGCATTTCAAGCTCTGCTTGATAGGTTGGACTGCCCGTTCCATTTGACCGTTGGATGCGGGCTTAAACGGGGCAGACCTGACATGCTTGATGCTATTGCGGGTCATAAACTCGTTGAATTCTGAGCTGGTGAAACATGGTCCATTGTCACTGACAATGATGTCGGGCAAGCCATGGGTGGCAAACATAGCCCGGAGGCTTTCAATGGTGGCAGTGGATGTGCTGGATGACATGATTATGCCTTCAATCCATTTAGAGTAAGCGTCCACTACAACTAAAAACATCTTTCTGAGAAAGGGGCCATCAAAATCTATGTGGATACTGGACCACGGTTTGGAGGACCATGACCACAGACTCAATGGAGCCTCCCTTGATGCATTGCTCAGTTGTGAGCATGTGTTGCACTGGTGTACGCATGACTCTAAGTCCGAGTCAATGCCGGGCCACCAAACACGTGACCTGGCTATAGTCTTCATCATGACTATGCCTGAGTGGGTATTGTGTAAGTCATGTATAAACATTTCCCTCCCTTTTTTTGGCAAAACCCATAAGAGACAATCCGACTGGATGGACATTTCATCTTTGCGTCGGGGAAACGGCTAATTTCATCTTGCATTTCTCCGGGAACGGCCGACCAGCTCCCATTGAGGACGCAACTTTTTACAAGTGATAGCACAGGATCCTGGCTGGTCCAGGTCCTGATCTGGCGAGCAGTGACGGGTGACCCCTCGCTCTCAAAAGCATCCATGACCAGAAGCAAGTCTGCGGGCTGTGCCATTTCCACCCCGGTAGTGGGCAATGGTAGCCGACTGAGGGCATCAGCACAGTTCTCCGTGCGTGGTCTGTGGCAGATAACATAGTCATAAGTGGACAACATTAGTGCCCATCTTTGGATCGGGACGAAGCATTGGTGTTTATACCTTTGCTTTCTGAAAACAGCGAAATGAGCGGTTTGTGATCGGTTTCAAGCTCAAACCGAAGTCCAAATTGGTATTGGTGCATTTTCTTAACCCCATATACACATGCTGATGCCTCTTTCTCGACCATACTGTAGGCTCTTTCAGCCTTAGACAGACTTCTAGATACGTATGCAACCAGTTGAAGTTTGCCCGATACATTGGTTTGCTGTAACACACAGCCGAACCCGTACAAAGATGCATCACAAGCTAGCACTAATTATTTACACAGGTCATACAGTACAAGTAACTTATTAGAACAAAGTAGGTTTCTGGCCTTCTTAAAGGCTGTCTCTTGAGATTTACCCCAAACCCAGTCATCACCCTTACGAAGCAACATGTGCAACGGTTCCTGCAAAATGCTTAACCCTGGTAGAAAGTTACCAAAATAGTTGAGAAGTCCCAGAAACTAACTCAGCTTCATCACATTCTGTTGTCTGGGTGCATTCTTGATGGCCTCTGTCTTTGAGTCCGTGCGTATGATGCCATCTTCCGCAATCTTTCTCCCCAAAAATCCAACCTCTGGTGCCAGGAAAACACACTTGGAACAATTCAGCCTGAGTCCCACTCTGTCCAGTCGACTTAGAACCTATTCCAGGTTGGGCAGGTGTTCGGTGGTGTCACGACCAGTGATCAGGATGTCGTCTTGAAACACAACGGTGCGCGGAACCGATTTCAGCAGACTCTCCATGTTCCTCTGGAAGATGGCAGCAGCCGAGCCAATCAAAAAAGGGCACCTGTGGTATATAAACAGTCCTTTGTTCGTGTTGCTGCACGTCAATCTTTTTGAAGATTCAGCCAGCTCCTGTGTCATGTAAGTGGAGGTTAGGTTCAACTTGGTGAACGACTTCCCCCCTGCTAATGTTGCAAACAGATCATCTGCCTTGGGTAGCGGGTACTGGTCCTGTAACAAGACTCTGTTGCTCATTACCTTGTAGTCTCTGCAGATTCTGACCGTGCCATCACTTTTCAACACCGGAATGATTGGACTGGCCCACTCGTTGAACTCGACTGGCGATATGATTCCCTCTCATTGAAGTTTGTCCAGTTCGATCTCGACTTTCTACCTCATCATATATGGAACCGCTCGAGCCTTGTGATGAATGGGCCTTGCATCAGGGACTAGATGGATCTGCACCTTGGCGCCTGTGAGGTTGCCAATGCCTGGTTCAAATAGCGACAGAAACTTGCTCAGCTCTTGGGTGCACGAGGCATCATCCACTGAAGAGAGTGCTTTGATGTCATCCCAGTTCCATCGAATCTTTCCTAGCCAGCTTCTGACGAATAGCGTTGGGCCATCGCCTGCTACAATCCACAGTGATAAATCATGCACAGCTCCATCGTACGATAAATTCGAGCAGTCAGTCGAGGAGGCGGGAGCTCGGAGCAGCGCGAGTCCGGGGTCGGCGAGAGGCCTATAAAGGCCAGCGGGAGTCGAGCAGTTCGAGCAGTCAGTCGACGAGGCGGGAGCTCGGAGCAGCGCGAGTCCGGGGTCGGCGAGAGGCCTATAAAGGCCAGCGGGAGTCGAGCAGTTCGAGCAGTCAGTCGAGGAGGCGGGAGCTCGGAGCAGCGCGAGTCCGGGCTCGGCGAGAGGCCTATAAAGGCCAACGGGAGTCGGGCAGTTCGAGCAGTCAGTCGAGGAGGCGGGAGCTCGGAGCAGCGCGAGTCCGGGGTCGGCGAGAGGCCTATAAAGGCCAGCGGGAGTCGAGCAGTTCGAGCAGTCAGTCGAGGAGGCGGGAGCTCGGAGCAGCGCGAGTCCGGGGTCGGCGAGAGGCGTGCCGGTGCAGCTACAGGGAGAAGGCAAAAAAACAAAGGTGACGTCGCAGCCTAGGGGGTAAGTGATTGGCTGGTGATTGGTGAGTAGTTTTTCTTTTTCTTCTTATATTGGTCAGTAACTTTTAACATTGTTATTACCAGTTTAAGTGTATCTAAGGGTTAAGACATGGCAGGAGAGCTCGGTCAGGTGTTATGCTCCTCCTGTACCATGTGGGAACTCAGGGACGCTTCCGGTGTCCCTGACGACTACGTGTGCGGGAAGTGTATCCGCCTCCAGCTCCTGACGGTCCGCGTTACGGAATTGGAGCTGAGGGTGGATTTACTCTGGAGCATCCACGAAGCTGAGAATGACGTGAGTATCACGTGTAGTGAGTTGGTCTTACCGCAGGGAAAGGGTCCACAGCCAGATAGGGAATGGAAGACCAGCAGGAAGAGTAGAGCAAGGAAGGTAGTGCAGGGGTCCCCTGCGGTCATCCCCCTGCAAAACAGATACACCGCTTTGGGTACTGTTGAGGGGAATGACTCATCAGGGGAGGGCAGCAGCAGCCAAGTTCATGGCACCGTGGCTGGCTCTGCTGCACAGGAGGGCAAGAAAAAGAGTGGGAGAGCGATAGTGATAGGGGATTCAATTGTGAGGGGAATAGATAGGCGTTTCTGCGGCCGCAACCGAGACTCCAGGATGGTATGTTGCCTCCCTGGTGCAAGGGTCAAGGATGTCTCGGAGCGGGTGCAGGACATTCTGAAATGGGAGGGAGAACAGCCAGTTGTCGTGGTGCACATTGGTACCAACGACATAGGCAAAAAAAGGGATGAGGTCCTATGAAACGAATTTAAGGAGCTAGGAGCTAAATTAAAAAGTAGGACCTCAAAAGTAGTAATCTCGGGATTGCTACCAGTGCCACGTGATAGTCAGAGTAGGAATCGCAGGATAGCGCAGATGAATACGTGGCTTGAGCAGTGGTGCAGCAGGGAGGGATTCAAATTCCTGGGGCATTGGGACCGGTTCTGGGGGAGGTGGGACCAGTACAAACCGGACGGTCTGCACCTGGGCAGGACTGGAACCAATGTCCTAGGGGGAGTGTTTGCTAGTGCTGTTGGGGAGGATTTAAACTAATATGGCAGGGGGATGGGAACCAATGCAGGGAGACAGAGGGAAACAAAAAGGAGACAAAAGCAAAAGACAGAAAGGAGATGAGGAAAAGTGGAGGGCAGAGAAACCCAAGGCAAAAAACAAAAAGGGCCACTGTACAGCAAAATTCTAAAAGGACAAAGGGTGTTAATAAAACAAGCCTGAAGGCTTTGTGTCTTAATGCAAGGAGTATCCGCAATAAGGTGGATGAATTAATTGTGCAAATAGATGTTAACAAATATGATGTGATTGGGATTACGGAGACTTGGCTCCAGGATGATCAGGGCTGGGAACTCAACATTCAGGGGTATTCAACATTCAGGAAGGATAGAATAAAAGGAAAAGGAGGTGGGGTAGCATTGCTGGTTAAAGAGGAGATTAATGCAATAGTTAGGAAAGACATTAGCTTGGATGATGTGGAATCTATATGGGTAGAGCTGCAGAACACCAAAGGGCAAAAAACGTTAGTAGGAGTTGTGTACAGACCTCCAAACAGTAATAGGGATGTTGGGGAGGGCATCAAACAGGAAATTAGGGGTGCATGCAATAAAGGTGTAGCAGTTATAATGGGTGACTTTAATATGCACATAGATTGGGCTAGCCAAACTGGAAGCAATACGGTGGAGGAGGATTTCCTGGAGTGCATAAGGGATGGTTTTCTAGACCAATATGTTGAGGAACCAACTAGGGGGGAGGCCATCTTAGACTGGGTGTTGTGTAATGAGAGAGGATTAATTAGCAATCTCATTGTGCGAGGCCCCTTGGGGAAGAGTGACCATAATATGGTGGAATTCTGCATTAGGATGGAGAATGAAACAGTAATTTCAGAGACCATGGTCCAGAACTTAAAGAAGGGTAACTTTGAAGGTATGAGGCGTGAATTGGCTAGGATAGATTGACGAATGATACTTAGGGGGTTGACTGTGGATGGGCAATGGCAGACATTTAGAGACCGCATGGATGAAGTACAACAATTGTACATTCCTGTCTGGCGTAAAAATAAAAAGGGGAAGGTGGCTCAACCGTGGCTATCTAGGGAAATCAGGGATAGTATTAAAGCCAAGGAAGTGGCATACAAATTGGCCAGAAATAGCAGCGAACCTGGGGACTGGGAGAAATTTAGAACTCAGCAGAGGAGGACAAAGGGTTTGATTAGGACAGGGAAAATGGAGTACGAGAAGAAGCTTGCAGGGAACATTAAGGCGGATTGCAAAAGTTTCTATAGGTATGTAAAGAGAAAAAGGTTGGTGAAGACAAACGTAGGTCCCCTGCAGTCAGAATCAGGGGACGTCATAACGGGGAACAAAGAAATGGCGGACCAATTGAACAAGTACTTTGGTTCGGTATTCACTAAGGAGGATACAAACAACCTTCCGGATATAAAAGGGGTCAGAGGGTCTAGTAAGGAGGGGGAACTGAGGGAAATCTTTATTAGTCGGGAAATTGTGTTGGGGAAATTGATGGGATTGAAGGCCGATAAATCCCCAGGGCCTGATGGACTGCATCCTAGAGTACTTAAGGAGGTGGCCTTGGAAATAGCGGATGCATTGACAGTCATTTTCCAACATTCCATTGACTCTGGATCAGTTCCTATGGAGTGGAGGGTAGCCAATGTAACCCCACTTTTTAAAAAAGGAGGGAGAGAGAAAACAGGGAATTATAGACCGGTCAGCCTGACCTCAGTAGTGGGTAAAATGATGGAATCAATTATTAAGGATGTCATAGCAGTGCATCTGGAAAATGGTGACATGATAGGTCCAAGTCAGCATGGATTTGTGAAAGGGAAATCATGCTTGACAAATCTTCTGGAATTTTTTGAGGATGTTTCCAGTAAAGTGGACAAAGGAGAACCAGTTGATGTGGTATATTTGGACTTTCAGAAGGCTTTCGACAAGGTCCCACACAAGAGATTAATGTGCAAAGTTAAAGCACATGGGATTGGGGGTAGTGTGCTGACGTGGATTGAGAACTGGTTGTCAGACAGGAAGCAAAGAGTAGGAGTAAACGGGTACTTTTCAGAATGGCAGGCAGTGACTAGTGGAGTGCCGCAAGGTTCTGTGCTGGGGCCCCAGCTGTTTACATTGTACATTAATGATTTAGACGAGGGGATTAAATGCAGTATCTCCAAATTTGCGGATGATACTAAGTTGGGTGGCAGTGTGAGCTGCGAGGAGGATGCTATTAGGCTGCAGAGTGACTTGGATAGGTTAGGTGAGTGGGCAAATGCATGGCAGATGAAGTATAATGTGGATAAATGTTAGGTTATCCACTTTGGTGGTAAAAACAGAGAGACAGACTATTATCTGAATAGTGACAGATTAGGAAAAGGGAAGGTGCAACGAGACCTGGGTGTCATGGTACATCAGTCATTGAAGGTTGGCATGCAGGTACAGCAGGCGGTTAAGAAAGCAAATGGCATGTTGGCCTTCATAGCGAGGGGATTTGAATACAGGGGCAGGGAGGTGTTGCTACAGTTGTACAGGGCCTCGGTGAGGCCACACCTGGAGTATTGTGTACAGTTTTGGTCTCCTAACTTGAGGAAGGACATTCTTGCTATTGAGGGAGTGCAGCGAAGGTTCACCAGACTGATTCCCGGGATGGCGGGACTGACCTATCAAGAAAGATTGGATCAACTGGGCTTGTATTCACTGGAGTTCAGAAGAATGAGAGGGGACCTCATAGAAACGTTTAAAATTCTGACGGGTTTAGACAGGTTAGATGCAGAAAGAATGTTCCCAATGTTGGGGAAGTCCAGAACCAGGGGTCACAGTCTGAGGATAAGGGGTAAGCCATTTAGGACCGAGATGAGGAGAAACTTCTTCACCCAGAGAGTGGTGAACCTGTGGAATTCTCTACCACAGAAAGTAGTTGAGGCCAATTCACTAAATATATTCAAAAGGGAGTTAGATGAAGTCCTTACTACTCGGGGGATCAAGGGTTATGGCGAGAAAGCAGGAAGGGGGTACTGAAGTTTCATGTTCAGCCATGAACTCATTGAATGGCGGTGCAGGCTAGAAGGGCTGAATGGCCTGCTCCTGCACCTATTTTCTATGTTTCTATGTTTCTATGTTAACTGCCATACTGCCAATGATTGGTATGAGCTCTTTGGTGTAGGTGCACAGCTTTGTCCGAATTGGGCTCAGTTTGGGCCTTTGTGCCTTGTTGCCCCACAGTTTCTCAAAAGCCTTCTGGCTCATAATTGACTGACTCGCCCCCGTGTCCAACTCCATTGATACCGGAATACCGTTCAATTTGACTTTCAGCATGATAGAAGGGCTCTTGGTGGTGAAGGTGTGTACCCCATACACTTCTTCCTCGGGTTGAGTTGCCTCTCTTGTTCTGCATGATCCACGCTGGATCGATCATCCTCTGCTGACTTTGCCACTTGGTGAGTCGCAACACTCTTGCATATTCTCTGGAGCTGCCCCATTGTTTCACAGCCTTTGCACATGTAGTGCTTGAATCGACATAGATGGGCTCGATGATTACCTCCGCAGCGCCAACATGGTGCTAATAGATTTACATTCACACCCAATGGCGGACTCTGAGTCATCCTAGGTCTTGCAGCTGCAGACATGTAGGCCCTGCCATATGCAGTTCTGCCTGCTAGCGACGTTATTTTATGCACAGTACTTGCCGGTGAGCTTCGATGCTGGGAAGATATCTGTCTGGTATTATCGCTCGTGGATATGAATGCCTAGGCTATCGTGATGGTCTTGCTCAAGTCTAGGAATTCGGCGGACAGCAGCTTGCGAAGAATGACCGCGTGGCCGATGCCAAGCACAAAAAAGTCCCACAGCATTTCCCCCAAAAAACCAGCAAATTAGCAAGTTTCCGCAGGGCATCTCAGGTCGGCGACATAACTCGCCACGTCCTGGCCCTCGGAGCGGTGGTTCGTGTAGAAGCGATACCTGGCCATTAAGATGCTCTCCTTTGGCTTGAGGTGTTCCCGAACTAGTGTACACAACTCTGTATATGTCTTCTCCGTTGGTTTCTCCGGTGCTAGCAAATTTTTGATGAGGCCGTATATTGTGGACCCACACGTGGTGAGGAGAATCGCCTTGCGCATGATCGCTGTATTGTCCCCATCCAGCTCGTTGGCCACGAAGTACTGGTCAAGACGCTCAATGAAGGTTTCCCAATCATCACCCTCTACAAATCTCTCTAAAATACCAACGGCAGCCATGACCGCGTGAAAAATCGTAATCTGTTACACGTCGCCAATTGTTAAGTATGGAAGAACTCCACAAGACTGAGTACTGTGAGCTAAAACTGATGTGACTTTAGTCTCTTTAATACAACTCTGAAGTGCCTAAGCAGCATGGCAGACAAGCTTTTATACTCCCTTGCACGAGGTGTGCAGGTGACCCTTGGGCCTCCAACAGTTGCGTCCTCTGGTGGCAAGTCTTACACAGTGACAATGTTTATATACATAACACATGTCTTATTAGCATTGCACCCATTTGGGGCCTGTTTTCACCTTTTGGCCGAAATAAAACCCCTCTCATTTGGCTCTCACTTCTAGGTTAAAAGAAGCTTCACAGACTCATATGAAAATCTGGGGACCCTTGAGGCTGCTGAACCCTTGAGGCTGCTGCAGCTCTCTGATGTGTCAAACACTACTGCCTATTGTTCGCCAAAAACACCTGTGTCCCTTTAAATGGCTGCAGCATTTTAAACGCAGCAGCACTGAATTGACCTCTCTCCCAGTGTGGTAAACCTGAGGCCCTGCCTGCATAATGAGAGTCCCGGGAGGAGAAACTGGCAAGTTAGCAGCAGAATCTCATGGGTAAGGGATAACACATCTGTAATATTTGTTGCCTGTTTGTATCTTCTGGAGAATTATCAGTTTTGTTCTAACCTCCAGCAAAAAAAAACTTTAAAAAAAACCCTATATATATATTTTTTTAATTTTATTTTCAAGTTTATATCTGTTGTTCATTGTCACCACTGTGCCATACCAGCCTGACGATGGCACCAGACCCAAATATTGATAGAAAATCATACAGATGATCGATGAAGAAAATAGTTTGTAGAGGGAATGCTGTTCAGGGTGTTCTGAAACATCATGGTTGCAAGATCAGCTCCCAAAGCTTGCGAGCCTTGTAGGGAAAGATATCTAGTAATCACTTGGCCATTGGCATACACTGCATTTGCTGCAGAATATAACCCTATGGCAGCTGTTACTGATTCCTAAGACAAGCTTCTTCCCTCTACCTACTGGAATCAAATCATTTTCTTTCATCGTGTTTGGCCATGTGGAATCTAAAGGCATGTCCGAGGTTTCATATGTTGTCATTGAGTTATGCCATTTGAGTTTTTGATTGTCATCTGAATCACCTCTGTAGAAATGTCTCAATTTGTATTCAGCAATAGCATCTGCTTGTGCTTTCTTTAGTTTGTCTTCCTCAATCAGCTGTTTCACGGTGTCAGACATATATGCAACATATGCAGGCCAGGCTTGAGGGTAGGGGATTAAGCTGATTGGTACCCCAATGTTCCCTGGATATGCTTGTAGTTCTAGATAGAAGGAAAAAAAACTGTTTTAATATTACATATGTAAATTAAAGAACAATTATGCCTGTAACCCATACATCCAGGCTTGGGCTGATAAGTGGCAAGTAACATTCATAAGAACATAAGAACATAAGAATTAGGTGCAGGAGTAGGTCATGCGGCCCTTTGAGCCTGCTCCGCCATTCAATAAGATCATGGCTGATCTTCGACCTCAACTCGACTTTCCTGCCCGAACCCCAAATCCCTTCATTCTCCTAGAGTCCAAAAATCTATCTCAGCCTTGAATATACTCAACGATTTAGCATCCACAGCACTTTAGGCTGGAGAATTCCAAAGATTCACAGCCCTCTGAGTGAAGAAATTCCTCCTTATCTCAGTCTTAAAAGACCGACCCCTTATCCTGAGACTATGCCCTCTATTCTAGACTCTCCAGCCAGGGGAAACAATCTCTCCCTGTCAAGCCCCCTCAGAATCTTATATGTTTCAATGAGATCACCTCTCATTCTTCTAAACTCCAGAGAGTATAGGCCCAATCTACTCAATCACTGCTCATTGGACAACTCTCTCATCCCAAGGAGCAATCTAGAGAGCCTTTGTTGCACTGCCTCTAAAGCATGTATTTCCTTTCACAGATAAGGAGACCAAAACTGTCCACAGTACTCCGTGTGGTCTCACCAAAGCCCTGGACAATTGTAGTAAGACTTCCTTACTCTTGTACTCCAGCCCCCTTGCAATAAAGGCAAACATGCCATTTGCCTTCCTAATTGCTTGTTGTACCTGCATGCTAACTTTTTGTTTCCTGTATGAGGACACCTAAATCTCTCTGAACACTGACATTTAATAGTTTCTCGCCATTTAAAAAAATATTTTGTTTTTCTCTTCTTCCTCACATTTCCCCACATTATACTCCATCTGCCGCCTTATTGCCCACTCACTTAACCTATCCACGGTAAACTCTCGTTTACCCGGATACGAATGTAATGGAAAGCTTGCCGTGACGGAATTTTAAATATTGCGAGATTCGGCAATTTAACTGTCACACACGTGAATATCTCACTCACTTCAACTATCACAAATGTGGACAGGTTGCTCAATTACACATAAATTGACGCAGGCGTGGACTTCTTGCTCACTTTTCAACTGTCACACACATTGAAAGCAGTTCATTGCAACGCATCAGTCTGTCGAGTGTACTTGTTCGAAACACCCTGAAATCAAACAATTTAAAATGCCTTCTGACAGCACTAAAAGCAAATGCAGCATTAGGAAATGATAAGTATTGAACATTCAGCAGAAATTAGAAATTATAAAGAAGTCTGTAGCTGGCAGAAGTGTGCGTACTTGGATGGACGAATACGAAGTTGGATCATCAACAATTTATGATATCAAGAAGCAAAAGAAAGATTTAGAAAGTTTCACCGCTGCTTCTGAATCTTCCGTGAAGGCAATGTCCCACAAGAATTTGCGAAAGCCGAAGCTTGACAAACTAGACCAAGTGCTTTATGAATGGTTTTCTTTGAAACGGTCTGAAGGTGTGGCAATTTCAGGGCCAGTGATTACAGCAAAGGCCAAGGACTTCAAGATGAAAATGATGTAACACAAACTTATACTGACGAGGAACTTATCGGCATAGTCACCAATAAAGACAAATCTGACGAAGAGATGAGTGATTCGGACAATGAAATTGAAGAAAAACAAAAAAAGACTTGGACACGTGCTGAAGAAGCAATGAAATATGTCATTGGTTTTTTTGAGGAGAATTCTCATTTCTCACGAGGTTCTGCAAACTCATATCATCCACAACATTTTAATTAAGAAGAAAGTGAATTCATTTAAACAAGCAGATATAAGATCGCTATTTTAAAAGTCAATCTCAAATGTCAATGCAGAAAAAGGAGCATCTGCAGACGAAGAAACAGTGCCAGAAGTAGCAATTGAAGAAGAAGCAATGGCAGAATAAGCAAATTTAACAGAATAAAATAATAAAATAACATGAACTAAATATTTTATTTAATTTATTAGAGATTTATTTTTAATTTCAAAAAGTTATGAATCAATTTTCATTTATTTTATTACATTCACGTTCAAATAACATGAACTAAATCTTTGTTTTATTTATTCGACCGTATAAATTTAGCACGTCAATTATTTGTTTTATATTTTGAAAAGTTATGAATCGATTTTCAATCTGAATAGCTCATTGGAAAGAGTGGATCAAGATCGATACAATACGATATATAAAATATTTTGTGGGTGGTTCTATCACCTTCAAATATTAACTTTAAAATGTAAACTCGCCCTATCGGAAAATTTGTTTACCCGAAGTTGCCGAATCCCCAAACAATCCGTGTAAACAAGAGTTTACTGTATATCCCTTTGCATGCTCCTTGTGTCCTCCTCACAGCATACTTTCCCATCTAGCTTTGTATCATCAGCAAACATGGATACATTGCACTCGATCCCTTCATCTAAGTAGTTAATATAGATTGTAAATAGCTGAGGCCCAAACACTGTTTCTTGCGGCACCATACTAGTTACAGCCTGCCAAACTGAAAATGACCATTTATCTCTCTTCTGTCCGTTAATCAATTCATGCTAATATATTACCCCCAACCACATGAGCCCTTATCTTGCATAGCAATCTTTTATGTGGCACCTTATCGAATATCTTTTGGAAATCCAAATATACTACATCCACTGGCTCTCCTTTATCTACCCTGCTAGTTACATCCTCAAAAAACTCAAATAAATTTGTTAAATACAATTTCCCTTTCATAAAACCCTGTTGGCTCTGTCTAATCATATTATGATTTTCTAAGTGCCCCGTTACCACTTCCTTCATAATGGATTCCAGCATTTTCCCAATGACTGATGTCAGGCTAACTGGCCTGTAATTCCCTTCTTTCTTTCTTCCTCCTTTCTTGAATAGCGTGGTTACATTTGCTACCTACCAATCCATTGAGACCATTCATGAATCTAGGCAATTTTGGAAGATCACAAAAATGCATCCATTATCTCTGCAGCCAGCTCTTTTAGAACCCTAGGATGTAGGCCATCAGGTCCAGGGGATTTGTTGGCTTTTAGTCCCATTAGTTTCTCATGCCACACAATTGCCAGGCAAAGATCATATCCAACAAGAGAGAGTCTAACCACCTCCCCTTGACATTCAATGGCATCACCATTGTCAAATCCCCCACTATTACCATTGACTAGAAATTTAACTGGACCAAACACATAAATACTGTGGCTATCAGAGCATGTCAGAGACTGGGTGTTCTGCGTCGAGTGACTACCCAAAGCTTTTCCACCACCTACAAGACACAAGTCAGCAGTGTGATGGAATGCTCTCCACTTGTCTGCAACCCACTTGATCGCACCTCATCCACCACCTTAAACATTCACTCCCTCCACCACCAGCGCAACGTGGCTGCCGTGTGTCCCATCTGCAAGATGCACTGCAGCAACTGGCAAAGGCTTCTCTGATAGCATCTCTCATCCCCGCAACCTCTACCACCTAGAAGGACAAGGACAGCGGGAGCATGGGAACACCACCACCTCCAAGTTCCCCTACAAGGTACACACTATCCTGACTTGGAAATATATCACCATTCCTTCATCATTGCTGGGTCAAATCCTGTAACTCCCTACCTAACATCACTGTGGGAGCACCTTCACCACATGGACTATAGTGTTTTAAGAAGTCGGCTCACCACCACTTTCGCAAGGGCAATTAGGGATGGGCAATAAATGCTGGCCTTGCCAGTGACGCTTACATCCCATGAATGATAAATGAAAAAAAACATGTCACGTTGAATTTTGTGTGCTTAACAGGACAATTATTAATGTTCTGGAATCAAGGGAAAATATGAGGAACTCTAGTTTGTTTTTATAATATAACCCTTTCATATTCTACATGCAGCTGGAGTGTGCTGCTGCCTGAAAAGGCTGAGGGCTAAATCTTAACCCCCAAAAACAGATGGGTTGTAGTCAGATGAGATGTTAAAACTTTAAAAATCTCAAACCCAACCCGCCTCCAACCACTTCCGGGTTTAATGGAAGTGGGGCAAGGGGCAGGCAGCCAATCCGTTCCCAGGAGGCAGGCTGGCAGCCTAAGATTTAACTGGTTTTGCAGGTTTAGGACTGGCCAGCTGGGTAAGCAAGGCCTTGTGAAAGCCGGCAGCAGAAGGGAGGCGTGGATTGCTTCGGGGAGAAGGTAAGTGCTGTTACTTTTAGGCCAGGAAGAGTAGAGATTATCTCCCTCTGGCCCCACAAATTCAATCCCCCATGCTCCCAGCAGCAACTACAGGCTTTTTACCTGCTCCTGTGGCCTGCTCTGGAGAACGACCCACCCGACTGGAAGCTAAGCCTATCAATCAGACTAACTTCTAGGCAGGGAACCTACAGAAGAAAAGCTAGGCACCTTCTGGAGACAAAACTCCACAGCATGCAGGGGAACCTCACACCCACTCACCACAAGCCCACGCAACCCACCCTTGGCAAGCTGGGCCTGACTTTCACTGATTTTTTTACTGACATGGTTTTTGTAGAGGACTAGGTAGTTTGCACATTATCCCTTCACGTCTCGAAGCTGAGGTTGAAACCAGCCCAAACTAATGGGATGCAAGCCTCCTTTGCTGTTGGCAATAAGGTTTCAATGCAAAATGAGATTGGGCAATCTTAATCCAGTTTCAAGTGGGTATAGACCCACGCACAGGGCAATTTCACTAACCTCGGCGGGTCCTTGATGGGTAATTTTTGTAACAGGTCTCTGTCCCACTGCTGGCTTCAGCACGCTCTGTGGAATGAATTTAAGAACATAAGAACATAGAAATGGGAGCAGGTGTAGGCCATTTGGCCCCTTGAGCCTGCTCCGCCATTCAATAAGATCATGGCCTCAACTCCACTTTCCTGCCCACTCCCCTAACCGTTGACTCCCTTATCATTCAAAAATCTCACTATCTCCACGTTAAATATATTCAATGACCCAGCCTCCACAGCTCTCTGGGGTAGATTCACAACCCTCTGAGAGAAGAAATTCCTCCTCATCTCTGTTTTAAATGGACGACCCCTTATTCTGAAACTATGTCCCCTAGTTCTAGATTCCCCTTCAAGGGGAAACATCCTCTCTGCATCTACCTTTTCAAGCCCCCTCAGAATCTTATACGTTTCAATAAGATCACCTCTCATTCTTCTAAACTCCAATGAGTATAGGCCCAACCTAATCAACCTTTCTTCATAAGACAACCCCTTCATCTCAGGAATCAACCTAGTGAACCTTCTCTCAACTGCCTCCAATGAAAGTATATTCCTTGTTAAATAAGGAGACCAAAACTGTATGCAGTACTGCAGGTGTGGTCTCACCAACACCCTATGGAGTTGTAGCAAGGCTTCCCAACTTTTATACTCCAACCCCCTTGCAATAAAGGCCAACATTCCATTTTCCTTCCTAATTACTTGCACTACGTGCATGCTAACTTTTGTGTTTCATTTACAAGGACCCCCAAATCCCTCCATACCACAGCGTATTATAGTCTCTCTCCATTTAAATAATAATTTGCTTTTTTATTTTTCATACCAAAGTGGATAACCTCACATTTTCCCACATTATACTCCATCTGCCAAATTTTTGCCCACTCACTTAACCTATCTGTTAAGTATCAAATAACTCCACGAGGCTAAGTACAGTGAGCTAGTTCAGGCATGACCTTACTTCAGTGGGATTCAACATGGCTGCCAACATTATATACATGGCATGCACATGTCTGCCAGTGAGCATTAGGACTCCGACAGTCGCACTCTCCAGTGGCAGGTAAAACCCAGTTAACATACATAACATCATTCCCCCCCCCAAAGTCCTTGGTACGGGTTGTATTTACAAGTTGAGATGGTCCGGGGCCTTCCATTCCCTGGTTGATCTTCTCAGTTCGAACCCAAGCTTGGGTGAGTTAGTAGGACCATTGCTGCATTGCAGAGCAGTCAGTCTGACAGGACTGTCGGGGATGATAGGTTCGTCTTCGTGAATGACACAAGGGTCAACTGATGGTTGGATGTGTGTTGGTTGGTCGATGATGATGTTATTTTCAATTTGTTCTGGATTGTCTGAATTGCATTTTGGTTTGGTCGATGTAGCTCTTGCATGTTTAGCCATTTAACAGTTTGACAACAAACATCCTGTTCCCCTCCTTGGCCAAAACTGTGCCAGCAACCCACTTTGGACCATGACCATAATTCAGGACAAACCACAGGGTCATGAACAGCAATGTCACATGTTACGGCAACGCAATCGTAGTACCATTGCTGCCGTTGCCTTCTGGTTTCGACATGATCATTGAGATCTGGGTGTACAAGGGAGAGCCTGGTTTTGAGGCCTCTCTTCATTAACAGCTCGGCAGGAGGGACCCCGGTGAGCGAGTGGGTTCTCGTCCAGTAACTGAGCAGAATGCGGGACAAGCGGGTCTGAAAGGAGCCGTGAGTCACGCGATTTAGGCTCTGCTTAATGGTTTGGACAGCCCACTCTGTTAGACGCGGGTTTGAAAGGGGCAGACCTGACATGCTTGATATCATTACGGGTCATAAATTCGTGGAACTCCAAACTGGTGAAACACGGTCCGTTGTCGCTGACAAGGACATCGGGCAGGCCATGGGTGGGCGAACATGGTCCGGAGGCTTTCAATAGTGGAGGTGGACGTGCTGGATGCCATGATTACGCAATCAATCCATTTGGAGTAAGCATCCACTACCACTAAAAACATTTTGCCGAGAAAGGGGCCAGCAAAGTCTATGTGAATCCTTGCCCACGGTTTGGATGGCCATGATCACAGACTCAGCGGAGCCTCCACAGGTACGTTACTCATTTGCATGCAAGTGTTGCACTGATGCACACATGACTCCAAGTCGGAGTCAATGTCGGGCTACCAAAGGTGAGACTTGGCAATAGCCTTCTTCATGACAATGCCTGGGTGGGTACTGTATAAATCTCGCACAAAAGTTTCCCTGCCTTTTTTTGGCACAGCAATATGATTACCCGATAACAGACAATCAGACTGAATAGACGATTCATCTTTGCGGCGACTATAAGGCTTAATTTCATCCTGCATTTCCCTGAGAATGGCAGACCAATTTCCATTTAGGACACACCGTTTTACGCTTGACAGTACAGGATCCTGGCTGGTCCAGGTCCTAATTTGGCGAGCCGTAACGGGTGACCCCTCGCTCTCGAAGGCATCCATGACCAGCAGCAAGTCTGTGGGCTGCGGCATTTCCACCCCGGTTGTGGGCAATGGCAGCTGGCTAAGCGCATCAGCACAGTTTTCAGTGCTGGTCTGTGGCGGATGACATAATCATAAGCGGATAATGTCAGTGCCCATCTTTGGATGCGGGACGAGGCATTGGTCTTTATACCTTTGCTCTCAGAATACAATGAAATGAGCAGCTTGTTGTCTGTTTTAAGCGCAAACCAAAGCCCAAACAGGTATTGGTGCATTTTCCTAACCCCATATACGCATGCTATAGCCTCTTTCTCTACCATACTATAGGCTCTTTCAGCCTTGGACATACTTCTGGACATGTATGCAACTGGTTGAAGTTTGCCTGATTCATTGGCAACACCGGGACAATTGGACTGGTGCATTCGCTGAACTCGACTTGCCTTCTCCTTTCTCTTTGCCTTTTTAAATTTCTCCTCATCTGAACCCTCTCCACCCCTACTATTTAGTTTAAAGCACTATCTTCAGCCCTAGTTATTCGATTTGCTAGAACACTGGTCCCAGCCTGGTTCAAGTGAAGCCCGTCCCAACAGAACAACTCCCTCTTTCCCCGTGCCCATATTTACCGTGATTCGGGTTGTTAAGCCCACCCAGCACGTTTCTCGGCAAATTAGAGGAAGCCAGTCTGGTGACGTCATTTGGTGATGCATCATCAGCTGGTTTCCTTAAAGGAACCATGGCAAACTTTATTTTGACATTTGTGATGTCAGTGTTCTACAGCACTGAGGTGCAGCAAATGCTGACTAGCACTGCACAAAGGCACAGGGTTACACCATGGCTCTCCCATAACTCCCTCCAAATGCTTATGGAGGGAGTCACAGCATGCAGGGAGGTCCTCTTCCCTTCCAATGGGCGGAAAAGACCTCTCCAGGAGAACAAAACAGCCTTGGTTGGAGCTTGCAGAGGAGGTCACTAGCAGGGATGTGGTCAGGAGGACCTAGGTGCAGTACCGCAAACGTTTCAATGATCTCATTAGATCAGGAAATGTGAGTACAAAGCCACACTCTATGTCATCCTTCTGTGCCTCTCATTACATCCCCATCACTCTGCCTTCCCAAACCTACTCTTGCACACCAACTTACCTTGCAACTCCACCCATCCCTCTCTCTCTACTTTATCACATCCCGATCTCACTAGCCATCGCTCACACTCACAATCATCCTAATGCAATCATACCAATCAACTTTACAAAGGGTAGGCATTTGGGTGTTTTATCCAATGTTCATGTAAAGTTTTTGTTAATGTGGTGTCAAACATTGAAACCTTTATTTTCAACACTTTGCGTTCTTGGATTCATTTGTGTGCACCTTTGGAAGTGGCTTAGTAAGTTGAAGTAAATGGTGAGACATGTCACCTCCCCCCCCCCGCCCCCCACCCCACGATGGTCATGAGTTGAAATGAATGGCTTGGGCATTGTAGGAATAATTTATGGTGTTGGTGTGGGGTGGTGCCAAACTGGTGCATCATGTGGCAGCCAGGGTGTACAGCGTCAAGTGAAGTAAATCTGGCCATGGTGAGGCCATCCCTGGCATCCTGGGCAGCAATGTAGTCGATTGCTGATGCCCTCTGTCCTGTGCAGTATCAGTTGATTGCGGATAAGTTTGGTGTTGTTGGTGCTGGTGGTGTGCCTGGTGATGTTGGTGTTCAGGCTGATCGTGGTAGGATTCTAAGGACCAAGGTGAGAGAATATACAGTGTACCGATGCTGATGGAATAGATGGCAGGTGAAGTAAAGATGACAGAAGTGATCTGTCAATGGTGAGAGAGGTAATGAGGTCAGACTGGATGAAGACTTGTGTAAAGACTTTCTGCATGGTGAATCTGCATTTGAAATGTAGTTTAGAGAAGCTAGTGGCTAAGCAACATTTCTCAAGCAGTTGGGAGCTTTGATTTGACAATTGAAGCTATCAACTCATGAGCTGAAACAAAGGTTAGTGACCTCCCATCTCAGCTTCACAGACGAGATCCAGGCAGAGCGAGAAACTGGTGGGAGACCTGTCAAAATCAAAAAGCTTGGAAAAAAGCAATGTTAAGTGGCTGCAAACAAGCGACTAATGATTTTAATTGCCTCCCTCGCCGCTGTTTTGGTAAAGGTGCGTGGCGGCGGGTTCACACCGGGGTCCTGACACGCTGGGGGAAAAAATCACTTTACCACCCGAGCCGCCACCGATTGTGCCTGCTGACCTCCCGCAAAATCCAGTCTACAGACTGTTCCAAATTTAACACTTAGTGATAATTTCACTCAGAGAAGTGGAGTGGCGCTTGCACCACGAAACTCCCCTCCTAGCCATTTGATGCTAACGATCATGCTAATGATGCAGCTGCTCACTGGCCTTCCTAAAGGGCAGGTTTTGCAGCTATGTCTTGAGTTCGTTTTGACCTGCATCTGAGGAGATGGCTGCAAGGTGAGGTTTGTGTAGTGTATGTAGGCACCTTTAGTAATGACTCCACGAGGCAGGGTATGATACTTAAACTGTGTAGACCTGTAGTCCTTTATTTGCAGCTCCTGAGTGACGACAACAAGCTGTGAGTTCTCTTTTATAATGGGTTACCTGCCATGTGCAGGCAACCCCTAGGTCTCCAGCAGCAGCACCCTCTGGTGTACCGGTAAGGTGTGTACAGTATAAGGTTACGTTCAGTGTGGCATAACAGTGTTACAGACATCACACAGTAAACAGGCATGCATACACAACAGTTTGAGGGTGAGGCGCTTCAGCGACGCAGAACTCGAGACTCTAATCGAAGCTGTGGAGGGAAGGAGGTAGGTACTCTTCCCTGAAAGTGGTGAGTGGTGGGAGACCAACACGAGGCGTCTTCACCGAAACCTGGAGGAAAATAGCGGAGGAAGTTTCGGGGACCTCCATTCACCAATGGACCCCCAGCCAATGCAGGAAAAGGCTAACCGACCTTATTCGACTGATGAAAGTGAGCACATGTTCCCCTAACTCCTCACATTTCATCTGTCATACTCTCCTTTACCTTAACTTGTTTCTCATCAACACTACTTAGTAGCTGAAGTGCCTGTTGATTGCTAGGCCCGTATGTGAGCACACTCACAATGGAGGATGCCTTGCATCTGAGATTCACAGCTGCATGTAATGGACCCACACTTGCACTCATTGCTGAGGCCTCAGGAAACTGCCACTTACCGACGCTTCATTGCTTTGCAGGCCAAGGTGGCGCACAACCGTGCCGACCAACAAGCCACTGGTGGGGGCGAAATCCAAAATTTGCTGCTCACAGATCTTGAGGAGAGGGTGCAGCAACTAGTAGGCATTCACTTTGGTCTCCCTGTAGCAGCTGGTTGCTCCGATGTCGCTGGGGGCAGCATGGGTAAGTGAGTGTGCAATGCCATCTCTCCCTCACAGTGCAATGGCCTACTTGGCTATTGCTTATGCTTCTGTGCAAGCTGCTTGCTGCATGGTGCAATGTGGCTCCTCACCCTCATGGCACCCTTTCTCCCTTTTATGATTGCAAATGACACCCCCAGTGTTATCATGAGCGACACAGACACCCTTGATACGACTGGTAGCCACAGTCAGGAGAAGACACTTGACACCCTCAATGATCTTGGCGGCATTTCGGATGAGGGAGATGGAGAGGGGGAGAGCTCTGCCAGCAACAGTGCATCACTGCTTCCTACAGTCCCACGCACCAGCTCAGATATTGGGAGTCCGCGGTCGGGTGACATAGAGGGATCTGTACTGGGTGAAGCACTGGGCCTAGCGGGCTGCAGCATGGTGTAGGGCAAGGGAACCTCGGGTGCCATCTTTCAGGGGGCGGGGGGCAAGTGCGCAGCCGAGTCCTGCTGAGGACTCAGACAAGCCCATCGATGTGGAGGCTGATGAACAGAGGGTGGAGGTCATGCAATCGGAGCTCTTGGCAGCAATGCAACGGGTGCCCGAGAGGTTGTCGCAAGTGGTGAGGAGCGTGGAGGAGTCTGCCTCCCGCATTGTGGATAGCTCTGCGCACACCATCGGGACCTTCATTGTGAGTGTGCAAATGATGGTGGAATCCCAGAGTGAGTGACGGATCCAGCTGAGATGATGCATCTCTTGGCGGAGGTGACAACTGCCATTGCAGCACAGGCGCGGGGGAGCGAGCGTGGCAGTGCTTCTTTGGACAGGATGGCCACTGCCCTGGAAGTTCAGAATGCTCGCATGCACTTTGGCCAATAGGGCACAGAGCGCCTGATTGTTGTCGTCTCTGATGGCTGCTGTCATGCAGTCTCAGCTGGAGGCTACGCAAGATCTGACTGTTGCCATTAATGCTGGGTCCACCATGGTCGACCGGGAGCCTAACGCTGCCAACTCTGCCAACCTGTGCTCCAGCAGCTTGGTGGGGAAGGTGGGATGCTGCCCCGGGGCAATAGCGCTGGCTCCTCGGACCAGGATACTGATGTGGGCTCTCCAGTTCACAGCAGCCCTGAGCCGAGACCTGCCACTCCGCAATTGCTGCCAACCACGGCTTTGTCCCAGCCACTTCCAACTGAAAGCGCACAGGAGGATGTGGCCCAGTCTTCAGCGTCCGAGAAGGACATCTGTAGCTTCCTCTACAGACACACAGCAGCCTTCCCAAAGCCATGAGGCAGCCAGAGGGGAAACACCGCGGCCTAGTGTAAGGATAGGTCTGCGTAAGAGGTGTAATAAGGAGTTGCACAAGGGTGATAATTAATTACGTTACTGTTTCGGAAACCCATTGTTTAGGTTCTAATACTTTATTTTGTGTTTGGAATTTGTGATCGGGTCTCTCATTTTACTGTACAGCAATGATGTGAGAGAGGGCTCACAGGTTGGTCCACGGACATGGCCAGATGCATGGACATTGAGTTATGTGAACCGCGCAGCTATGAGATGGCTTTGCGCTTCCCTAGCAGGGTCACCATGGCAATGCCACCTCCTGCATAGCTGCCCACCCACATCCTGCTCCTCCTCCTGCGCCTCCTCCTTCTCCTCATGCGCCTCCTCCTCCACAGGTGCCACTGCTGCCTCGTCCTCCAATGGCTGTGCCCTCATGATGGCCAGGTTGTGGAGCATGCAGCACCCCCCCACAAATATGGAGACACACTCAGGTGAGTACTGCAGCACACCCCCTGATCGGTCCCGGCAATGGAATCTCTGTTTGAGAATGTCAATAGTGTGTTCGATGATGATCCTGGTGGCCGTCAGACTCTCATTGTACGCGAGCTGTGCAGAGGAATCATGAGCCAAGTGCTCAGCGTGTAGCCCTTGTCACCAAGTAGCCAGCTGCCATCTTCATTGGGACCAGTGAAGACCCGTGGCATACCGCTCTGGTGCAGTATGAAAGAGTCGTGGCTGCTGCCAGGAAACCAGGCATCCACTGCATAATCTTACGGTTGTGGTTGCAAACGAGTTGAATATTCAGGGAGAGGACGCCCTTGCGGTTTCTGAATTGCTCGGGAGTTTGTTGGGGTACTCTGAGACCGACATGGCTGCAGTCAATGACCCCTTGGACCCTGGGGAAGCCCGCAATGTGCAGGAATGCAGTCTGCCGCTCCAATTGCTTGTCCCTGGTCATGGAGAAGGAGATGTGGTCGGCCCTCCTCCTATACAGAGTATTGTGTTCCTAACACAGATGAGGCTGCACACAGGAAGGTTAAAGTAACAGTGACACCAGTCTTTAATAAGAGACTCCAGAGTGAGGAACAGGCCTTAGGGGCCGGCTTATATACAGTGCTCCCAAGGGATGCTGGGATCTCTTGGGACGTCAGGGGTTGAGCTCCTTTGTGGCGGAACATGGGAGTGCATGCTATACAGTTACACAACATCACTCCCCCCCGCAAAGTCAAAGTGAAAACTATTTACAAGGTGAAGCAGTCAGGAGCCTTTCTTTCCCTGGTGGACCGCCTCGGTACAAATGTCTGTTCTGGTGTGTTGGCTGTGCCCTTGCTGGGCTGGCGTGTAGTTGGCCCTGCAGGGCTGCTAGGTGAGCCTGGCCTTGCTGGGCTGTTGGGCGTGATGGGTTAGATTTCCTGGTCCGGTGTGGTGTCGTTGATCCTTTGGGTGTGTATTGTGGGCTCGAAAAAGGTGGTATCTGCTGTGGAATGTTCAGGGTAGTCTGTGAACCGCAGCCTCGTTTGGTCCAGGTGCATTCTGCAAATTTGTCCATTGTCTAGTTTGACTACAAACACCCTATTCACTTCTTTAGCTATCACCGTGCCCGCGATCCACTTGGGACCATGTCCATAGTTTAGCACATACACAGGGTCATTCAGATCAATTTCCCGTGACACAGTGGCGCGACCATTGTTTACATTTTGTTGCTGCCGCCTGCTCTCTACCTGATCATGCAGGTTGGGGTGAACCAACGAGAGTCTGGTTTTAAGTATCCTTTTCATGAGTAGCACAGCCGGGGGCACCCCTGTGAGCGAGTGGGGTCTTGTGCGGTAGCTGAGCAGTACTCAGGACAGGCGGGTTTGGAGTGAGCCTTCTGTGACTCGTTTAAGGCTCTGTTTGATGGTTTGTACTGCCCGCTCTGCCTGCCCATTGGAGGCTGGTTTAAACGGGCCGAGGTGACATGTTTGATCCCATTGCGGGTCATGAATTCTTTAAATTCGGCACTGGTGAAACATGGCCCGTTGTCACTGACCAGTATGTCAGGCCGTGGGTGGCAAACATGGCACTTAGGCTTTCAATGGTGGCGGTGGTGGTGCTTCCCGACATTATTTCACATTCAATCCATTTTGAAAAAGCATCCACCACCACCAGGAACATTTTACCGAGAAACAGGCCCACATTGTCGACATGGATCCTCGACCATGGTCTGGAGGGCCAGGACCACAAACTTAGTGCTGCCTCTCTGAGGACATACGCTGCATTGCTGTACACAGGACTCTAAGTCAGAGTCGATACTGGGCCACCACACGTGGGATCTGGCTATCGCTTTCATCATTACTATACCCGGGTGTGTGATGTGGAGATCTGAGATGAACGTCGCCCTGCCCTTTTTTGGTAGGACTACGCGGTTACCCCACAACAGGCAGTCTGCCTGAATGGACAGCTCGTCCTTTCGCCGCTGGAACGGCTTGATTGGCTTTTGCATTTCAACAGGGATGCTGGCACAGCTCCCATTCAGTACACAGTTTTTTACTCGGGACAGCAGAGGATCTTGGCTGGTCCAAGTCCTAATCTGGCGGGCCGTGACAAGTGATTTATAATTTTCAAACACTTCCATGACCATCAACAAGTCTGCGAGCTGCGCCACCATCAACAAGTTTGCAGGCTGCGCCATTTCCACCCCCGTGGTGGGCAATGGTAGCAGACTGAGAGCATCCGCACAGTTCTCGGTGCCTGGTCTGTGGCGGATGGTATAGTTATACGCTGATAGCGCGAGTGCCCACCTTTGTATGTGGGCTGAGGTATTAGTATTTATCCCCTTGTTTTCAGCGAACAGGGATATGAGGGGCTTGCGATGGGTTTCCAGCTCAAATTTGAGGCTAAACAGGTACTGATGCATTTTCTTTACCCCGAACACACACGCTAATGCCTCTTTCTCAATCATGCTGTCGGTCCTCTCGGCCTTAGACAAGCTCCTGGAGGCATAGGCGACAGGTTGCAACTTCCCCGCAATGTTGTTGTAATACACACCCGACTCCGTACGACGACACGTCACATGCTACCGCAAGTCTTTTACACAGGTTGTACAATACAAGCAGCTTGTTGGAGCATAAAATGTTTCTGGCTTTCTCAAAAGCAATTACTTGTTTTTTTTCCCCACACCCAGTTCTCACCTTTGCGCAATAACACATGTAGGGGCTCCAAGAGGGTGCTTAACCCCGGTAGGAATTTACCAAAATAGTTGAGGAGTCCCAGGAACGACAGCAGCTCCATGACGTTTTGTGGCCTGAGCACGTTCCTGATAGCCTCTGTCTTGGCGTCTGTGGGCCGAATGCCGTCCGCCGCGATCTTTCTTCCAAAAACTCCACTTCTGTTGCCATGAAGACGCATTTCGACTTCTTCAGCCGCAGCCCTATGCGATCCAGTCGCTGGAGGACATCTTCCAGGTTTTGTCGGTGCTCGGCGGTGTCCTGACCCGTGACCAATATGTTGTCCTGAAAGACCATGGTGTGTCGTATCGACTTGAGTAGGCTCTCCATGTTTCTCTGGAAGATCGCTGCAGCCGACCGAATTCCAAATGGGCATCTGTTGTAGATGAATAGCCCCTTGTGCATATTGATGCTGGTGAGGCCTTTCGAAGACTCCTCCAGCTCCTGCGTCATGTAGGCTGAAGTCAGGTCGAGCTTGGTGAACGTCTTGCCTCCTGCCAGCGTCACAAATAGGTCATCTGCCTTAGGTAGTGGGTATTGGTCCTATAGTGAGAAACGATTAATAGTTACTTTATAATCGCCGCAAATCCTGATCGTGCCATCACTTTTGAGTACTGGAACAATCGGGCTGGCCCACTCGCTGAATTCCACTGGGGAGATGATGCCCTTGCGTTGCAGCCTGTTCAGCTCGAATCCACTCTCTCCCTTATCATGTGAGGTACCGCTCGCACCTTGTGGTGAATGGGTCGTGCCTCTGGGACCAAGTGGATCTGCACCTTCGCCCCGGAAAAGTTTCCAATGCCTGGTTCAAAAAGGGAAGGAAATTTGTTAAGAACCTGGGACATGAGGCCTCATCGACAAGTGATAGCGCTCAGATGTCATCCCAGTTCCAACAGATTTTGCCCAGCCAGCTCCTTCCAAGCAGTGTGGGGCCATCGCCCGGGACAATCCAGAGTGGCAGTTCGTGCACCATGCCCTCGTAGGTGACCTTGACCATGGCGCTGCCCAGGACAGTAATAAGCTCTTTGATGTACGTTCTCAGTTTCGTGTGGATGGGCTCAAGGCTGGTCTGAATGCCTTGTTGCACCACAGTCTCTCAAACATCTTTTTACTCATGATGGATTGGCTAGCGCCAGTATCCAGTTCCATGGCTACGGGTAAGCCATTCAATTTTATGTTTAGCATTATTGGTGGACATTTTGTCTCAAATGTGTGCACCGTGTACTTCAGCATCTGCCTCCTCTCTCTGAGGCTCGAAATTGCTTTGATTCACCATGGGCCGATCTTCCTTTGCCACGTGGTGGTTTGCAGGTTTTGCAGAGCTTGTAGCTCATCTGCAAGCTCGTTAGAGGTGCCCCATTGTTCTACAGCTCTTGCAAACATATCCTTTCAAGCGGCATGAATAGGCTGAATGGAAGCCTCCACAACGCCAACAAGGTGTGAATTGCCTTGCATTCATCCTTTGTTGGGGACTTTGAGTCATCTGGGTCACCTGAGGCCTGCTGGCAGTTGCAGACTCGTGGGTTCTGTCCTGTATATTTCTGCTCGCAAACATAGTTCCAGTTAATTTATGAACATTGCTAGCACTTGTGTGCTGAGAGATTTGTTTTGTGTTATCACTGGTGGACATAAACGACTGTGCTGTTGCGATGGCCTTTCTGAGGGTTGGTGTCTCTACAGTTAAAAGTTTTCGTAGGATGGTCTCATGGCCAATATCCAGTAAAAAAATGTCTCTGAGCATTTGCTCCAGGTAGCCATCAAACTCACATTGTCCTGCAAGTCGCCTTAGCTCAGCGACTTAGCTCGCCACTTCCTAACCTTCAGATCGCTGGCACATGTAGAACCGATACCTCGCCATCAACACGCTCTCCCTCGGGTTAAGATGCTCCCGAACCAGTGTACACAGCTCCTCATACGACTTATCTGTGGGTTTCACTGGAGCCAGAAGATTCTTCATGAGGCTGTAGGTTGGTGCCCCACAGACTGTGAGGAGGACCGCTCTCCTTTTTGCAGCGCTTCCTTCTCCCTCCAGCTCGTTGGCTACAAAGTACTGGTCTAGCCATTCGACATAGGCTTCCCAGTCCTCACCCTCCGAGAACTTCTCCAGGATGCCCGCAGTTTGCTGCATCTTTGCATTAGATTCGTATTCTCGTCGCCAGTTATTGTGTTCCTAACACAGATGAGGCTGCACACATGGAGTGGGGTCTTGTGCGGTCTTGGAGGTTAAAGTAACAGTGACCTCAGTCTTTAATAAGACACTCCAGAGTGAGGAACAGGCCTCAGGGGCCGGCTTATATACAGTGCTCCCAAGGGATGCTGGGATCTCTTGAGACTTCAGGGGTTGAGCTCCCTGGTGGCGGAACATGGGAGTGCATGCTTTACAGATACACAACACAGAGCATCTGTGATCTCCGATATCGATATGAAGGCTGCAAACTGCAACATGTTGCACATGTCCACAGTGGCAGCTTGGAAGGACTCAATCGCATAAAAGTTGAGGACGATAGTCACCTTGGATGCCATGCTCAGGGCTGTTCTCACTCATGTCTGTGGCTCCAATTCTGCCTGCAAGAGATTACAGAGCTCAGTCATAATGTCCTTAGTCTGCACAGGCACTGATCATCATTCATATCTCCCTCAGTATTCAACTCATTTGCGACCACAACCGCAAGATTATGAAAGTGGATGTCTTAATATCTTCAGAGAACGCAAGATGGCTGCTGGTTGCAGAAACTTCCCCTGCTCGTCACGTGACCTGCTATTTATTAAACAGCACTAGCTGCAGTAACACCGCCGTCCACAGTGTGGAGCTACAGACATTACACTTCTCCCTCCTTAATGAAGAGTTATTATAACAAACATATGAGAATTATTGGCGGGGGACCCTTTCTCGATACGGCCTATCACCCCCCCGTCTATGTGGCCATCTTGCTCTGTGAGGTGGCTCATTGGCTTCTCCCTGCTGCAGGCTGCCTCCTCCACCTCTGCAGTCTGCTGCTGCCCAGCATCCGGCTCTGCTGCAGGCTGCCTCCTGGCCTGCTGACCCAGTATCTGGTGTGGGCGTTCCGTGTACCTCACTCTCCTCCTTCGGGGACGCCCTTGCTGAGGGCCTTTGTGTGGCACCTCTCGTGCCTCCCCTCTGTGGCCATCTCCCTGGCACTCTCCATGCTGTGCCGCAATGATGCCAGCGGCCCTTACTCGCTGCCTCTGCAGCCGTTGCTCCCGGCGTTGCCTTCTCCTGCATGCCCCGGCGGCACACACAATGTGCAGGAGGCGTTGGCCCGCAAGCAACTGGCCACATTTCAAAGCTCTCCATAAGCCCAGCTTCCTCGAAGTGGCCTCCATGTTCTGCAGATGGAAGGCACCTCCAGCATTCGCAAAACAGCGCGCACTTTATCCTTGCACTGCTCGTCAAACAACGGGGAAAAAGTCGCCAACACAAAATCCACTGAAAGCAACACACCTTTAAGGCGGTTTACATCAGGAAATATGCACCATCCGAAATAAACAACTCTTGGCACCGCCCAATGGTGGGACGACCTTTATAGGGCAATGGCGTTTCCGGCCCGTGACCTCAGCAGTGTGCGCAGTGATGATGCACTTAGCAGTGCTGGCCAGCACTAGCGCGGAAGTACGTGAAGTGGTGCGGTGATGCACACTGCCAGAAAACCACGGCAGGTCAGTTGGGCTATCGGCGGCCATTCCATAAATAGTCGGTGGCCACTCCACTCCGCAGTGTGGCCGCCGATATGCCTTACGGAGACGGGCAATTTCGGCCCCTTTAAGTTTCCAGCACTAGCCTCATTCACTTTGATGAACACAAAGTTCACAATGAAATATGGTGAAAATGTACTTTTTTTCAACTATGTAAATAATAGTTTTACTTTTTTTCAAAAGTGATATATAAATCGTACTGAGGCATAATGAATCACAACTCAAATTTGACAGGCTGGGTTCAAGGTTTCCTCAGTTGGTTCATCGTTATCTAAGCTAGCTGGCACCAGTTTCATCTATTATTTCTTTGCATCTGGCCCATTAGCCTTCAAGTATTTAATTATTCATTTAGAAATGAATTGGATTTGGTGAATGCTGAGGTTTTAAAACAACTAGCATTTTAGGCAGCCATAATAGTCACAGAGTGTAAGGGGGCGGAATTGCCCTGCGTCCCGATTGGGGGCAGTAACCTGCTGGGGCTGGGACTTCCTGCGCTCGGCGCAGAACAACCCTCCCCTTCACTTAAAGGGAAAGACCACTGCGCACTCTGCAAGCCTCTGATGATCTCCACTAGGCCACCAGGGGCAATGTGGGACTGTGACTGCAGCCCGGCAACCAAAGCGGAGTGCCGGGCCACACGATAAGGATCAGATGCTCAAACCGACCCGAGAGTCAGCAAAACAATGAAGATGGTGGCGCGGGGCTGGCGACCTCCCCTTTAACTTCCACCCCACGAGCGGATGTCGGCCAGCTACTCGACCCGTGAAGCTGGCGTTGACATCCACTGGCGCCAGCCTCGCGAGCCACTAGGCAATTTCCCCCGCAGGGCAGAAAAGGTTCTGCATATGGTGTGGAGTAGTAGTCGCACACGGCGATGACGTCATCACCGGTTGCGCGGTGACCCGGGACGCTACCTGCAGGGCGCGGCACTATCAGTGCAGCATCTCCACAAATTGCCAGGAGCTGGCAACGCCCTCCTTCTCATCACCCGAAACCCCCCGGGACGAAAAGTGCCTTCCGACGCGTTAATGCCTCCTGGAGGCGCTAACGGGCCTCTAAAAAAGGGGCAATTTCCCCCCCTAAGTTTATTTGGAAAAGAATATGCCTGACAGATCCTTACTTGATAAAGTTTGAATCTGTATCAAATGAGAATTTCCTGAGCAACAGGAAATCATCAACCTACAGCATTTCGAAGTTGTGTTTTCCTGGCTCGCACTGCTTTTAGTAACACTTTTGAGAACTTCTATTCAAGTCATGACCTCATCTCACCTGTCATTGTTTCTGGTGTGACAGGCTTTCCAAGTGCCAATTTTATTCTCTGTACTATTATTGTTGCATATGTGTCCCAAGTGCAAATATTTTTGGTGAGTTATTTCACCATCCAAAAGTAATGCTGATGACATCACGCGACTTCAGATCATTGCAGATTATGACACAAGAACCTTGAATATAAAATATAAAATATAAAATAACCAACTCAGTGGTAGCAAGGTACAGGAAAATAATTCAGTTTATGATAAGAAGCACAATCGTCTCACCCTTCATAACATATGTCTTTGTAACATCAATTGATAATTACTTTCACCCAATCCACGATTTATTTTGTTCTGTTTCTATGGATACAATTGTTTGTCCGCCTGCACAAGGTAACAGGTAGATTATGGCAGGGACTTTCTCTACCTGAGTGGGTCGAGTGCGGCCAGTTGCCAAGGCGGGTCGTGATCCCATTGCTGGCTCCATCCCGCTCCACAGAACGACTTTACGTAAATAGGGCTTGATACCTGGCCTAATGAAATGGTGCAGGTCTGGTGACGCGTTATTAGCCTGGATCTTTATGGGGCCGTGGCCACATTACATTTGAAGTTTAATGTAACACAGTGCTGTCAGTGCACTATAGCATTGGAGTGCTGCAAATACTTTGACAATGGCTGCACGGAGGCAGAAGGCTGTACCCAGGTTCTACGATGATTCCCTTCATATGATTATGGAGGGAGTCACAGCACGCAGGGTGGTCCTCTTCCCTTCCAATGAGTGGAAGAGACCTCCCCAGGGGAACAAAACAGCCTGGTTGGAGATTGCAGAGGAGGTCACCAGCAGGGATATGTTCAGGGGGACCTGGGGGCAGTGCTGCAAATGTTTCAGTGATCTCATTGGATCAGGAAACGTGAGTCCAAATCCACACTCAACTTCATCCTGCTGTGCCTCTCATCACATCCCCATCACTCTACCTTCCCTACCTTACTCCTTAATCACACCAACCTACTTGCATGTCCACCCATTCCTCTCTCCCTCCACATTATCACATTCCCATCTCACTAGCTAGCTCTCACACCCTCATCCTATTGCAATCATACAAACTAACAACACACAAGGAAGCCACGGTTTTGGCAGCCCACGCTATCATAGTCTCCCTCTAAAGATGTAACCCATCCTTTCCTTACACTCATTCCATCACACTCAACCTTCCCTTCTTTCCTTCCTTGCAGAAAAACAAAGCCCAAAATAAGAGAGAGAGGGAGAGAACCAGCAGTGGCCCTCCATCATTTGCAAACCTTACAACAGTAGAGGAGGCTGCTTTCGAAATAAATGGATTTGCTGAGCAGCTGGATGTAGGAGGCGGAAAGAGGAGGACATCTCAGCAACCTGGTGACAAAATTACATATCATACAGCCACATGGCATAAATCAGTCATTCATATGGGGACTGATGTCAGCAACCAGTGAATGATCATCATGTGCAGAATGGTTTCTGTACCCATTCTTCATCTGACATATCTAACTCAACTCTTTACTCTCCCACAGGTCCATCAAGAAGCCCCGCGGCACACCACCCCCGACTGTCCGGGAGGAAGATGATTCCTCAGAGGAGCCTCCAGCCTCTGAGGGCGCACCATCACCAGACATAAGCACACTCAGCACCAATGCAGATAGGCACACCTGGGTAGGTCCCATGTGAGATAGAGTAGTGTTGTCACCTGGGGCTAGATTTTACACTTTTGTGCTTATCGCCCAAAAATGGCTGTTATTTCTGGCGTGGGCGATAAAAATGGGTTTTCATATCGCCGGCTTGTCGCCCGTTCTCAAAGCCCCTAGTCTCCATTTTTGAAATTGGGCATTACCGCGAGCGATATGAAATGGGCGGTAGCGTTAAATCTCTCTGACCTTCTGCCGTAAAGTGTCGCCGTCCTTAGCAACAGCATGGCAATGCTCGATTCCCGCGATTCAGAAGACCAAGGGCCATCCTGACATGCACAGAAGAGGAGACAGAGAGAGAGGGAGCTGAGAGGGAGTGAAGGCGTGTGTGGTTGTGGTGTGGCTGCTTTGGGAGGAAGGATGGAGAGTTTAGAGCTTTAGAGCAAATTGTGAGAAAAAAAATTTGCTGTTACCAGCCAGATATTTGCCCGAATTTGGTGCCTATAATGGAGGGAGAGGAGGAGGCGACACAGCACGCTGTGGAGACTGACTTACCCTCGCCTCCGACAAGGTCATTCCATCGTTTGCGGAATTGGTTGCCCTCACGCTCCTCGTTGGTCGCAGTGAGCAGTGAGCTGGGAGAGGAGCACATTGGAGGACGCAAAAGAATGAGGAGGTTTTCAGATGAGGCAAATGCCTCCCTCCTGCAGGAGGTCGAGTTACGCTGGGGTGATTTGACACAAGAAGGGCGTCGGAACCTCACCCAAAGGCCTACCAGAAGATATGGGCCGAGATAGCAAAGGTGGTCTTGTCGGCGACCAACGAGGAGCGTGAGGGCAACCAGTGCCGCAAACGATGAAACGACCTTGTCGGATCCGCAAGAGTAAGTATTACATTTATTTTCATGTAATTATGTATTTATATAATTTGATTTGTAAGAGTCATGAGTGACTATCATCAGATTTGAGGTCTTTCACTTTTACCGGGAATGTTGTACTCAAAGCCTGCGGTCACGTGCACACCTTTGGATAAAGAACGATAATTATCATCATAATCATGATTACATCTGTCGGTTATGTGTTGTATCAGTCTCTGTGACAGTAACTAGCAATGATATCACGCAATGATCTCATGCCATGTCGTCCTGTTACCTTTTACAGAGGAAGCTATCGACGATGAGGTCCATGCAGAGGCGAATGGGCCACCAGTCCCCAGCAACATCACTGAGATGGAGGAGCGGGTGCTCACAATCATGGGGAAGCACCCCCGGTCAGCCACGCAAGCATCTGCAGACCCTGAAGTGATGCAACGTGAGTAAAGTTTACACCATTGCGTGATGTAAAGTCAATAGATGCCACACCCACTCATATCCGAACAATAATATAAGATAGATGATTTCTAAAATTGTCCTAAAAATAATGCTGGCCTAATAAAAATCATTGCAATGCAGAATGTGTTGATGGTCATGAAATGTGATGTCTGTGATGATTTTGATATCGTTGGTGCTTTTGTCGTGCATATGCTGTGTGTAGCGCTGGAATCAGCTTGTGACCCTAGCATCCCCTTCTCCTCTAATAACCTCACCTGTGTTTTGCAGCTCAGCCAGCAGCGTGTCCCAAGGCAAAACCACAGAGACCAGAAGGTGGGGGCATGGGGCCGGACTCGGCAGACGATCCTACATCTGCTGCTGAGGAGCTCCGATTCTCGCCCGTCAATCCGCTGGGTCTGTTCTCTACAGATGAGAGCGTGGACTTTGAGGAACCTGCATCACCATGCTCCAGAAGCCATTCCACCCCAAGGTCTTTAGTGCTCCGCCGGTCATTCCCGCCTCCACTCTGGAGGTACCGGGCCCAAGCATCTTGCCACAGGGCACCCCATTTGTCCCCAGGACGGCACCGACCCTGCGAAGGTTTCATGGACATGGCAGGTCTGTTTCACGAGCGTCGCATGAGAGCGGAGAGATAGTACAGTTGTCCAGGAGGTCTGTAGACATTGGTAACTAGATCCTTGATGCATTGGGGGGCATATCCTGATAGCTGGCCACCATGACTGCATACGTTCCATGGATAGCGGAGGCCCTGGAGGAGATAGCCAGGAACACTGCTGGCACAGGCCTCCCAGTGGTCCCGGAGCATGGCACGCCACATCTAGGTTTCGCACTATTGTATATATAGGCACTCTGTTAATCACTTCACAAGGCAGGGTATGGTACTTAAACTGTGAAGACTGTAGTCCTTTATTGCAGCTCCTAGAGTGAGGACACCAAGAGGGGAGCTCCCTTTTATACTGGGTTACCTGCAGTGTGCAGGTGACCCTTAGGTCTCCAGCAGTAGCACCCTCTGGTGTACAGGTAAGGTGTGTACAGGATGAAGGTACATTCAGTGTTACAGTACATCATAACATTGTAGGCATGCATGCATAACAACACTCCCCCTAAGCATTTTTCAAGTACTTCTTGCCATGACCTGGGGAGGTGATCAGTAGTGGGCTGTGGGAGGTTGTGGTGAGGGTTGTGTGGGTGGCAGGTGTGATCCCTGTGCTTGAGGCTAACCTCATACATTCCCCCCCCCCCCCACACCCCTCACACACAGTCATTGTTGTGGGATCTCTCCGTGGGAGAGCCAGTGCAGTGGGTAGGGTACATACTCTGTAGAGTGCATAAGTGGTGGCGTGTGGTGGTGGGCAGGGCCACAGGATTGTGTGGGCTTCTTGTCCTCCGTTGGTGATGAAAGTCTGGTCATCCCAGGGTTCACCAGGAAAGCTGGAGGGTACTGGCCTCTCGCTCCTGGTGTTGGCCCTGGTGGCCAGGGGGTGTAGGACCGATGCGGGGCAGGTTACCAGTGGTGGTGGCTGTGCTGCCCATTGACCGATGTCCCTGCAGTGGGTCTGCTCCCACTGGGTGTGTGTGAGCCCTTCTGGGGCATCACATTTGTCTCAAAAGTCCAGGCTACATGGGCTGGACCTGGGGGTCTCCCACAGGGGGATTCCTCTGGCATTTACATTGTCCCTGTGGAACCCGGTATTCTTTAACAGTCTACTTCCTGCATACATGACACATTGGTTCCGATCATACATAGTTGAATCCAAGCTGTTACCTCTCTTTACATTGTTACTTACAGCATTTATGTCACTTTCTTGCATCTCAGTCTCTCCATACATGGTTATATTTGTCATTTTAAAATTTCTATCATCATCATTAAACATTACAAACTTGTTCTTAACTTCATTTACACAAGCATCCATTACATTTTTTTCATCAGTTACTCCGGCATCACAATTCGACGTTACATTAGCATACCTGCATTTGCTAACTGCACCTTTAACTTTAAAATCCTTGTCATCTTTAGAATGAAACTGTCCCTTTAATTTCTTTGGGTTACCGGTCTCCTTTAAGTGAGCCTTCCAATCCGGTTCGCCGCTCGGTGCCACATGGCGCTCCTCCAATGCTGCCCTTCATGGTCTGGTCGTGGTCATTTTGATTTTAGGTTCTTCGCCTCGTGGTGCGGCCGCCATCTTCTCGCTCTCCTCCAGGTAGGCTGTGGTGATCTTTTCCTTCTCAGGTTCAGCCACAGATATCGGGAATCCACTTTTTTCACCGATTTTCTTCCCTTGGAGCCCTGTCACGGCCCAGAAGGTGAGGTCTGGACATTTGGTTTGGGTGATCTTGCCACGGTGTTGTGAAGTCGTCACTGCGCAATCGAGCTGGACGGTAGGATTTCTAGGTGCAGCAATGGATCCAAGTTCGGGACTGCGTGGGATGTCGAACGCTGGAGCTGGGAGGCCATCGTCACTTTGACCGACTTGGACCTGCTTCATCCAACTTCTTCCCAAGCAGCGTTGGAACATCGCCGGCAACAATCCACAGGGGGAGCTTGTTCATCACACTGCCCTGGGAGACCTGGACGTCCACCCTGCCGTCGACTGGGATTTTGTCTTTGGTGTAGGTGAGCAGCTTCACCTGGACAGGAGACAGTTTTGGTCATTTGGCGGGATTGATCCAAAGTTTTTCAAAGGTCATCTGGCTCATCAAAGACTGGCTCGCCCCTGTGTCGATCTCCATCGAAACTGAAACTCCATTGATGTCCACTTCCATCTTCCACGGGGAACTCTCGGTGGAACAGGTATAAATTCCATACTCTTCTTCCAGGGGTTGAGCATCTTCATCTTCATCTGTGTCGGAGCCCAGGTGATCAGCCAACTCTTCAGCGACGCGGTGAGTAAAGCTTTTTCTGTACATTCTCTGAAGGTGACCATTCGTGTTGCAGCCTTTGCAGGTATAGTTTTTGTAGCGGCACTGGTGGGCCCTGTGGTTTCCTCCACAGCACCAGCACGGGACTAGCCATTTGGCCCCATGTGGCGGACTCAGGGTTGCGGGACTCGGGGCAGCATTTCTGCCTTTAGAAGTCGCCATTCGTTTCACTGCGCTATTCAGTTTAGAGTCCTGGGTGTGGGTCACCATTCGCTTGGAGTTGTTGACCGAAATCATGTAGGCCTGGCTCACTTTAATTGCCTTCTGCAGGGTGACTGTGATGTCCGCAGAGAGCAGTTTGTGAGGAGGCCCTCATGGCCAATTATGATAACAAATAGGTCCCTTAGCTTCGGTAAGGCGGTCGCCAAAATCACACAGTGCAGCCAATCTTCTTAAATCTGCAGCATACTTAGCAATTTCTTGGCCTTCGGGTCGCCGGTGAGTGAAAAACCAGTGCCTGGCTGTGAGGATGCTTTCTTTGGGTTTTAGTTGCTCTTGTATTAAGGTTACAAGTTCCCCATAGCTCTTGGTTTTTGTCTTCGCTGGGGCTAGCAAGTCCCTGATGAGGCCATGGATAGTGGGCCCACAACTACTAAGCAGGATGGCCCTGCGCTTGTTTGCCAGTGTGGCCGGCGTGTCCCGATCCAGGTTGTTGGCTATGAAGAAGTGTTCTAACCTTTCCATGAAGGCATCCCAATCTTCCCCATCGGTGAATTTTTGAAAGTTGTTGAGATTCGACATGTTGTGCGTGTAGTTCGTGACCTCATTGCCAATTATTGTATACGTAGGCACTCTGTTAACGAGGCAGGGGTATGGCACTTAAACTGTGAAGACTGTATTGCAGTTCGTAGAGTGAGGATACCAAGAGGTGAGCTCCCTTTAATTCTGAGTTACCTGCGGTGTGCAGGTGACCCTTAGGTCTCCAGTAGCATCACCCTCTGGTGTACAGGTAAGGTGTGTACAGGGTGAAGGTACATTCAGTGTTATGCATACATAATATGCACCACCACTGCCAATGACAGATGAGAGGCAGGACCAAGATCCTGCTTCTGGATCCAAGAATATTCCCACCTTGGCAACCCTGTTCCCGTACCCATGCAACCACCGCCTCTGCCTTCATCCCACCAATGAGGCACCATCTGAGGAGCTCTTCGGCCAGGTGGCATGAAGCGAGGAGGAGAAGGGGTAGAAGTGAAGAGAAGAAGGGGAGGGGGAAAGGAAAGTGAGGTGCATGTCTGCAGGTGATGGCTGTGTTATATCTCCATCTGGGTGCATGCAATTTGTTGTAATGTATGGGGGGAGGGGACCACCCTCCTGCTTTGCATTTGTATTCTGTGTTTCTGAACATGTTGACCATTTGACTGATTCAAAGTTCGAAAAAGTGGGGTGGGGGGTGGGGTGCGTTTGCCCATGATACTTATGATTTCAGATCAATGGTCGTATAAAATGTTTTTAATTCAACATAACCTTGTTGCGCATTGTCTCAGATAGCTTGACCGTTACACACTGGTGATTACTTAACATGAAAGGGTTAAATAAAACTTAACTTGAATCAACTTTTAAACTTTAACTGACACCAAGGTGATGCCCACCATTGATGTCTGAGCTGCCCACACACAGCAGTGTGTCAACTTTGTCAATCACAGCAACGTTCTTTCAGGCAAATAGTTCAGTTATGAGCTCCTGACCTAAGAGTCTTGCAGCTATGTAGTCACCATGGGCCCTTTCCTGCAGTCTGGAGGACGGGGCGGGGGGTGGGCATGGTTGCATGATCAGCCTGATTGTCTGGCCCTAGCTCAGCGGCCAATCCCTTGTCCTCCTCTTCCTCTCTCTCCTGAGGTGACCATCAGTCCCTTCTGGCACTTCTTGGCCCTTCCTCATAGCCAGGTTGTGCAGCATGGAGAACACGACCATAAATTTAGCTATTTGCTCAGGGTTATATTGTAGCTCCCCTCCTGAGTGCTCCAGACATCTAAAGCACTGCTTAAGCACAGTTATTGTTTTCTGGGCCACGTTGCATGTGTCTCTGTGTTCTGGTTGTATCACTTCTCTGCCTCGGTGTGGGTGTCATGCGGGGGGTCATCAGCCAGTTGGCGAGGCCATATCAGTTGTCACCAAGCATCCAGCATTATCCTTGTGGCTGACTCTCAAACATGTCAGAGACAGCGCTCTCATGCAGAATGTGAGCCTCATCGAAACTGCCCGGACATTTGGCATTCACTGCCATTATTATCTGGTTGTGGTCGACAACTAGTTGGACCTTCAGGGAGTGAAATCCTTTTCTGTTACGAAATAGCTCTGGGTCCTGAGAAGGTGCCCGCATGGCGATGTGAGTGCACTGCATTGCTCCCTGCACCCTGGGGAACTTAGCAATGCGGTAGAATGCTCCAGCCCTGTCAGTCTGAGCCTCCGTGGTCATAGGGAAGCTGATAAAGTCCATCCTATGTGCATACAGGGCCTCCGTGACCTGTCTAATGCAGCAATGTGTGGCATGGTGAGACAGAGGGGAAATCTCGACTGCGGAGGCCGAAAGGAACCTGATGCATAGAAAGACAGTGCCGCAGTGACCTTGACCTCGACCGATACTGATGTCCTGATGGCAGGCTGCATATCTGGCCTGATGAGCTCACATATTTCATTGATCACCATCTTGTGGAAGCGCAGTCTCCGAAGGCAGGTGTTAAGACCTCTTCTCCCTGTAAGTGTGGGGTGTGTATGGTCTAGACCTCCTCCTCATTCTAGCACGTCTTCGACTGGGCACATAATGATGTGCATTAGATGTTGTACCATTTGCACTCTGCAGCATCTGTGTGTTAATTGATGCAGGCTGAGAGATGGCTGGCCCCATTGCAATGAAAGTATAATAGCGATTGATCAGAAGCAATAATTTTCACAATAAAATACACCTACAGTAAACCCCAATCATCCAGAGTCTGAAAAGATTTCTGTTGAGATGGTCACTTCACCTGAGAAGGACTCCAGAGTCAATCCAAACTCCCCTGAAGTTGAAGCAGCCTTTTGAATGAAGCGACCTGCGATTTGAAAAATGGCGCCCACACCACTGGGATTCATTCAGAACAGTTCCACTTTTTCTGAGCGGTGTTTTGGGCGAGCGATATTGTGGGCGAGATGTGTGCGAGGTGGTGAAAGTAACACTGGGCGATCTCCTGGGCTTTAGTTTCGGCAAATGTGATCTTTACGACAAAAAAAAGTGGATGGTCGGTATTATTGAATCTCAGCGTTAATTACGTGCGGAAAGTAACGCTGGTTGATATTATGGCCGTTGATTTCATCCATTCTGATGATTCCGCCCCAAAAAAGTGGGCAGGCGGTATTATTTTTTCCTGGCATTACGTACATGGGGAAAGTAACGCTTGGCGATAAGTGTCCAAAAAATGGACATCAATTTCCATGTTGTGGCTAAATGGGCGATATCTGGGCGTTATACCTCATTTCAGCGGTAAAATGGACGTTAAGTGGATGTTATGCATGCAAAAATAATAGAAAATCTAGCCCCTGGTGCCTCACAACTCACATGTGAGCAAGAGCAAATGGCAGAGACAAGGACAGCAGTGGAGAGGTCTCGCCGGGGGGCCGCAGGATTCTCCCAGCTCTGCTCAGCTGCATACAGACACTGAGCCTCGGAGGCCATCCAGAAACAGAGCGATCCTGGTGCCGCAGGAGGAAGTGCAGGGGGCTCTGACAGGTTTTGAGGGCGGGATGTCTGCAAATGTTCACAGAATAGTGGAGTCCATCTCCATCATGAGCACCACAGTGTCGCAGGCGATAGCGACTGTAGGCTCCACCACAGATAGAATGGCCACCTTCATGGAGCAGCAAATGCGCCACTCACAGGAGTACATGCTGTCTGTAGAGAATAGATGGCTATCTATGAAGGATATATGGCTATATATGGAGAATAGATGGCAGAGGCTCATACACCTCCTCTCTAGGAGGGATATCAGCATAGACGTGGGTCCTCATGGCCTCACTGATGTGCAGAAAGGTGCTCTCCAGCTCCTTGATAGCAGGGAAGTGAGCAGGCTGCCTCCACCTCTGCTGAAGCCACAGGCCTAGCACCTGGTAGAAGCACACAGAAGAGAAAATGACACACAGGTAACTTCACAAGGGTAGCCATTTGTAAGTGGCTTAGTGAGTTGCAGTGAATGGTGAGACCTAACGCTACCTCCAGCAATGGTGGTGAGTGCGAAAGGCTTGATCATTGCAGGGATGCTTTATGGTGTTGGTGTGGGGTGGTGCCAAACTGGTGCATCAGCTGGCAGCCATATGGGTGTTCACCATCAAGTTAAGTAAATCTGGCCATGATGAGGCTATCCCTAGCCTCCCAGTCAGCAATGTGCTTCAGTGCTGATGCCCTCTGTCCTGTGCAGCATCAGGTGATTGTGGAGAAGGTTGGTGTTGTTGTTGGTGCTGCTGATGTGCCTGGTGCTGCTGGTGTTGGGGCTCATCGTGTTCTGATTTTGAGGACCAAAGTGAGACAGTATAAACAGAGGCGGGCGACCTAATTGAAATCATTATAATCTTGTTTGCAGGCATTTAAGAGCCTTATCCCCCAACATTTCAAATTTCCCTGCAATCCACGGGATTCACGCTGCTTGGGAACCACGTCTGTCAACCTGAGGCGAGGGTTCAGTGTTCAATGATGCCAGGTGAATGAGAGATGACAGAAGCAATCTTTCAATGGTGAGAGAGGTTCTTCCTAATAAGTGAGACTGGTTGGAGACTTTGCTGGAAAGACTTGCAGCCTGCAAAATTTATGCTGGCCATGCAGTGAGCAATGGCTTCTGCCTGAGGAAAATGATCAGCTGGGAGCTTTTACTGTACATTTGATGCTGTAAAACAATCAGCTGGAGCAATGGCCACTGAACCTCTGTCTCAGGTTGACAGACGTGGTTTACTTGTTAATTTAATTATTTACTTCAGTTCTTTAGTTTTTATTGAATGCTTATTACTTTTTGTGCTTTGTTTGGTGCTTGGTGGTGCTTTAAATGTAGTTATCTGTGCCGATTCCTTAACTCTAGGTAAAGTTTTTCTGTGTGGACAGAAGTGGCAACATACGCTGGCCTAAGTTAGTTTGGAGCAACTATTTGCTGCCCACTAAAAAAAATACCGAACCAACTCATTTACACTGGCGCAAATTAAATGGCCAGAATTGCAACTAAAAAGATAGTCCAGAAAAATCTAGTTGCTCCAAAAAAAGAGCAACTCCTGGGGAAACTTGGGCCATGGCTCCTGGCCTGTAGACAATTCCCATTACCCTCTCTTCTTCCTTAATTCTAACCATATAGTCTCAACTGGTTGCATTCCCCTACCTATACCCTCCCTTACTAATGTTGCAATAGTTTCTTTAATCAATAAGGCTACCCATCCTCCTCTTACAGTTTCCCTATCCTTTCTAATTATTGGCAGATTTTTAAATTGGAAATCCCACAAAGGGAAATTAAGCCATTTAAATGAACCAGCCTGTATGCACAATGACCTGTGGGCAGCTTCAATGATTTTCCACTTTATATGTGTGCTATGTGTGTAGGTGACAGCATATTGTGATTGTAATACAAAGTGATTACTTCAGAAATTGCTGTGTAATAACTATCATTGTATTTGACATGATGTATTTCAGTTTTTGAAGACAGCTTGCTGTTACATACTAGTGGGGGTGTAGAAATGGTGAGACAGCATTCTATAGTATGAAAGATGTGAATGTACCCCTCCTACTTCCATTGACTGCCCATCAAGAAGAGGAAAATTAACATATAGAATTGGAAATATTTATAATCGTGATTCCAACAATGGAGTAACACATTTACTGACACTGCCACAAAATACATTGGCCCGGATTTTCTGGGGCCTGTGTACCCTGCAAGTTCCGGGTTTCCGCATGCGACGCGATGCGATACGTGAAAACCCGGAACTTGCGATCTGTCAAGTATCAGCTCGACAGCTCATATGAATCCCTGTGAAATGGACATTCGCCTAGCAAATGCCCATAAAACTCTTACACTTGATAAAAGCAGGGCTAAGGCCTTCTTTTACAAGTGTAAGAGTTTAAAGAAATATTAAAGTAAAACAATTTTTATCATCTAAACTTAAAAATACCTTTAAAATTAGGTCATTATTTTGGATTTTAAAATTTTTGTTTTAATTCTTTAATTACAATGGGTATGTACTCAAATGGGAAGGAAGTGACTAGTGGTGTCCCACAAGGATCTGTGCTGGAGCCTCCACTATTCACTATATTTATTATTGACTTAGATAACATAATAAGGAGCCATGTATCCACGTTTGCTGATAGCACAAAAATAGTGGCACTATTGATAGATTAAATGAGCGGGCAAAACTGTGGCAGATGGATTTCAACGTAGATAAGTGGAATATAGAAAGTTATAGGATGATTTGATTGAGGTTTTTATGATTTTGAAAGGAGTTGGTAGGATTAGATAGTGGGGGAGTTTAGGACATTTAGGACAAGTGAACATTGCCTTAAAATCAAAGCCAGGTCATTCAGGTGAGAAGTTAGGAAACATTTCTTCACACAAATCGCTGGAGAAATGCCACCAACTATGTCTCCGCAAGATCCTGCAAATCCCCCGGAAGGACAGACACACCAATGTTAGCGTCATCGATCAGGCCAACATCCCCAGCATCGAAGCACTGACCACACTCGACCAGCTCCGTTGGGCGGCCACATTATTCGTATGACTGACACAAGACTTCCAAAGCAAGTGCTTTACTTAGAACTCCTACACAGCAAGCGAGCCCCAGGTGGGCAGAGGAAACGTTGCAAGGGCACCCTCAAAGCCGCCTTGATAAAATGCAACATCTCCACCAACACTTGGGAGTCCTTGGCCAAAGACCGCCCTAAGTGGAGGAAGTGCATTCGGGAGGGAGGTGAGCACCTCGAGTCTTGTCGCCGAGAGCATGCAAAAAACAAGCACAGGCAGCGGAAGGAGCGTGCGGCAAATCCGTCCCACCCACCCTTTCCTTCAACGACTGTCTGTCCCACCTGTGACAGAGACTGTAATTCCCGTATTGGACTGTTCAGTCACCTAAGAACTCACTTTTACAGTGGAAGCAAGTCTTTCTCGATTTTGAGGGACTGCCTATGATGATGGTAGAAATGTGGAACTCTCTTCTACAAACAGCAGTAGATGTGAGCTCAATTAATAATTTTAAACCTGAGATCGATAGCCAGGGATATTAAGGAATATAGAGCCAAGGTGGATGGGTGGAGTTAGAATATAAATTAGCCATGATCTCATTGAATGGCGGAATAGGCTTGAGGGGCTAAATGGCCTACTCATGTTCCTATGTTTATTGTCTCTGAATTACATCTAAGATTTCCACTATACACCCGCATTGTTTCAGATGGTGGTTAATATTAGTTCTACCAGGCACTTTCTCAACAGATTAAACTATCAAACAGGAATATTCATCGATTGAGTCATTTGCAAATGCAAGCAGTATCAGTGAGTTATTGAAGCTAGTACAAATAGCAGGGAAGCTTAGAAGCAATTTATGAAAGATTTATCGGTATAAACCTAACATTTGAGTTGCTTTGATTGGCAGGTTTTCTTTTGAAAAGATGGACAAATGCTTCTTAGAAGGGAATTAACCATCTAATTACGACTAGTTACCATTGGAATGATTGGCAGAGTGAAATGAGCCTGGGTAGCCTCCAATGAGCAAAGGAAAGAGCAGATATGGGGAGGTAGTACTTGGCCCGGCTGACCCAAGCTAATGAGGTGTCATTCCACGAAACCTACTAACTATGGTGGGGAACCATCAGTCACAATCCCAGTATAACTACCAGGATCATGACACGAGGAATTTCGGAGCTCTAACTTTTAAGTTCAGAAATAGAAAAGTTCTATGGGCCCGATTTTGGTCGACTCACCACCGGTCGTCTCGATGGTTTTTGGGCGCTCTCCACTCCGAGCGAGTTTCGTCAGGTGCCTCATATCAGTGGGGAGAAAGACTGTTGGGGACCTTCTGCTGGTGTCTACCGGCATGCATCGCCCACAGGAGTCCTCCCAAGAGCCCGCTGCGTTCCCAGATTGGTCCGGGCGGTCCTCCGCTCCAGCAGGAGAAGGGACCATCGCATGGAGGCAGGTCTTACCTGAACGATAAGTATGAAGACCTGCAAAAGAAGGTTACTGCTTTTCTTTTCTTTATATCTTTTTTGCAGGGATTTAGGTCGATGGGGTCCTCTGAAGGGTTTGTGTTTTTTTTATTATTTTGAATTTTTTTTTATTTTATCAGTTTCCCCCCTCCCTGGGCCCGACTCAATCCTCAGCGGTACTTTGCCGAGAATTGGCCTCAACAACTTTCTGTGGTGGAGAATTCCACAGGTTCACCATTCACCCAGAGAGTGGTGAACCTGTGGAATTCTCTACCACAGAAAGTTGTTGAGGCCAATTCACTAAATATATTCAAAAAGGAGTTAGATGTGGTCCTTACTACTAGGGGGATCAAGGGGTATGACGAGAAAGCAGGAATGGGGTACTGAAGTTGCATGTTCAGCCATGAACTCATTGAATGGCGGTGCAGGCTCGAAGGGCCGAATGGCCTACTCCTGCACCTATTTTCTATGTTTCTATGTTTCTATGATTGCATTTGCTGCCCAGAATTGGAAGTACCGCCCGCTGCCATCCAGAATCGACATGCAAGGCCCATTTTTGCCTCCAGGCAATCTTTCCCACATTTTTTCACCAAACTTCCGCCCAAAGTACCGTCAGGATCTTAGCAGTCCTTTGGACGGTACTTGGGCGGAACTTAGCTTTCACCAAACTCGGGCCAATTCTAAATGCCATAAAACATGGATAAAAGATTCAATTTTTGCTACACTTCTGTCTGAACTTTGAAAAGACTGAGTGAGTTATTCAAAGGAAAACAATGTTATCATTGCAGAAGACATTTATTATTACTAAATGGAAATAAAAATAATTTCCTAATGTTGATAAATACAGGAAAATACAGATAGATATCCAATACAGAATTGTTGAGATACTATGCCCATAGCATATAATTTATTATTTTTGGATTTTTATATATTACAATGAAAAATCTGTACTTGAGTAAAATATTAGGTTGTTACAAACTAGAATTAAATATTTGGATTCCTTTCAGCTTTGGAAAGCCCAAAATTCACAAGCAGAACCCATGTTGCTACCAAAGTAGCATCAACAGTAGTGCAGCACATTAAACCAGCAGATAACTTATTTTCCCAACCCCTTCCAGTATCATGATGTACCAAATATTTAGCTACAACTAGTTTTTGACACAGGCTTCCAATCGGATATATTTCTCAAATGCTCTCTTTGAACTCCCAATATATTTTATTTTGGTAGAATTTGTTTTATTTTTAAAACACAATTCCAGATTTAATACAGAATAAAATAAGGTAAAACATAATTTAATTCAGTTGTTTATGCAATTAAAAAATACATCGGAATAGATGAACAGGAGTAGGCCATTCAGCCCGTCGAGCCTATTCTATTAGCAGAAGTGAAAAAAACATCTTCAGTCTGGATATTCAGTATGGTTTCATCTCATCTAACCCCACAGCCAGTTGTTTAAACTATATTTTCAAATATTTTCTTTTTCATCCCCTCATCTCTACCAGTCTGAAAAATGCCTCAAAGTCCTCTGCTAAGGCCTAACCTGCAACAATGATAAATGGTTTCTTTAAGAATATATGCCTGTAAAAGAGACTGTTCCACAGGTGTTTGTTTGGAATAGGATTAAATCACTTGGCTAGATACATACTGCTTCCACTGACGTACTGTCTGGCACAAATATTTCAAGAACATTTTGCAGTCTGGAATATATTTTAATTGACACAAAATCGCAGTGCGGGAAATACATAAAAACAGCAAGTGGAATCCAAAATATTAACTGAAGAAACTGCAGACAGATTCTGCCAGTGTTCCAAACGAGCTAATGTAATTTTCCAGTTGAATTCATGTTCCCCTTTCCAACATGGCCTTTAAACTCTATCATCAAATGTCTTCAGAAGGAGAGTCTATTTCTACAGTTCCTTAGAACAGTAAAAAGGAAAATGTACACGTGTGATTGGTGCAAAGTGATGGATTCCAATATTTATATGATCAGGGTCACTGATTCCCAATGACGGAATAAGTCAACTTCTGTTTTTATTATGTGAGATTCCAGGATTTTTACTGGTGTTTCGAGGATCACACATTGCCATTCTATCATTTAAAGAATCTTTGGGTTATATTAACTGAATAAGACAATTTCATTTTTATTACATTTTATACTCTGAAACATCTTGGGAACAATTTATTACTGAAATGCACATTGTTGTTATTGGTTCTGAGATTTTTACTGGTGCTTTGGAAATCATATACTGCAATTCTGACCATTTTTCTTAAAGTTGATATTGTTTGAATCTGGCCATGTGTTTTTACACTCAACCTTTTGCTGCAATCAGCAGACCTTCAGAGATTCAGCTAGGGATAGCTCCAGAACATGCAATGGTCCTCTGCCAAAGTGAATCAGTCTTTCCCTTCAACTCAGAATCATATTAAGTGACATTAATTCACTCACAAGCCCATCTGCTCTCTACAAAAAACTATCTCCATCCCTGGATTTAGAATTATACTTTACACAGATGTGTAACATGTGTATACAACACCAGCAACTCATGTTCATAAATGGAAAAACATCAAGTGAGACCATTCTGTCTTTCAGTGTAATTTATCAATGTGCTACCAAGAGAATCTTGAGAAAATTTCCATACATAATAGGCTAGTCTGAATGTAGATGGTAAAATCGTACAAAATTCATTATTTCAAAATGCTGAGGTATACGATGAGGTCAAATTATTCCCTTGCCTCACCAATAACAGATTTCTAATGTGCATCCTGAGGGATTCTTCCATTTCCTGAAATTAAGAGTCAAGTTTGTATGCAAACCAGGGTTAACTCCCAACCCAGATGAATCATCGTTCCCAAAGACAAGAACAAAGTAACCTCTTCAGTATAGGCTAACAAGAACACATGAAGACACAAGCAGCATTAACTAATGAAGTTTCAGGGAGACAGCATTGAAACAGAGACTTGTAACCACCAGGAACCATAACCCACTATTTTCTTTACTTTCTGTTGCTTCACTCAAAGCCAGAAATCTGAAATGTCCATTGCCAAAAAGGAGGCAATTCAACCCCGCACTTTAACTTTGGACTGGAGACCCAAGAGTAGCTTGTGAGACCTTTTAAAATATGGACTTTCAATGACATGGGGCCCTGGAGGTTGGGTCATTTATATTAATGAGTAGTGTCAACAGTAGAAATAGCACAAGACATTCATCATGTGAAACCACCTTTAGCTTCCACTGGGATTGGCACCCCTTCCCCTTTCCCATTAGTAACCATTGCAATGGAGCTTAGAAAAGCAGTGGAGTGAATAAATGGAATTTCGTAATGACTGATCTGGCTATTTTTGATAGACCAGGTACAAGGGTTTTGGCTTTTACATCCAGACAAAGTCTTTTGAGGAGATATTCAAACTCTGGCTCTTTTTTCATGAACTACAACAAGGCGATATTTTGTAAATTGGGGCCTTTTTACTGTAAATTTCATGACATCAATGCAATAATAAGTCCCTGCAAAATCCATCTGACCACAATCAAATTCCAGTATGAACTCAGTTTTTTTGTATATCACAATAGCAATAAACACAGAAATTCTGTGAACATGGTACCACTCTTCTTTAACCACAGTAATAAATCAATTATACTGCAATGCAATATGTGATTACTTCATTACTCTATCGTTGCCTAAGACATGCCTTTAGTAGAGGGCACCTTAAAATCTTGTATGCAGCCCCCAATCCCTTTACAGCACCGTGTCTAATCACTCTGTACAAATGGCAAACATTTTTAACAGCTGCTATTCTGTATATCATGATACGGGCTCTCTCATTTTCCTATATAATTGATCTCAAATGGTAGTGTTCACAACTAGTCTGAAGTCTGGGGCATGCTTTTAATGAGGCCTGTCCCTTTAAGGGCTCAGGTTCTCTCTATCTGGAGGGTATAGGTCCTGAGGGTAATTCAAGTTTAATTTTTATTGTTGTTGGAAATTTCTCCAAATGGCAGCTGTTGCTTTCTCTTGTTATTTTAACAAGTTCTCTGGTTATCAAAAGATCTTAAAAACAAGAGGAAATAAATAGGTGTCTTTTTGTCTTTGTATATTTTTTAAGATTGTTTAATTGTGATTCGTTGGTGTTGTCTGACGTGTTTCTTCTAGACTGTGGTGGATGTGCCGAATACAAGTCATTTATACATATAAGAGTAAATTACCCATTATGTTGCCCAAGGTCAGTTGATGAATATGTCTTTTATATAAAGATAGCACAGCAGTGAGAGATACAGTTCAATATCTCTGGTCATGGTCTGCAACTATTTTTTTTATAGGCAACTGCTTACTTACAGGTTTTCCATTTTAAATGTTTACATAAGCAGTTTTAATCTTAGGTATTGACAACAGGAAGTATGCGCACACACATGATTTTTAATAATATATAGATCTCCCATGGCATTGCTCATGGATAGCCTGGGGGCTGGACTGTAGAATCATAGATGTATATAACACAGAAGGAGATCATTCAGCCCATCATGTTCCTGCTAGCTTTTTCCCAGAGCAATCTAAAACTAATCCCATAGCTCTGCTCTCTCCTCATAGTCCTGTATCTTCCTCTACTTTAAATAATTATCAATTTTTCCCTTAATAAATGCTATGATCTCTTTTTCAACCACTTTTATGCAGCCAAGCATTCCATGCTGTAACAACTTTTTGCATTAAAACTTACCCTTACCTTTCTCCGCACTCTTAGTGACAAATTTAAATTTATGACTCCTCAATGAGAGGAGATTGCCTTTCCCTATTCACTCTATCAAAACTCTTCATAATTTTAAAAAGCTCCATTAAATCTCTTCTTCGCCTTCTCTGCTCCAGTGGAAATGGTCCCAATATCTCAATTCTCGCCTCATAAATATAGTTTCCCATGCCCACCATAATTCCAGTGAATCGACATTTTATTCTATAATGGGGTGCCGAAAGCAGCATACAGCCTTCAAACTGTCGCCTAACCATTGCCTTGAATAGTTCTATCATTACTTCTTTACTCTTGTACTCTGTGCTCCTATTTATAAAACACAAATTTGAGGGGAATCTTGACTTTGAGTGATAGTATAATATATCAGATTAGTTTCTGTTATACATCTCTCCCAATTCTCATTTCCATTGAAGTCAATGTTTTTGGCCTATTTTTAATGGTTTGATTAACCTTCATTTACATGTGCAGGGAATTACGTAGTACAGCTAATATTACTAATTTAGTTTTTGATGTCTACTGCGACCCCACTGCAACATAAGCATGACAGTGGATTGCCATCACAATTCAGCAAATTTAGTAAAAATAGTATTTCATGTAACAAACCCGAAATGAGATGCAACAGCCATGTGCCTAACTCCAATGCAAAGCTGCAAGTTGCATGTCATGGTCATGTCAGACTGTTACTACTTGGGATACCAAGTTACGAAAGTAAGGGTACCTGCTTTGAGCTAAGGTAACAAAATGAGAAAACATGATGTAAAGACTAGTTTAGCAAGGAAAATCAGTAAATTATTGATATGGATGTATATGTGTGTTGTATTCTATAAAGCATGTTTACCAAAGTGAAGTAAGCTTGAGGACTTGTGCTAAAGACATTTGATGATCAGCACTGGGTAACTGAATGGTTAACAGCATAACTCTGCCTTATACTCCACATCAAGTGAAATACTTGCTTTCCTGTGTTTGAATACATGGCATTCATTTTTGAGAGAATTGTGTCTAGAGCTCCACCTAATTTCAGTAATATAGTAGGAGAAATCGTTGTGTCAAGCATGAATGTGGGCTGTGCACACGAAGCCAGCACTGAACAAAGAATTGTGTAAAAAAACACATCATGTAGGTAATATTACTGCAATGAGGAAATTAAGTCAGCAAATTATTAACAAAAATGGTTTGCCAGGTGTTGTATTGACTGGAGTACCAATGAGAATTTTTATTTTTCATTGCCGAACTGACTACAGTTATAGTTGACCACCAATGAATAGAAGATTTTTTTAAATAGTCTAAAATCTATCGTGTTTGACTAGATCCTTCTCTATCTAGGGAGAAAAGGGTATTTTTCTGAGAATGTGCACACTGGTGGTAAGAAAACTCACTCACAGCCAGTACATAATGGCAACTTTTCTATCATTGATTTCATAGTAGGCGTCTCTATTAATTTTAGAAGTAGTTTTCTTATGTAAAAAAAAAGAACAAAATACAAAAAAACATGAAACATCCATTGGCCAGGCCTGTATCCACTACAGGTACAACGTCCGAAATCGGCAACCTCGGGACCGACACCCTGCCGGTTTTTGGATTTTTCTGGATTTTGGACCTCGCCGTTGGTGCTCCTCGCCGCCCCTCCACTCCTCGCCGCCTGCAGATTCACGCCGCCCGTGGCCCCCTGGCGCTGTGTTTTTTACCGGTTTCCTCGTCCCTCGCCGCCCAATATCGCCATCTTAGCCACCTGAAAAATGGGCGGTTTTCAGACAATTCCGGTTTTCGGACAGCCGGATTCTGGACATTGTACCTGTGCAACATTCTGTTAGAAATATGGCCACAACTCCATTAATAGCCAGTAAAGTGTTCAAGTTTATTTTATTATTGGGAAGAGCTCATTATGACTTTACGCTTCAAATTTTGTACCATGCCGTATTTATGACAAAAATTTTAGAAAATTGCTTTTGGCGAGAAATAAAATATTAGTGAGCGAACAATAAGTGCATTCCAATGACATTCTTTTGCTCGCTATTTTAACTGCATTTTAAACAGATCCATTAAAATAGAGGACAGAGGAATAAAACAGGTTAAGCATGTGTCTACTAATATCATCAACAGCAATTTCAGAGCTCATATATTTTAAAAATCGCTCCTGTTTTTATTGGAAAATAAGGTTTATAGAGATGTTAAGTCATAGAATAATAAAAATTTACAGCACGGAAGGAGGCCATTTCAGCCCATCGTGTCCCTGCCGGCCAACCAAAAGCTATCTAGTCTAATCCCACTTTCTAGCTCTTGGTCTGTAACCCTGTAAGTTACGGCACTTTAAGTGCACATCCAAGTGTTTTTTTAAATGTGGTGAGGGTTTCTGCCTCTACCATCCTTTCAAGCAGTGAGTTCCAGACCCCCATCACCATCTGGATGAAGAAATTTCCCCTCATATCTCCTCTAAACCTCTCCCCAATTACTTTAAATCTATGCACCTGGTTGTTGATCCCTCTGCCAAGGGAAAAAGGTCCTTCCGATCCACTCTATCCAGGCCCCTCATAATTTTATACATCCCAATCAGGTCTCCTCTCAGCCTCCTCTGTTCCAAAGAAAACAGACCCAAATTCTCCAGTCCAGGCAACATTCTTGTAAATCTCCTCTGTACTCTTTCCAGTGCAATCACATCTTTCCGGTAATGTGGTGACCAGAACTGCACACAGTACCCCACTGCGGCCTAACCAGTGTTTTATACAGTTCAAGCATAACCTCCTTGCTCTTGTATTCCATGCTTGGACTAATAAAGGAAAGTATTTCATATGCCTTCTTAACCACCTTATGTACCTTCCTGCTACCTTCAAGGATCTGAGGACCTGCACAAGGTCCCTTTGTTCCTCTACACTTTTCAGTGTCATACCATTTAATGTGTATTCCCTTGCCTTGTTAGACCTCCCCAGTTGCATTACCTCACACTTATCCGGATTGAATTCCATTTGCCACTGTTCTGCCCACCTGACCAGTACATTGATATCTTCCTGCAGTCCACAGTTTTCTTTTTCATTATCAACCACACAGCCTATTTTAGTGTCATCTGCAAACTTCTTAATCATAGCCCCCAACATTCAAGTCCAAGTCATTGATATATACAACAAAAAGCAAGCGACCCAGCACTGAGCCCTGCGGTACCCCTTGGAATACAACCTTCCAGTCACAAAAACATTTGCTTCCTGCCTCTGAGCCAATTTTGGATCCAACTTGCCACTTTGCCCTGGATGCCATGGGCTATTATTTTTGTGATTAGTCTGCCATGTGGGACTTTATCAAAAGCTTTGCTTATACAGTACATCATTGCACTGAGATCATCGACCCCCCTGGTTACAACCTCGAAAAATTCAATCAAGTTAGTCAGACACGACCTTCCCTTCACAAATCCATGCTGACTGTCCTTGATTAATCCATGTCTTTCCAAATGAAGATTTATCCTGTCCCTCAGGACTTTTTCCAATAATTTTCCCACCATCGAGTCATGTTCATGGAAAAATTAAAAAATGATCTGTAGGTTTTTTGAAGTAGGTTCTGGTTTCGGTATAATAAAGGATGAGTTATTTTGTTAAATTTTCTAGTTTAAAAAAAAGTCACTGCGGTTGAGGTTGAATACCTTTTATACAGGCAAGCTTGGTGCGTGGACTGCTGCGTATCAGGCATTGGTCATACTACTCCCCAAAAGGCTGAATTTATCTGATAATATGAGGTCAGCATATTAGCATGAAGTGCTGGGAGCGCACCAAGGTTGGCGCTGGAATTTCCTGCACCAGCGGTTCTTAAAGGGCTACTGGCTAACCTTAAATGTGATGGAATAGTAGCCTTTTCCTTTCATGAGTGATGCTGTATTTGGCATAGGGGTGTGCATGGCCATATGAGGTCAATCCCTGGTTCACTTGTAGAATCTTACCACATAATATAATTGGAGAGGTTTTTCTTGCTGCTTTCCACAGGAAATGTGATGAAAACCTAGGCCCTGGCAAACAGTGCATCAGTGGTCTGCCTGATACAATTGTGGACAGATGATACATAGAACTTGTTTGGAAGGAGCCTGCCGCATAAAAGCAGTTGTAATGTTGCCGGCTACGGCTGAAGCTGTCCGCATGCTCTACGTCTCTACGTCTGAATACAGCAATGTGCACTGTTCAATGATGACATACTGTAGTTGGTGCTGGTTGGCAGGTTTCTTCAGATTCAGATAAGAAACCCCTGTATTCATACACATCTAAATGAGGTAAGTAAGGTGCAATGTCAATTATCTGGTACATTTTTTCTGATCCTCCTCCTGCAATATGTCTATAAGAATATTCAAAGCTGGATGCTAATAAGTTCTCTAATTGTTTTATGAACAATCACTAACAAAAGATATGTAGCCAACAGGAAAGCTGAAACAATTTCAATAACTTCCTTTGTCAAGCAAGATTAAAAATCACTTGCGAACAGATGGAGCAAGAACAGCAATGTCCCTTTACCAACAAAAACCCAACTGAAAAGAACAAGACAGTGTAGCAGCATGTGCCTTATACTAATGGGCAACCTTTTGGATGGTGCCAATGCCTCTTGATTCCATTCCGGGGACAATGTCTCATTAACATAAAACTGTAAGCTGTAATGAGCCTTGCACATTGCCCATTGTGGATCGGGGTCCTACGCTATTCACACCAGGCTCATAACAGGCCGCAGCTCTCCCTGATATATATGTGTATTTTAGGCATCTGCCATTGTATTATCGGTCCTTTTTGATTCATTAATTTGCTGTTTATTAGTCTTTGACAAGGCTTGGACAAGCAAAAAGCTAGTGAGGGAGTTTCTCCCCATTTCTGTGAGCCCATTTGAGGATGGGAGCAATATTGGATGAAGTTGTACAAATAGTTGAACAGTCCTTTGTTGCTTCCTACTGATCTTGTACCGCTATTTGTAGGCATCTATTTTTTATTGTAAAAGTTAAGGCACACAGCGAGCAACCATTGGATAACTAAAAACGAAATCCACACAAATATTACACTTTAGAACCATCTTGCTGTGATTCTTGGGTTGCGATTCTAGATTGTAACAAATTAGATTTCATTACACCATTAGATTATAAAGTTTGTGACTGATTTTTAATTCTGAATCATGATTCAGGTTTCATGGCCCCAAGTTTCGACATGATTTGCTCCTGATTTTTAGGAGCAATTGGTGCAGAACGGAATATCTTAGAAATCGGAATTCTCGCCATTTAGTTTGTTCCAGTTCTAGTCAGTTAGAACAGTTTCACTTTCGAACAGAATTTTTTTTTCAAAAGGGGGCGTGTCCGGCCACTTACACCTGTTTTCAAAGTTTTGTCAGTGAAAACTTACTCCAAACTAACTTAGAATGGAGTAAGTGAAGATTTTTGTACGCTCGAAAAAACCTTGTCTACACTTTAGAAAATCAGGCGTAGGTTACAAATCAGGCGTAGGGAATGGGGGGAGGGGGGTTTAAAGGAAAGTTTACAAACATTAAACACTTCAGTTTTACAAATAAAGAGCCATCATCAATAATAAATGATAAATACATCAATAAATCAACCAATAAATCAATCAAAAAAAATTAATAAGAAATAATTTTTTTTTTTAAATCAATAAATAAAACATTTTCTACTTACCGACTGCAGCACCGGGAGCCCTCCAACAGCGTGCTGGGATGCCCCGCCCCTGTCCCCCCCGTGCCCCAGTGTGTCTCTGTCAGTGTCTCTATCTCTCTGTCTGTCTGTCTGTGTGTGTCTCTCATTCTCTGTCTGTCAGTGTCTGTGTTTCTGACGAGGAGGGGGGTAGAGGGAGGGAGGGGGGGAGCAGAGGGAGGGAAGGGGGTGGGATGGGGGAGAAGGGGGAGAGGGGGATGGAGGGGGAGAAGGGGAGGGAGGGGGGGAAAGGAGATGGGGGGGGAAGGAGATGGGGGGAGGGAAGAAGAAGGGAGAGGGAGGCTGAACGGGCCGGGCCCAGCCGGGCCCAAGACTTCGGGCAGGGCCCGTCCCCAGCACCAGATTTACAGGTAGGTGGCGTTGGGTCAGGTCGGGGGGAGCGCGGGTCGGGGGGGTGGTGGGAGTGAGGTCGCTTCAGTTCGGGTCGGGGGGAGGGAGGGAGAGGGAGGTCAGGTCGGGGGGAGGGAGTCGGGTCGGGTCCAGTCCGGGGGGTTGGGTCGGGTCGGGTCCGGTCCGGGGGCGGAGGGTGGGGTAGGGGGGAAGCGGGAGTCGGGTCGGTGTCGGGGTCGGGGTCGGGTCGGGTCGGGTCCAGGGGCAGGGGGGTAGCGGGAGTCGGGTCGGTGTCGGGTCCGGTCCGGAGGCGGGGGGCGGGAAGCGGGAGTCGTGTCGGGTCGGGAGGAAGCAGGAGCTGAGTGTGGGAGGAGCCTTATTCACGCAGCCCCAGTGAGGCCATTCGGCCAGGGCTAGGGGCTGCGTGCTTCGGCCCCTCCCACACAGTTTTGGGCGCCTGGAGCTACTGCACATGCGCGCCCACTGTAGCGTGCATGTGCAGACGTCCCGGCACTGTTTTCAGCGCAGGGACCTGGCTCCGCCCCCTACAGCTCCTGCTGCACTGCGCCGAGGGCCAGAGGACCTGCAGGGAGCTGGAGAATCTGGAAGTTTTTTTTCGGCGCACTTTGTGGCACGAAAAACGGGTGTCCAGGTCGGGACTACGCCGTTCTAGGCGCGGCTCGAAACTTGGGCCCCATGATTCTATTTACGCACATTAGGGGAATAATGAAAATGATTTGTGTGCACTTATTCAAAAAATGTTTATGTAACTTGTTAGTTTTTAATATCACAAAGTATTTTTGAAATTAGATACAGAAATCACTGGAAGTGAACTGCAGTGAATCTAAAACTAAAAGTGTCAGCTGTGGCTCAGTAGGTAGCGCACTTGCCTTGAGTCAGAAGGTTGTGGTTCAAGTCCCACTCCAGGAACTTGAGCACATAAATCTAGGCTGACACTCCACTCCAGTGCTGAGGAAGTGCTGAGGAAGTGCTGCACTGTCGGAGGTGCTGTCTTTCAGATGAGACATTAAACAGAGACCCTGTCTGCCCTCTCAGGTGGAAGTAAAAGGTCCCATGGCACTATTTCGAAGAAGAGCGGGGGAGTTACCCTCAGTGTCCTGGACAATATTTATCCCTCAATCAACATAACAAAAACAGATTATCTGGCCATTATCACAATTCTGTTTGTGGGAGTTTGCTGTGCACAAATTGGCTGCCGCGTTTTTCACATTACAATGACTACACTCCAAAAGTACTTTATTGGTTGTAAAGCGCTTTGAGACGTCCGTTGGTCATGAAAGGCGCTATATAAATGCATGTCTTTCTTTTTTTTTAACAACATACTGTAAATATGTTTCAAAATTGGGTCATTAAACCAGTCTCTTTGTGAAAAATGATTGTAATATAACCACTAAGATTGTTAGTAACCATTATAAACATTATTTTTTGTATTACAATGTTAGACCAGGTGTCCAATTAAGTGTAGCTGTTCCCCTGCAAGTGGCTGTATTTAATAAATTTAACAACCTACAATAGAACTTAAAAGTAAAAAAATGGAAAAGATTCTGAAACAGGTTTAATTAAAGCTGTAACTCTAGTCTCTGTGTTAGTAGAAGCTACAAGTACAGAATGAACATCAGCACCACTATGAATAAAATCTATAGCTGAGTATTAAAGAACAAATGGGGCCCCTTAAGAATCAGACAGGGGAGAGAGTGGAAGAGTAGGGCAGACCTCGTAAATTATTTGTCCATAAAAGCTTGCAGCAAACATGTGCATAGCATTCACAAACTGGTATCTAAAGCAATTCTAACAAAGTAGGAGTCAGCAATGAAATGTTCTATTAAGGAAATGGAGTAAGTGAAGGTTTCAAAAGCCAAAGACCGTGATGCATCAGAGAGCAATGAAAGCACACAGGAATTGAATGGAAATTGTGCAAGGTTTATGGATAGAGGCATGGTGCTGGAGGAAAGGAAGCCAGTTGATAACATTCCAAGCTTTAAAAAAGGGCAGGTAGAGCAGGATCCTGGGAAGGCTCAGCTTATGATTGCAACAGTTTCAGACTATTTGTGTATTTATTCATGATTTAGCCTTGAATCTAACCTTAATAAGTGATGAAAGATTACATTTAATTCTTAATTTAGAAAGATTGCAGAGGGTTCTCACTTTGTTAAAAAGTAAATTCCAGGGCAATTCTAGGATTTGGAGCAGAAGATTGGGGGCATGCGCTATGCCAAAAATATACACATTGCCTTCACACCCACTTCATTCCCTACCATCCACCTCCTCCACAATGGTTGTGCCTGTGCTGGAAGGTACTGTAAAAGATGGTGTACAATTTACAGCACTGTAAAGGTGGCTTCGCTACTTTTATGCTAAGTCACAAGTCCGCAAATGTTGGCTCAAACCAGTTCTCCAAGTTCACAGTTCTTTAAAATATGTGTTGTGGTGTGAGCCATGTGCCGGATTTGGCAGTAATGATGTAGTTGAGCAGACAGAAGCAGACATTGTTGTGGTGTCACAGTATTGGCAGCAGCATGCATTACTGAGTCATTCAGACCTAGAGGTAGAGAGGGAGAGAACGAAGGAGATCACAAGGACAGAAACATATAGAAAACAAGAGAGAAACTGAAGGAAAGGAAGAAATAGTGATGGCAGAGAAATAAGAAAGAATAAGTGACAGCAGCAAAGAAACATTCATAAAAATTGCACAAATGGAGAAAGATAAGCAAGGGCATTAAACTGTAAAAAGTGAAGGGAGAAAAGTACAAAAGGAACTTGAAAGGAGAATAATAAGTAAATAAATAGCAGATAAAAAAGGAAAAGGAAGAAGTAAAAGAAGTGGGAACAAATAAAGTGAAAGGGAAAGTGAAAGCCAGAAAGTAAATGGGGCTCACAGAGGTAGGCCACTCACTAATACCAATTAGATTGTTAATGTGATTAGAATGGAACCTTTAGTGACAGGTTTCGTTTTCAATTGTTGCTGATCTAGCTTGGAAGAAAATGAGAAAATGAAAGAGTAAATGGGGCCTACAAAGACAGGCTTTACACTAGTTATGCTAACTTAACTTGTTAGAAACAGAATAAATGTAGAGATCACTATATTCCTGTTGTATATGGAGAAAGAGTCAGACTGAACACTGTGAGCTCAAAGCAAAATGTGACCTTAATCTTTTGTTGCAGGTCTCCAGAGTGCCTCTCCAACCTGTGAAGCCTCCTTAAATACCTGTGCTCCTAAGGGGTTATGAGATCCCTTGAGACTCCAGGGAATGAGCCCTCTGGTGGCTGTACAGCATAAGTACAAGTCTACATTGTGATATATTCACAGAGCACAGTACACACAGCTCCTAACATGGCAGGCAGTGCTGTCGGAAGCCTCTGGAATCTGCCTGGTTCTATTTAATTATTAACTCTGCTGTGCAGTACACAATACGTCCACATCCACAGTGTGGAGTTACAAACATTACAAGCTTACAGACATTACACACATATATAACAACACTCCCCCGCCCTCGCCGCCAAATCAATAGTATAAATATTTACAATGTGAGTCGATCTGGGGCCCTTCTTGCCCTGGTTGATCGTCTCGGTGTGAAAGCTGATATTGTTGAATCATTTGTTGGGCCCTCGCTAGGCTGCTATGCAGCTGGCCTTGCTGGGCCACCTGGTGTGTTGGGCCCTGCAGGTGGATGATGGGTTCTGCTTCGTGATTAACCGTGGTGCTGGTTTGCCACTGGTGTGTATGTTGGGGGATCAAAAAAGGTAGGGTCCAAGGTGGGTTGCTCAGGATCGTCCGTGAATCTGAATTTGATTTGGTCCAAGTGTTTCCGGTGAATGAGTCCATTTGAAAGTTGGACCCGAAATACCCTGCTCCCCTCTTTGGCCATGGCAGTGCCGGGAAGGCACTTGGGACCTTGTCCATAATTTAATACAAATACAGAATCATTGATTTCAATCTCACGTGACACATTTGCACTATGATGGTATGCACTTTGTTGAAGCCGCCTGCTCTCTACCTGTTCATGTAGATCAGGGTGAACTAACGAGAGCCTTGTCTTAAGTGCTCTTTTCATGAGCAGTTCAGCAGATGGGATCCCAGTGAGTGAGTGGGGTCTCGTGCGGTAGCTAACCAAGACTCGGGATAGGCGAGTCTGCAGTGAGCCTTCAATTATCCTCTTCAAGCCTTGCTTGATGGTTTGCACTGCTCTCTCTGCCTGATCATTGGATGTTGGTTTAAACAGGGCAGATGTGACATATTTGATCCCGTTACGGGTCATGAATTCTTCGAACTCAGCACTGGTAAAACATGGCCCGTTGTCGCTCACCAGGACATCGGGTAAGCCATGAGGGGCAAACATGGCCCACAGGCTTTCAGTAGTGGCAGCAGACGTGCTAGCCGATATTATCTCACATTTAATCCACTTGGGATATGCGTTTACAACCACAAGGAACATTTTACCCAAGAACGGGCCTGCATAGTTGACGTGTACCCTAGACCACGGTTTGGAGGGCCAAGACCATAAACTTAGCAGTGCCTCCCTGGGTATATTGCTTAACTGCGAGCATGTATTACATCTGTGAAGGCAGGACTCTTAAGTCCGCATCGATACCAGGCCACCACACGTGGGATCTGGCTATCGCTTTCATCATTACGATGCCTGGGTGGGTACTGTGGAGGTCATTGATGAAGGTGTCTCTGCCCTTCTTGGGAACCACTACTCGATTGCCCCACAGAAGGCAGTCTGCCTGTACAGACATTTCATCATTGCGCCGCTGGAATGGCTTTATCTCTTCCTGCATTTCCACTGGGACACTGGCCCAGCTCCCGTGAAGCACACAGCTTTTGACTGGAGATAATAAGGGGTCCTGGTTTGTCCAAGTTTTGATCTGCCGGGCAGTGATGGGTGATTGCTCACTCTCAAATGCTTCCATAACTATGGCTAGATCTGCAGGCTGCACCATTTCCACCCCTGTGGTGGGCAATGGCAGCCGACTGAGAGCATTGGCGCAGTTTTCTGTGCCTGGCCTGTGGCGGATGGCGTAGTTGTATGCGGACAACGTGAGCGTCATCTCTGGATGCGGGCCGATGCATTGGTATTTATTCCTTTACTCTCGGAAAACAGGGATATAAATGTCATATGGTCAGTTTCCAATTCGAATTTTAGCCCAAACAGGTATTGATTCATTTTCTTTACCCCATACTGTATGCTCTCTCAACCTTAGACAGACTCCTGGATGCATAAGCAACCGGTTGCAGTTTCCCGAAATCATTAGCTTGTTGCAATACACACCCAACGCCATATGACGATGCATCACATGCTAGTACCAAACGCTTACATGGATCATACAACACAAGCAATTTGTTTGAGCATAACAATTTTTTTGCTTTTACAAAGGCATTTTCTTGGCTTTTGCCGCAAACCCATTTGCCCCCTTTTCGTAGTAAGACATGTAGTGGTTCTAACAGTGTGCTGAGACCTGGTAAGAAGTTTCCAAAGTAGTTCAAGAGTCCCAGAAACGCCCGCAGTTCCGTCACGTTCTGTGGCCTCGGTGCATTCTCGATAGCCTCCGTCTTCGCGTTGGTGGGCCTGATGCCGTCAGCCGCAATCCTCCTTCCCAAGAACTCCACTTCAGGCGCCAGGAAAACACACTTCGAGCATTTGAACCTGAGCCCCACGCTGTTGAGTCGACTAAGAACCTCCTCCAGGTTCTGCAGGTGCTCGACTGCGTTCCGACCCATAACCAAGATGTCGTACTGGAAGACCACAGTGTGCGGGACCGACTTCAGTAAACTTTCCATGCTTGTCTGGAATATTGCCGCCGCTGATCGGATTCCAAACGGGCATCTGTTAGAAACAAAAAGACCTTTGTGCGTGCTGATGCAGGTGAGGTCCTTCGATGATTCCTCCAGTTCCTGCATCATGTAGGCTGAAGTCAGAGCCAGCTTCGTGAACGTCTTTCCTCCCGCCAGCATTGCAAAGAGGTCGTTGGTTTTTGGTAGTGGGTAGCCTCCTTAAATACCTGTGCTCCTAAGGGATTATGGGATCCCTTGAGACTCCAGGGGATGAGCCCTCTGGTGGCTGTACAGAGTAAATACAAGTCCACATTTATAACAGTTCCCAAGGCAAAATAAAAATTAAAAGCTTCATTACTGTGAGGGTTGTATAATATGTGCATTTTTTTGAATGGTCCATTATTTTGTTGTCAACAACCAAAAGCAATCTTTTGCCTTGCACTACTGAATTATAAATATGACTTGCAGTTTTCAAATTATTGAATATGTTCAGCTCTCAGTTGGTAGCAAGGAACTGCTTGACCTTGCAGTAACGTCAGGAGGAGCTCAGATTCATGTTGTACTGTAGATATCACTGCCTGAGAGAGATATCTGTTTGCAGCTCTGTCACGTGCTTAGTGTGTTCTGTAGTTGCTGCTGGTTACAGGAACAGGAGGAGGCATAAAAATTATAAGGAGAGTCAAGAGTGAGAAAAGACCATTGATACCATCAGAGCTCACCCTCTACTACACTAACCCCCTCTCCCATTGTTGCATCTAATTGTATTATTAAAACACCCCAATGTTCCTTTCAGTAACAGCACTGGAGGAGAACATTTTCCAGTGATGCATCTTCAAATGGGGAGCCAAGCCCACCAACAGCGTATATCCTAAATTTGGATGGCCATTGCATATGATTTTTTGACTATTAATTTAAATGGTCACAACGTTATGCATAACGTGCGTTTATATTTTCACTTTGTGCTACTGGCAGGAAGCCTCATCCACGTGCTACAAAGGTCAAATTATTTCTCGTTTGGGAAAATATTGTTTACCATCAGTTTCAGGTCTTCTCTCCCTATATTCTTCACCAGTTAGTGCAACTCAAAGTTCAGAAAGATGTCCTTCTCTCCAATGTACATTTCTGGTTTCCGTGCTGCAGGGGGAACTAGATTGGGGCATTTGATGTCCACTTTTTTACTATTGCTGTTTCATCAAGTAGATTTCTTAATGCACCTAAAAAGGCCAGGAACAGCAGAGTGTAGCACATTACAGATATGTAAGTAAAAAATCTGAATTTGCTCAACATTATAGGGGCCACTCCAGGAACTTGAGCACATAAATCTAGGCTGACACTCCAGTGCAGTGCTGAGGGAGTGTTGCACTATTGGAGGTGCCGTCTTTTAGATGAGGCATTAAACCGAGGCCGCGTCTGCTCTCTCAGGTGGAACTGAAAGATTCCACGGCACTATTTTGAAGAGGAGCAGGGGAGTTATCCCCGGTGTCCTGGCCAATATTTATTCCTCAATCAACATAACAAAACAGATTCTGATCATTATCAGATTGCTGTTTGTTGGAGCTTGCTGTACGCAAATTGGCTGCCGCATTTCCCACATTATAACAGTGGCCACACTTCAAAAGTACTTCATTGACTGTAAAGCGACTTGAGATGTCTGGTGGTCATGAAAGGCACTATATAAATGCAAGTCTTTCTTTCTATAGGGTAGAGACGCCCAGTATCAGAGATCAGTAGCCCCAGCAATGTAGAACATTTGTGATTTTTTTTCCAACCAGAATTTCTAGCCTTGTATTAAATAGGAAAGTGCACTTAACAACAATAACTTACATTTATATAGCATCTTTAATGTAGAAAGATGTTCACATCAGTTCACAGAGGCGTACTAGAAAAACAAATGGCTAGCGATCCAAAGAAGGAGATATTAGATGAGTTAATTGTTGGGTTTGAAGAGGATCTTAAAGGAGTAAGGTTAGGCAGAAGGCTTTAGGGAGAGAATTCGAAGGCATGGGGCCTAAGTAACTGAAGGCACGACCGCCAATGGTAGGCCAAAGGGAAGAGGAGATACACAGGATGCCAGATTTAGAGGAGAGAGCATTGGCGTAGTCAAGTCTAGATATGACCAAGACATATATGAGGAATTCAGTGGTAGCAGGCCATCTTATGGATAGCCCCCATCTCCTTCAGAAAGTAATAGAAAAATGTTTTTAAACTTCCTTATGAACATATGATGCAAACGCAGAACCTGCATTGAAATGCATTGCTGCATCATTTTCCGAAAGAAACTAGCAATTTGCCAAGCATTATTCATGAAGAAAGTACAACACTGACCGATGAAGAGCAGCCGTTGCTCACAGCACAGACTGTAACAGATGAAGAGCAGCAACCTTTCCCCACATCACACAGCACAGATTGTGACATGTGAACAGCAGCAGCCACTGTTTGGTGTTGCTGTTAAGTTGGCAACCAGCCTGTTCCTGTTGAATGTGAACAAGAATGGGGTCACTGCAAAATCATTTGGAATGTTTTGGCCGTTGCAAAGTGCCTGTATATATACTGGGGTGTGGGTTTTTTTGTGAGTGACTTACAGTTTAATTTTAAAAGTGTTGAGATATTCTACAATTTACAGAACCTGTGTGTCTGTAAGTCAGTTTAAAATCTTCAAATGTTATATAACTAAAGTTTAGAAAGTTATTGAAAAGAAATTGGATATTCTCTGGTTAAATTTATGGCTGAAAGCAGGGGGATAGGGATTTGTATGGTGCGACTTTGCGATGCCTTGTGGGATTGTATTTTGAAAGTATCCTTAAATAATTTTGGAAGGATAGTAAGCAGCCAACCATGCCACTTTTACACTGACACTTGTTTAGATCAGATCCATGAACCAGCTCCCAGTATTTATATACCCAGCTTTTTTTTCCCCAGAGGTAGGCAAGACACCCACAGAATCTATGATTCTACTGGCAGGATAACAGTGTCAGATTTTTTATTTTTTTTAAATGTGCTCATCTTGATGGCAGATGTTACTGCTGGAGAATGGAACAATTTTCATTTCTGGCGCCCAGTGTTGGCATCAAGCACTTCCATCTTAGGTGTAGTGCAACCAGATACTGAGCAAGGCTCCTTCTACGCTGCACCAATAACGTGCTTTAGTCTTAGAAGGACATCCTCTACTGCACCAGTGTGGCATTTTTCCCATTTATCACATATCGGGCCCAAGTTTCAACTGGATTTGCTCCTTTTTTTTGGAGCAACTAGTTTTTTTTGGAGTATCCTAGAAATTGCAACTCTCCATGTTTAGTTTGCTCCAGTTTCAGTGAGTTAGTTTAGTTTCGTTTTAGTTCAGTTTTTTTCAAAAGGGGACGTGTCCAGCCACTTACGCCTGTTTTGCAAGTTTAGACAGCGAAAAGTTACTCCAAACTAACTTAGAACGGAGTAAGTGTCCACTTTTGTAAACCACGTAAAACCTTGTGTAGAGTTAAGAAATCAGCACAGCTAGCCAGAGATGGGGTGGGGAGGGAGGGTGGGGGGGGGAGCGGGAGGGGTAGGGAAGAGAGTGCACTAAAAATAAAGAACCATCATCAATAATAAATGATAAGTCAATCAATCAATCAATAAATCATTAAATAAAAAATTAAAAAATCAATAAATCAATAACTAGTAAATTAAAAGTTCCTACCTCACCTACCCGTTCGGGAGCACCAGGAGCCATCCAGCAGCGCACGCAGCAGCAAGCACACGCAGCCCATACACACAGGCAGCAAGCAGCAGCAGGCCACTCGGCCAGGGATAGGGTCGTGAGCGCAGTCGGGAGGGGAGAGGGGGCGGGGGGAGGAGGGATGGGGGGGAGGGAGAGGGGGGGGAAGGGGCAATATTAAACATATGAGCCTGCCCAGGTCCCATCCTACTTACGTCTTGCCCCCGAGCCTGCCCAGGTCCCATCCTACTTACGTCTTGCCCCCAATCTCTTTGCTTTCCTGCTACCCCCGGCCCTCCGAACATCTCCGAGACAGTCCCAAGGAACACTCGATGGCCTCAGTCAGTGAGAGCAATTGACATCTTCCTTCTTGATGGTCACACTTGCCAGCTCCTTCTCCCTTTCTTGTTTGCCATCTCCAGGTCCGAGCTCAGGATCTCCTTCTCCTCCACATAGTCGGTCACCCGCTCCAGGAGCCCATTCGGCTAGGGCTAGGGGTGGCATGCTTCGGGCCCCTCCCACACAGCCTGCAGCACATGCACACAGAATCTGGGGGCCAGGAGCTATTGCGCACGCACGCAGACTCCACTGCGCACACACGCAGCTGCTGGCAGTCTTTTAGGCGCAGGGCTGTAGCTCCGCCCCCGCCACAGGAGGCCTCATGGAAGTCGAGAATCGCAAGGTAGGACAAGCGCACTTTTTATTCCAGGAAATCGACGGATCTCTCAGAGGTGCGCCGTTCTAATCCTCAATTTAAACTTGGGCCCATCATCTTAGGCCTGTCTGAGTGAGAGTGCCAATGAGGGCAAAATTAGGGACAGATAGAGGCCCATTCTCACTAGGAACTGAATTGACACCCCCAAAAGCCATTTCACATACAGCTCTTATAGCCAACATACATAAACCGGAGGTTTTTATCTCTTCTGTTTGGGCCGGATTTGAACCCAAGTCTTGAAAGGCCAATGCCTAATACACTGCACCACCCACTTCTCCTTGAGTGCTAGGGTGTGGGATTTTATAGTGCAGATGCTGGGAGATCATAAATGCTGCTCTCACTGAGTTGAACCGAAACATGTGGCTAGCACGTGAGGGTTTTTTTTTAGAAATATGGTGGAATTGAAATTTGAGAATTTATCCCTGAGAATTATTTTTAATACAATTTTAAAGAATGTATGCCATATGCATGAGCTTTCATCGTACTCTCATCTTTCTAAGATTAATACGCATGCCTTGACATTAGCTTCCCAATGGCATTATGTTATGCATGATAGAGATTTATTCACTTTCCGGAGGTTTTCACACATGTTTTAACTACTGACAAATTCCACTGTTTTTACACAACACTGACTCGCATCATAGGACTAACCCTGAAACAGTGCTGAACTAATGCTGGGAATGTCCTCAGAGATTCTCTAGTTCTGCCACCATAATGTTAGCAGAAGTTCGGCGGAAACCTCATTTCCACGCATATCCAACAAATCTCTGCCAAAGTTACAGTGATGGATTGGGAGAAGCTCTGAGAAATTCCCAGTGGCTTTACTTAGCAAATTGTGACACAAGCTATGGCTTTGTCCCTCCCAAAAATGTATAAGGTTCAGGCAATTCTGTTCAGTTTAATTATTGCAGCAAGTTGATGAATGCTCTTCATTGAGATTTAACCCTTGTAGGGGTCAGACGCTGTGATATGAGGATATAGTTTGAATAATTATATTGTTGTCCCTCTTTGTCTCTCCTTTGGAGTTGCTTGACTCATCACCATCCTCCCCTAGTGGTAGATGAGGCAAACTGACGACAAATTATTCAATGAAGATCACCAATGCTGTTTTTGGTGCTGTTTTGGCAGGAGATGTATTTCTACGTTGTCTTATACTTTGCAAGGTATACATTGTGAGACACATTAATCATTAAGGAGTTACTCTTAAAAGAGATGATTTCTCCTTGGTGGTTTTGCAAGACAGTTTACTGTGGAGAGCATGATGACTTGAATGCCAATACAGCTATGTTATTATATCATTCAGTGTCCAGCAATGAAATAATTGGTGTTGCCACAGATGTGGTATTGGCAGCAGCATGAACTTAGGCAAATAACATGAACAGGCTATTCCTGAAACTCAGCCTCCCTCAAAAAATGTTTTGAATTACTAAGACAGTTTTCCACACTAACAATAGATAGCCTATGATTCACAGCTACAGGATTTGGGACTGCACGTTAAAATTGTATCAGATTTATGATTAGTGTTTTTTTTAATATCATTTTTGGAGATAAATCTCACCAGTCAATTTGACCTGGGCCGAGTTTGCCTTCAGCTGAGGTGCGGATGTTGCACAGGTACAGATGATATTCACTAATTTTCCTTCATACTATCAAGATTACAGTATTATCATATCATTCAAAAATAATTTTGAATAAACACTAATCATAAATCTTACAAAACAGAATGAGAGTAATTGACATACCCTACAATGGCTCTTATTTTAAGTTATCCTTAAAATATCTGTTATTCTGTTTTTAATTTTGCTATTAAAATGCTGGTGCAGTCCAAATGGATCATAGCGAAAGACTAAGATTGAAAACACAAAAATGAGAAAGCACTTTGAAAGTGCAGACATTAACACAGCATTTGCAGGTTGCGAAACTCACCAAGCCTGTATGCTGCTCTCACTCAGAGTGGAATTCCAAAGCAGATTACGGCAACACAAGACTTTATGGTTTTGGCAACTGGCTCTCCTGATTTGTAAAAATGTTTTAGTGATATGTTCCATGTGTTTTAATTTGTAATATTCTGTAATACAGCATTATCATTTCGTAGATTATATCAAATTAGAAGTTAATTCTAAGCAATTGAAAGTAACTTTTTGCAATGGAAAAACCTTCATGAGATTAAATGAAAGATCTCTTTCGAAAGTTTCTTGGTGAAGGGAGTGCTAATTCAACTATTTGCCGAAACCAATTGATTCTGCATTCTCAGGTCTTATGCATTAAACGTCTGTTGCTTTAATCCTATGGTGGGCCCAATTGTAAAATAAAAGACGGAGGTAACTGAGTGCCCTCAAGGAAAAAGGACAATTGTCAACTGTACAAGTAACAGAGAACAAGCTTTTTATAGGTAGGACTTGTTTACTCATTTGAATACTGAGACAAATACTTGACATTAAGACAAACTGTGGGATTGAACTTTTCTGCTAGTTAATGCACAAAAGCCCTTTTCATATATTCTTGCACTGGCTGCCAGAGAAATAGCTTCATGAACAGAAAACTATTCAGACAAAAAGGCAATTTTTTAGTAATGTATGCAGGAAATAAAGGATTTTCTCAGATACATTAGCTCTGCACAGTGCTGCTTGACCCTAATGCAGCAGAGAGTTCAGAGCCAAAGCCAATAAAGGTTACGCACAAGCCCATGTAAAACCACCCATCTTGCCAGATAAATCACATCAATCATTCAGCTGTGGTTCAGTACACCCGGCTGCAGGCTGACCTCTGGATTTTGCACGAGTGTGGATGAAATTCAATTGGTTCTGCTTAGTAAGCACATTACACTGTCAGCTTAGTTTCACTGAGCAAATTCACATCAACGAAACCCTGCCTCAAGTCTGCACCAACAAGAAGTCATAAAATGTATTTGTTGCCGTAAACACTAGCTGCTGGTGATGAATACATAACTGACAGCCTTTGACGTTAAAAGCATTTCAGTTGCGATCAAAGATGGGATTAGATGCATAAAACTGCATCTGGTTGAATTTCTGAATCTTGCTGCAGCTTCTTGTTAGTCTTTACTTGTTAGATTCTCAGTCAGGAAGCTTTCTGAATCAACAACCCATAGATGAAGGTAACTGACCGACTGCAGGTATAATATAAAATGAGATAGAGCAAAGTGTATCTTAGCTACTACCTGTATAACTTTTCTCAAGAAGGGTTGAATTGTAAAAATATAGAAGGATCGAGTGGAAGAGCAAGTTGGAAGGCAAACCCTTCACCTCTGAGACCTTAATTTGATCCATGCCAGAGCGATAGGATGAAGGATTACTCGCTCTCTCTTTCTCTCTCTCTGACAAATGGAAGGATCCTGTGGGAAATTAGTTTTGGCCAGACTCAATAAAATCAGCACAAAATTGCATATGATACAGCACTAAATTGGCAATTTCACTCAAAGAATTCCTAAGAATGGCTGGTGTGGAAAATGGTACACTGGTGCAATACAGGAGAATTACAGATGACAGCCTTGCAGTGTAGAGGTAGCTTTATTCTGCATCTAACTCATGCATATCTGAATTAGAGCTGCTTTCTTTCAAATCACTCATCTTCATAAGAACAAAAATAACCCACACACTATACAAAAAAAAAAGTTAAAATATAACTTCAGAGGAATTAAGTTCCCTTGAGTCTTGATGCTGATCCAACATCTGGCAATTAGCCTGCACATCCCTTACTAATCAAACATATGTGGTTGTGAACCAGTTTTGTAAACTATTGTTCCAGATTCAATTGAGCATATACAACCTCTAAGATTCAAAACAAAACTTTTTCCCTTTAAGAATCTTGTGAATTACTGTGAACAATATCATATAAACAATGATCAAAAATTTCTTATCAGAGTCCTCGCTCTTCTAATGGGGACAATAAATCATTTTAAATGAGCAGGTTAAAGGTTCCATTACAATAGTGGAGAGAATAATTTGATACAAGCATGTTGAGTTCCAATGATAACATCACGTACAGTAATATCCAGGCTTTTATTGTTAAAGTGTTAAGATGAGGAAACATAAGTTCTGCTCTATTATATTATAAGTTGTTCAAATATGTCCTCCTCTAACTTTCCCACTAATTTACTTGTTGTTCTTCGACTTGTGATGGATATGGCTAGGCGACAATTCCATGGTTGGTTGCAGCCCTTAGTGGTACCTTAGTGGCCATTTTGCATGTGTAAGCTGAGTGAGTGAATGGCAGGGGGTTAGATCATGCAGGTTATCAAGGCCAATCTCAATCTTACCCATGCTTAGGATTCATATTGAGCCGGGAATGCTGCATTGTGAGCAGGAGCAGGAACAGGAACCATGACTATCCCACCATCTGAGATACAATGAAACTAATTGTATTATATGTCAGCTGTGTCTCAGTGGGTAGCACACTCGCCTCTGAGTAAGGGTTCAAGTCCCACTCCAGGGACTTGAGTACATAAATCTAGGCTGACACTCCAGTGCAGTGTTGAGGGAGTGCTACAATGTTGGAGGTGCCGTCTTTCAGATGAGACGTTAAACCGAGGCCCCATTAGGTGGAGGTAAAAGATCCTATGGCACTATTTTGAAGAAGAGCAGGGGGTTATCCCCAGTGTCCTGGCCAATATTTATTGCTCAATCAACATAACAAAAACAGACTATCTGGTCATTATCACATGAGCTTGCTGTGCACAAATTGGCTGTCGCGTTTCCCTCAATACAACAGTGACTACACTCCAAAAGTACTTCCTTGGCTGTAAAGCATTTTGAGACATCTGGTGGTTATGAAAGGCACTTTATAAATGCAAGTCTTGTTATGCATAGCCGATCCAGCTGAGATCAACCAACTCAATATTTCTTGTAAACAAAATCTTACTTCCTGTTGTCACATTTTGGTGTCAACTTTTTTCCCATTATAAATTCTTATGTCCACATTTATAATGGAAATTGCTTAAGAAAATGTATCACACTATAATTACACTGTTCTGCCAGTGATGGTGCGGTGGTGCCTCATTGTTGCATCTCCTGGCTCCTCAGCCTTTACCATACAGAAACTCCTAAGCTCCAATCACGTCTATTTCTCTGCTTCTGTAGTTGATGGCAAGCGAGACTGGAATCTGACACTGGGGTTGGGCATCAAGAACATCAAGGTGGCTGGCATGAGGCAACCTGCCCTGTGCGGTTCCTCCATCACACTCAAAGCTGATGTCAATAATATAGTTGGTGAGGACACTGAAAGTTGGGACAGCTGCTGCTGGAAGGTGTTACCAGACGGCTGAGTTAGGAACTGCGCTCATATATCCAGGGCTCAGAGGCATGCAGCTGCTGTCTAAAGCTCTGCATTGCCAACAAGTGGAGCCACGGTTTGATGGACTATGTGTATTCATGCTATAGTAAGGAGGAAGGTAGTAATGCACTTCCATGCTTTATGGTGAATTGTGCTTCTCACCATGTCACTCAGGTGAAGCTTACAATACCTGCTGTCCTCCTAGCGAGGGTTCAAAATCATATTTGTCAATTGCCTAACTATTAGCTGGTAATTATTCTCCTGGAGGGATGCCTCTGAGATGACATACTTGGTGATGAAAGAATGGAACTATGTAAACTTATGGACAGAGTCATCCAATCCTGGGAGGTCCATAGTACTCCAGGGCACAGTTGATGATTGACCATCCAGCCTGGCTCATTCATGGAACCAGGAGGGATAGACTAATCATTGGGAGCTGGAATTCTTCTCATTCAGCTCCAGGTAACCCTGGAAGTCAATGCCCTATTCAATAGGGTGGACAAGTAACAGGAATCCTACAGATGCTGTATGCTGATAAACTGCATGGTTTTAGCTGTTTTAGCATGGTTTTAGCTCAATATGACCGGAGTCAATGTCAGTGCCGCACTCGGTCCCAAAGTCATTTGCACCCCGTTAGGGTTCCTGGAGGTGCAAATGCACCCAATTTCTTCCCCCTGTACTTAGTTTAAATTTCCAATGTATGATGTATCCTAATGTCAATTATTTAAGCCTAAAATCTGCCTTCCTCTTTCTCATTTGCTTTAGTTTTCAGCTTGCATAAAGGGTCTCTGCTGATCTGAACAAAAATATTTAAAAGCAGAAACCTATTGTTTCTTATTCTCATTTTTGAGCTCCAATGTAGGCATCATGAGTGCAACATCTGTTGGTATTGACTGCAACACTTAGATCTCAGATATGAGCTGAGGCAAGCATTCACTTCTCAAATTGAATTACAAATGTTTGCAAGCTGTTCCACCATTAAAGTGCTTCTGAAAGCTCCCCGCCCTGCACTAGATGGCCTGACATGAATGTTTTATGAACTGAAATTCCCTGCCAGAGGAATCTTGTTTCTTCTCCTTCCTCTTATTTTTTTAAAATTATGTCACGTGTCAATTACGGCTTGGATCCAAAGTTGCTTGATGCCTCAATGATTGAAAGATGCATTGTCTGCAGTACGTTTGTCATTTGCCAGTTGTTTATTAGTACAACTGGACCTTGCCTTCAAGCCAGGGGTCCCATTTTCCATCACTGCTTGACAGAAGAAACGCTGCCAATGAGTGAACCCTTGTCCTTTTTAAACAATGAAAGTTCAGGACTGTAGCCAAAAAATCAAATACAGTGAGGAAACTCACCGAATATATTCTTCTGTGAGAAATCTGCCCAATGCATAAAGTCTGCAAAACAACATTTGATTTGGCAACATTGATATGGCTATAGAATTTATGTAGTGTGCACTTAATAGCTTAACTGTAATTCCAGCTGCAAAGCTTCCTAGCCACATCTAATCCAGCAGTTCTTTTAATTTATTTGTAGTAAAACAGATGAATTGGCAAATATTAAAGATATTTTATACTGTATTTCCTTTTTTGCAAGATATGAAACTCTACATCAGCAGCAGAATACAAGTCCCTGGGACATTTATGATGCTCCATATCGGCAGTTAAACATGCTGGCATCAGAAATGGCTCAAGGGATAGTAGTTTGCTCATGCTGTTGAAGTAGATGTGAATGGAATAATGCGCATGTTGGATTGTGATCCAGTCTGCATGGGAACTGACAATTTAATTTGTATAAAGTGTGCCAAGTTACTAAGGATAACTGAAACAGTTTAGCGACAGAAAGCTAACGCCTAGGTTTAACATGTAGTGTAAGCAAGATGATTGTTGTCAGAATTTTTAAGTAAACAGCCAGTAATGTTTGTATAGCACCATGGAGATAACAGTGTTTCTGGTTCACAATCTAGAGGAAGGTATGAGGGGAGGGTTCTAGCACTGGCCGTTTCTCCTCCCTCTCCCCACCCCTATTGTGAATCAGGCAGAATCCAAAAAGACTCATTTCTGTTCTTTATGCATTTCATATCAGACTGAAATGCTTCAATATTTCTAATATAATTGGTAAAATGGACACTATGCAGCTTTCTCCACAGTGCCCCTGTGATTTACACCTTAAACACAATCAGTGTTTCTGTTCTTCGAGTTTATCCTGGCAGGCAGAACTTTTCATACTCTAAAACAGATCCTACATCATTCACTGCCAGTAATGATTACTGTGGGTGGCCAGACCCCCAAGAATACTGCTTTCATGTACAGATTATCTGTATACATTACTACTGCATTAAAGTCATAATAAAAAGAGACTGTTTAACTTGCAATTTTGTTGTGTTTTTTTTAATTAAATTCCCCATCAGTAATCCAATCATCTGTTTGTGTTCACTCAAGATTCCGAATGTGGCTCTGGGCATTTGCAGTTTCTGTTGTTTATATTGGGGGCAGCTTCAATAAACAAAGCACATGGAGTCACCCTCTCGCCCTGCTTCTGCCCACCATGCCCTTGAGGTGCTTTGATGCGATTGACTTTAGATCTGGTCCCTTTGGCAAAAAAACTGAAATTTTATTTTCCTAATGTGTTATCTTTGTCAACTTTAAATGGGTGTAGTTTTTACTCCAGTGGTTTTAGCGGCTCAGCAATATTTGATTTAAGGCCAAATTTGCTTTAAAGAAGCCAATTATACTGACAGCACTTCCTTTCAAATATCGAGCAGTTGAAAGAAGTTAAAAGCAATTTCAATGTCCATTTCTTTATTCCTGCCTTCCTGCTCATTTTTGTGTTTTGCTTAGACTAGATGATGCCATGACTGAGAGAGACGATTCTGAACCTAATGGTTTAGGGAAGTAAAATGAATAGGGATATAAGCATTGATACTGGAGTGATTCACTATGCTGGGCTACTTCAAGTACCTATCTGGAATTGAATAATACTGCTATTTCTCTCCATTTTTCAGAATCATGGGCCCCGATATTTGCAGGGAGAGAGCAGGGGAGCGTGTTTGCAGGGGGGAAGCCCAGAAATCCCAGGAATGTGGAGGTCCTGCCAAATGTAACGACAGGACCATGTTATCATTTTTTTATTCCATTTCTCACCCTGCAGCTGAACAGACTAACAGACTGCCGGGTGGGAAAGTCTGCGGCAGAAAGCCATCGTCGGGGACTGATGGGGACAGTCCCTGGCATTCAGGAAAGATCGCATGTTGAAGGGGGCGTCGACAAAGATCGTTAGACATGGCGGGGATGGAGGGGATAGCGGTGCTGTGGTTGGACTGACAATCAGGAGGAAAGGAAAGATTGCAAGGCATAGGCCTGGGATCATGGGTTTGGAGGGGCAGGGGTTGGCCATTTGCAGCAGAAGGTTTGCTCAAGGGGCCGTGGGGAAACACTTTTGCTCCTCCTGACTCACAAGCAATGCTATAAAAAGCACATGCCTGCTTGCCCCGGCAGTTCTCATCTCCATTTCGTTACCTGATTTCCCAAGTCATGAGAAACCCAGCCGGACAGCATTAAATTTAAATCAGACTCCCAATGGCACTGTGGACACATCCTGCATCGTAGAAATGGTGGGAGGTGATTGGGTGGCGGATTGGGGTCACGTGACATGACTTTTAACTTTTAATCCTCCCTCCGATGCTCTCTCACCCATTGTGGCAGCGGGGTGGGTGGAATTAAAATTCTCCCATAGTGTGAGCCTTGGCTCAGTGGTAGCACTCTCACGTCAGAGTCAGAAAGTTGTGGGTTCAAGTCCTACGCCAAGCCTTGAACTAACAATCCAGGTTGGCACTTCAGTGCAGTACTAAGGGAGTGCTGCATTGTCAGCAATGTCACCTTTTTGATGAGATGTTAACTTGCTGTCTCAGGTGGACATAAAAGATCCCATGGCACTATTCAAAGAAGAGCATGGGAACTCTCCCTGGTGTCCTATGAATATTTATCCCTCAACCAATATCACTAAAACAGATTATCTAGTTATGGATCACATTGCTCTTTGTGGGAGCTTGCTGTGTGCTGTTTCCTGACATTACAATAATGACTACACTTCAATAGTACACGTTTGGCTGTAAAGTGCTTTAGGATGTCCTTAGGTCATGAAAGGTGCTATATAAATGCAAATTCTTTCTTTTCCTTATCATTAGCACTCGATACTTAAATAAATATATTCAAAAAATCAGTAGGAAAACAGAAGTAAAAAAGTGTTAAAGTAGTTTGTTACTGATTCAATCCCTCCTGTTGCTCAGATGAGCTATTTCATCTGGGCACTATCATACTGCCAGCAGTGAAGGTGAGATAGCTCCTTCTCTTTTAATGCTTTGAAATGCATCATTTTGACCTGACCATGTCGATCTTTACAGTTGGCTGAAAGATCTGCCACTCAAGCTGGTTTGCAGCCAATCAGACGCTAACTTTCCAATGTTCTCCATGCCTTCAAAATGGATGGTGGAACCCAGAACAGAGAAATTAATTCTTGTGAAGTGTTTAAACAAAAGAACATTTAACATTTTGTTAAAAAATATTCTAATAATAAATATCGTAAATATAAATTTAATATGATAAAAATTGGAGAGGCGATGGAAAAAAAGTGAGAACGAGGAGTGGGAAGTAAGGGCCAGCAGAAATAAAGTGTTATTTAATTTAGTTTATAAGGTTATTATTATGGTAAAAGTTATTCTTAATAAAGAGTAGAATTATTGCTGCAAATTAAGTTTTGCTTGAGAATCAAGGACAAAATCAATTCTCACTTGGAGAAGCGTGGGTTAATAAGGGACAGCTATCATGTATTTGTTAAAGATAAATCGTGTTTGCCTAACCTGAAACAGAGTGGGTTGATGAATGTAGTTCAGTAGGTGTATATATGGACCTTCAAAAGGCATTTGGTAAAGTACCACATAACTTATTCGGAAAATAGAAGCACATGGTATTAAAGGGACGGTGGAAACTTGGGTAGGAAAGTGGTGTTGAGCAGATGTTTTTATGACTGGAGGGAAGTATGCTGTGGGGTCCGCCCAGGGGTTGGTATTAGGACAATAGTTTTTCTTGTTATATATAAATAATCTGGACTTGGGTATGGGGAGTATAATTGTAGCAAAACATAAGCAGGAAATTAGCTAACTTCAGGAGGACAGACTGATGAAATGGGCATACACATGGAAGATGCAATTTAATGTGGATAAGTGTGAAGAGATGCATTTTTTGGGGAACAACATGGAGAGGCAGTGTAATCTAAATGATACCATTTTGAAAGGGGCAAGACTAGAGGGACCTGGGGGTGCATATTCACAAATCCTGGAAGGTGACAGGGCAAGTTGATAAGGCAGTTAAGAAAGCGTATGGAATTATTGGCTTTGTAAATAGAGGCATTGAATCCAAATCAAGGAAGTCATTCTAAACCTTTACAAATCACTGTGTCGTCCTCAGCTGGAGTATTGTGTACAATTCTAGGCACCACACAGAGGTTTGTTACAATCTGGAACTCACTACCTGACAGGGTGGCAGAATTAGATTCCATAGGAACTTACAAAGGGCAATTGGGCATGTATTTGAAGGGAACTTGCAGAAAAAGCTGTGGTGTGAGACTAAAGTGGACAGCTCTTTCGCCAGCACAGGTATGATGAGCCAAATGGCCTCCTTCCCTGCTGTAAGAGTCTTTGGGCTGGAAATTCCCCAACCTTGCGCCAGGTTTTTCGGCGATATTTCACCATTTTTGGCGAAAAACGACTAACCGGGAAATTCGGTGCAGTAACGCTGGGGAGCGGACCGCTGGCGTGCAAGACTCGAAAAAGTGCTTTCGCCTGAAATTTGGCTCACAGTGCACCCGTAGATCAGAGCAAAAAAAACGCCCGGGGAAAAAAACCTGCATTGCAGCCCTTGGAACAGTGTGAAGACCTGCAAAAAAGGTAAGTTAAAATTTTTATTTTTTCATTCTTTTGCAGCGATTCACTAGATAAGTTTCTTGTAAATGTTTTGTGAATTTTGTTTTCTTTTTTCTAATTTATTTGTAGGTGTTTTTCCGTCCTCCCAAGGCCCAACTCGCAACGGTATCGGCCTCGGACTAAAGTGGCGAGGATCGAGGTTTGCGCAGCGAATCCTCGTGCAATGCCGATTTTTACCGCTGGGCGCATTTTATCCCGAATTAGCGGAATTATAGCGGAGACATAGCGGTATTTTTGGCGGAAAATTACCGCTATGACCAAAAATTTAATTTCTAGCCCTATGATGCTAGAATCCCAGTGGAGAGGGTATTCTCACAGGAAGCATGAATTAAAGATAGGGCTACAGCTTTGTCGCTCCAATTCTCTGACCCATGCTCCCTGTCAGCATAGCTCACTGTACTGTGCAGGAGATCATGCAGTTACCTCTTATGTGACCTACAAAGTAAAAAAAAAGCCAGCAACAGGAACCCGGATTTTCCCCAGAACTGCTAGCAGTATAATGGTGCTCTTATATTGACACTGGAATACCAGGAAAGAAGTAATGAAGCAGAGACCTGTGACCTCTGAATGTTAGCCTCGTTTCTTTAATTTATCACTTTACATTGATGATCTAGGGGGCCTGTTGGAGAACCTACAGAAAGGAGACATCACTTTTAACTGCCTCCAAGGGCTGCTCCTGGAATCCAGAAAAAGTTGGGTCCTTGCCACTGCCAGGGGTCCCGGGCACTGTCAAGCATGGAGTTCACTTGTTTTCTACTGTCAAGGGCCAGTGATGCCAGGAGTCCCATGTTCCTACCACCAATGGACCATCGTCAATATAAAAGTGCCTTAAATTCAAAGAAAATTGTGAGGATGACACATATGTTTGGGATCATCTGATTATTTAAAATGACCCACAAGATTGGGAAATGAGGGAGAGAAGGTAACCGGAGCTTAGTAAAGAATTTCGCAGCTCCATCTAGAAAAACACAGATAAGTAATTAAACATATTAAACTGTCAGGAATCAAATTTTGTTTCTGATTGAATGATTATTTTTGTTTCTAAAAGTCAAGTTTTAAACAGAGTACAGAAGACAAAGATTAGACTGTCGGAGCCCATGAGATCGCCCACAAAATTCAGATTCCAGCCCACTGATGGGGTATTTATTGCCACCAACACTCAACATTTGTTTCAAAGCTTAGATTTTTCTGAAAGCGACCAAGAAAAGTGGGATGAAGGAAACATTGCATTGCAAGATTTAAACTTTTGTAAATGACAGTTTTCAAGGTTTAGAGCTCAGGGGAGATTGTAAAATAAAACCGTTGATACTAAAGATAATTCAAAGACCAAAGCAAAATCTTGCATGCTATCGAAGTAAAGGTTGATCTCCTCTCCTAAGCTGCAGGTCTGTCAAGTATGGTGAAGAAAATCTCCGGAATCCTTTTAACCTGTATGTTCTATTGTTTTACAGAATGATATTCTGGCCATTTTTTGTGATGTCAGCACTATAAATTGCTTTTGTAAAATGTATAAACTATAAAATATGAAGAGAACAGATTAGTAACAAAGGTAACAAATGTAAAAGCAAGATGGGTTGGTAGATTTTCCTCTTTAGTGCCAGGGTGTAAGATCTTGGCTGGGCAGGAATCCTGACTACAAAATCCAGCACAAGCTGGTCACAATTTTAGACCCATTTCTTTTAATGGATAGACAATAGTGAGCCACTTGTGTCCAATTTTGCAATGAGGGGTTCCACCCAGCCCAGCCGTTCTGCTCCAGCACTAAAGCAGAAACTCCACCCATGCGTCATAAAAGTAAAACTTTCATTTGTCGAGCACGGCTATCTTGTACGTTTCATGTCGCTTAAAAGTGATGGCTACCCAACCCTAAAGTGAATAGTTGCTCGAAGACACATCACCTGAGTCAGTTAGCGATTTCTTTGATCTAATGAGATCTCTGTTACTTGCATCCCTCCTGAAATGATAGAGCAGACAACAATGTAATTTTGAATTATCAGATGTTAAAATCAGGCTCTTCTACAAGGAAATTAAAAAGTCACGGGCTGTTAGCACGTTGTCGCTCTAATAATCAATGTAACAAATCTTCATGGGCAGCAGTACTTTCAAAGAAAATGCTTGGACTTCTCAAGGCCGTTTCACAGGACTGATTATCAAACAAAATTTGATACTGAGCCACATAAGGAGATATTAGGATAGATGACCAAAAGCTTGGTCAAAGAGGTAGGTTTTAAGGAGCGTTTTTAAGGAGGAAAGAGAGGCAGAGAGATTTAGAGAGTGAATTCCAGAGATTAAGGCCTAGGCAGCTGAAAGCATGGTCATAAATGGTGGAGCAATTAAAATAGGGGATGCACACGAGGCCAGAATTGGAGGAGTGCAGAGATCTCTAAGGGTTGTAGGGCTGGAGGAGTTTACAGAGATAAGGAGGGGTGAGGCCGTGGAGGGATTTGAAAACAAGGATGAGAATTTAAAGATTGAGGTGTTGCCAGGCTGGGAGCCAATGTAGGTCAGCGAGCACAGGGGTGATGGGTGAATGGGACTTGGTGCAAGTTAGGATATGGGCAGCAGAGTTTTAGATGGGCTCAAGTTTATGGAGGGTGAAGATGGGAGGCCAGCCAGAGAGAGTTGGAATAGTCAACTCTAGAAGTAACACAGGCATGGATGAGGGTTTCAGCAGCAGATGAGCTGCTGAGGCAGGGGCAGAGGAAAAAAGATCCTTCAATCTCAAGTATTTAGGGCTAGAACCTCCACTTTTGAGCTTAGCGCCCAAAAATGGGCATTATTTCCGGCTTGGGCCTTAAAAAAGAGTTTTCAGATCGCCGGCTTCTCGCCCATTCTGAAAACACATTTTGAAAATGGCCGTTACCGCAAGCAATATCAAATGGGTGGTAGCATTAAATTTTTCTGACCTTCTGCCGTAAAGTGTGGCCGTCTTTAGCAAAGGCATGGCAATGCTCCATTCCCACGATTCTGGAGGTCAAGGGTCACCATGACATGCGCAGAAGAGGAAATAGAGAGGGAGCTCAGAGGAACTGAAAGCATGTGTGGCTGTGGGATGTGCTTGTTTGGCTGTTGTGGGAGGAACCATCAGTAAAATTCCCACTAAGCACCAAGAACATAGTTGGCACCGAGTTTTTGTCCAACAAATAACATATAAAATGGAAGGGATGGAGGAGGCCCTGGAGCTGGAAGCCAGGAACACTGGTGGCAGAGGGCTCCCAGTGGTCCTGGAGCACCGCATTGCACCCCAAGGTGATGCACCCCCTTTGCCAACCACACATGAGAGCCAGCAGCAACATCTTGCTTATAGCTCAGAGCACGCTCCCACCTCGGGACCGTCCTCTCCCGTATCGGCCCAAGCAGTGCTTCGGCCATCACCCCCCGCCCCCCCAATGAAGCATCGCCTGAGGACCTCCTCAGCCAGGCGGCTTGGAGTCAAGAGGGGAAGGGGAAGGGGTAGAGGTGGGGAGGCGAAGCGGGGTTGGGGGGGGGGGGCGGTGGTGACGGCTGAAGAGTTGATTTGTACAAAAATACTGATGATTTCAGACTAATATTCAGTTTAAATGTTTTTTATTTAACAAAACCTTGCAGCACATTGGCTCAGATAGCTGCACCATTACAAGCTGGTGATTCCTTAACATCAAAGGGTATAATCACACTTAACTTCAATCAACTTAAACTTTAACTGTCACCAAGGTGATGGCCACCATTGATGTATCACCTGCACACCCAGCAGTGTGTCAGCCTTGTAAATAACACCAACGTTCTTTCAGGCAAAGCGATCATTGATGAGCTCCTGATGTAAACCTCTTGCAGCTATCATGCCACCATGGGCCCTTTCATGTGGCCTACAGGGGGGCGGGGGCATGACTTCAGCATCAGCCTGATTGTGTGGGCCAATGTCAGCAGCCTCGTCCTCCTCTTCCTCTTTCTGGTGAGGTGGACTGTCAGGCTCATAAGGCAATTCTTGTCCCCTCCTGTCAGCCAAGTTGTGTAGCATGGAGCAGACCACCATGAATTGAGCTATCTGCTCAGGATGGTAATGGAGCTCACCTCCTGAGTGGTCCAGGCATCTGAAGCGCTGCTTCAGCATTCCAATGGTTTTCTCAACGATATTGCGAGTTGCTCTGTGGCTCTCATTATATCGCCTCTTGGCCTCGGTGTGGGTGACATGCATGGGGGTCATCAGCCATATGGCGAGGCCAAATCCTTTGTCCCCAAGCAACCAGCATTGACCTTGCGGCTCACTGGTAAACAAATCAGATACTGTGCTCTCACGCAGGATGTGCGCATCATGGATGCTGCCTGGAAATTGAGCATTCACAGCCAGTATAATTTGCTGGTGGTCAACAACCAGCTGGACATTCAGGGAGTGGAATCCCTTGCGGTTCCTGAAAACCTCAGCATCCTGAAAAGGTGCCCGCATCACAATGTGCATATAGTCTATTGCTCTCTGCACCTTGGAGAAGTTTGCAAACCTAGAGCCCTCTCACTCTGTGCCTCCCTGGTCATAGGGAAGCTGATCAAGTCCCTCCTGCATGCGTACAGGGCTTTAGTGACCTGTCTAATGCAGCGATGTGTGGCATGCTGAGAAAGTCTGCAAATGTCGCCAGCTGTGGCCTGAAAAGAACCCGAGGCATAGAACGACAGTGCCGTGGTGACTTCGACCTTGACGGACAGTGCAATTCTGATGGTGCTGGCAGACTGCAGATCTGTCCTTATCAGCTGGCATACCTCAGTGATAACCTCTTTGTGGAAGCGCAGTCTCCGAAGGCAGGTGGTATCGGGCAAGTCGAGGTAAAAATGTTTCTCCTTGTACTTGCCGGGCTGTAACATCTGGTCCTCTTCATCTGTCTGACACTTTGTTCATTGGGCACATAATGCAGTGCAGCGTTCCTTCGGCGATGTCAAGTCTGCTGCATGTATTTGATCACCAAGAGAGGGTGAGAAAGGACAGGCCCCATTGCAGTAGTTCTCTGTTTTCCACCAATTGCACACAAACAAGGAATGTCCCGACGAACACACCTCTTCAATTCCAGTCGGTCATAGCGTGATCAAGATGTTTTTGGAGATGTTCACATCAACTCCAATGACCTGCAGAGTACATCCAAACGCCGCCGAGGTTGAAGCACAGCAGCCTTTTAAAGGACGTGACATGTGATCTACAACATGGCGTCCATAACGCTGTGATTCATCCCGGTTAGTTCCACTTTTTGTGGGCGGTTTTATGAGCTAGTGATATTGTGGGCGATATGTGCGAGGTGGTGAAATTGACGATGGGCAATCTCCATGGCCGCTAGTTTGGGTAAATATGCTCTTTACGACAAAAAGCAGTCGGCGGGCGTTAATATTGAATCTCGGCGTTAATTCTGTGCGGAAAGTAACGCTGGGCAATATGGGCGTTTAAGTCACCCATCCTGCTGATTCCGCCCCAAAAAATGGGCGGGCGGTAATATTTTTTTCCGGCGTTAAGCACATGGGGAAAATATTGCTTGTCGATAAGTTTCTGAACAATGCCTGCCAGTTTCCATTTTGTGCCAAAATGGGCGCTATATGGGCGTTATATGTAATTTCAGCAGTTAAATGGGCGTTAAGTGGGCGTTAAGCAGGCAAAAAAAGTGGAGATTCTAGCCCTTAGTGTTGCTCAGTTTAGATTTTTTATACTGTTGTGCATGGAGGAGGAAGGAGAGGAGGATAAATCTCCATTAAACATATTTATATATGTATTGTACTAGCAGAGACCATGGAGCAGATTTTTCTCTTTAGCTCTTGGGCATAATGCATCACCTGGGATGAATGTATGGAGGAAAATCAATAATGGAGCTCAAGCAATTTTTCTGTCCATTTAAATAACTAGGCAGAATATCAGACAGGCTTCATTATGGACGTGTGGCCTGATTTGTCATCATGCATTCCACCCAGGCAATGCTTTATGCCAAAGTGCACAGTATCCCTGTGTCTTTCTGAGAGTTTGCAGGAGGAGCTGGGTGAACAATAACCATTTTTAAAACACAGCTGTATGTAAGATATAGGAATCTGGGCAGCAGTTTACCCTGCACAAAGTGGGCTGATGGTGTGATATTATTCACTGTACAAAGTAGTGGGCATCTTATCTTGAGTAACTATCCCATGATCAGGGTTAATTGGTAGACCAATGCCAAGTTAATGCAGCAGAGAATAGGGGGCCGAAATCGATCACCTCACCGCTCACTGCCGCCAACATTCCTCCGGAAGATCTGCCCAGTGCCACTTTCGAGGTGGCCTGGAGCAGGCGGGAGGGGAGAGCCACCGGGAACCGCTTGCTGATGTCAGCGGATGGCCAAGTGGCGCAACTGCCCTCCCGCCCGCTGAGCTCCCATATTGATGTGGGCGGGAGTCGGCACCAGAACGGGGGTGGACCACTGGCTGGAGACTGGTCTGTCCCCGATGGTAAGTATGAAGATCATTGAAAAAAGGTTAGTGAACATTTTTTAGTTGTTTTTTCCACAGCGACTTACCTTGATGGGGTCCCCTACAGGTCTTCCGATAATGTTTTTATTTTTTGTTAATGAATTTTATTTTTAGCTCTTCGACCCTCCTTCGACAAGTGCGTCTGCCGCCGAGAATGAGAGCTCCGACAGCTGCTGCCCAGATTGGCGGCGTAAATCCCTCATTTGCCACCCCTCTCTGGCCTTCAAGGGACCTTCTTCATGAATATCCCGCCGAAAGTGCCGTCAGGTACCTTGGCGGCCATCGGCGACACTTTGGCTGGCACTTGGGTGGGCTTGACCAAATTCTGCTCCTAGGTGTGGATTTCAGTCCATAGGAGTCTCAGTCTACTTATGGAAACTACCATCAAATAATTTACACAAGAGATGGAACCCAAGCTATAAAAGAGTGTGTAAAAGACAGAGGTCAGTGACATTTTTAACTTGCGGATTTGCCAACAACAAATAATCACGAAACCAACTGGAATTCTTTTTTAAAAAAACAGTGAGACAACTTTAATATTTTCTTTATGACTTTTAGCCTCGCCTCATGAATCCTATGATCTTTCCATCAAATAAAAGCTAAAACTCAGGAGATCAAGTTTCAGGCTGTTTTATTGTGTTTTTAAATGATACTTTATATATCATTTAATCTAATAACTTGCCAATTTTTCAAATTCCACTTTATTTTCCTGTGTCTTGTTTGGGTTATGAACACTGCTGAATGTTATATATATATCAATTTTACTAGATTTAAAATTTGAAGCACAATACTTCTTTTATCCGAGTCTTCACTTACAGTTTCAGGGATGTATGCATTGAAGTGAATTCTGAGTGTAGGTGGCAGTGCATATCCCTAACAGTGGGCTGTAATATGAATTCTGTGGGTGACATCACGGGTCCAGACAGTCTGATCTTTGTTTTCTGTATTATAATGTTTAAAATTTTCTGTTGGAACAAAAATAATCCAAGATTGTGGTGAGATCCATATTAACTTTGTGATTGGATGTCGCAGTGACATTATAAACTCCTGGTATATGCAAGAGCATTTTACTTGAATTCTGTAGTTGTACAATTCATTAGTTAAAATGGTTGAGTTAGAAGTTATTATACCTTTATAATAAATGATAAACTGTTCCTCCTTAAAATTAAATGATTTTGCTGCAATTTGTTTATGATTAAGTGTGGCAACTGATGTCTGGAAGGCAAGTGTGTGCAATCATACCGCCTTTATAATATAGACGCAGATTGAATAGTTGACTTATTAGTAGTTGGCGTATGCCCAGACACTCGATGCAACTGATGAGGCCAAAGAGGGTTTTTACACCAACCTCGAAAAATCCCAGTCCTACATCCCCGCGGGCGATAAACTGATCCTCCTCAGTGACTTCAACGCCAGGGTTGGCAAGGACACAGACCTCTGGTGGGGGGGGGGGGGGGTGATTAGCAGAGATGGGGTAGGGAAAGCCAACTCCAATGGTACCCTACTCCTGACAAAATGTCTGGAGCACTAACATGTCATCACCAACACCTTGTTCTGCCAGAGGGACAAATACAAGGCATCGTGGCAACACCCTCGCTCCAAGCCCTGGCACCTGCTCGACCATGTCAGCGTCCAAGCCAGGAATCGCAAGGATGTGCGCATCACCCGTGCCATGACAGGAGCCGATGACTGCTGGACGGACCACCGCCTAATCCGATCCATCATCGATATCAACATAGTCCCAAAGTGGAGGGGATAGCAGAAGCAGTGCCACAAAAAGACAATGCCGGTGCACTTAAGAACCCAGCTAAGAGAGCCCTATACAGCCAGCGCCTCACAGCTAATCTGATGTTCCTTGATGACCCCGAGACACAGAATGCCCACAGCACTTGGTCTGCCCTCCAGGCCTCCATAACCAGTGCCTGAAAAGAGACACTCGGTTACTGAACCAGGAAATACCAGGACTGGTTTGATGAGAATGATCAGGAGATCCAAGAGCTAATAGATCGCAACCGCAGGGCATTTCTGAGCCTAAAACAACAAACCAACGTGGGAACAGCAAAGCAGCATTACAGATGGCTCAAGGCTGAGGTCCAACAAAAAACCCAGGACCTAAAGAACAGGTGGTGGGTGGAGAAAGCACAGGAGATACAGCAGCTGCCCGACAACCATGATGTGCGAGGATTCTTCATCACAGTCAAGGCCACCTACGGTCCAAACTCCCAAGGCCCCACCCCACTGCTGGCCAACAATGGGGAAACACTCATCAAGGACACCGAGGCAGTCAGGGCCCGCTGGAAGGAGCACTTCGAAGATTCCTCAAATCAAGACTCTGCCTTTGACTCGAGTGTTCTTAACTCCATCCCGCAGCATGCTACCCGCCACCACCTCAGTGAGACCCCAACACTGTACGAGGTAGAAAAACCCATAAGACAGCTTAAAAACAACAAGGCTACGGGTGCGGATGGAATCCCTGCTGAGGTATTGAAGTATGGCGGAGAGGCACTGCTGGCGCGAATGCATGACCTCATCTCTCTCATCTGGAGGGAGGAGAGCATGCTGGGGGATCTCAGAGATGCAGTAATCGTGACCAGCTTTAAAAAAGGGGACAAGTCTGATTGCGGCAACTACAGAGGAATCTCCCTGCTATCAGCCACTGGGAAAGTCGTTGCTCGAGTCCTCCTCAACCATCTCCCCGTGGCCGAGGAGCTCCTCCCGGAGTCACTGTGCCGATTTCATCCCCTACGGGGCACAACGGACATGATTTTCGCAGCTTAGCAGCTACAGGAAAAATGCAGGAAACAGCGCCAGCCCTTATACATGGCCTTCTTCGACCTTACAAAGGCCTTTGACACTGTCAACCGTGAGGGTCTATGGACTGTCCTCCTCCGTTTCGGATGCCCCCAAAAGTTCATCACCATCCTCCATCTGCCCCATGACGACATGCAGGCCGTGATCCTTACCAACGGATCCATCACAGACCCAATCCACGTCCGGACCGGGGTCAAACAGGGCTGTATCATCGCCGCAACCCTCTTCTCAATCTTTCTCACCACCATGCTCCACCTCACAGTCGACAAGCTCCCCGCTGGAGTGGAACTAAACTACAGAACCAGTGGAAACCTGTTCAACCTTCGCCGTCTCTAGGCCAGGTCCAAGACCACCCCAACCTCTGCCGTCAAGCTACAGTACGTGGATGATGCCTGCGTCTGCGCACATACAGAGGCTGCACTCCAGGACATAGTTGACGTATTTACTGAGGTGTACAAAAGCATGGATTTTACGCTAGACATCCGTAAGAAAAAGGTCCTCCACCAGCCTGTCCTCACCGCACGGCACTGCCCCCCAGTCATCAAGATCCATGGCGCGGCCCTGGATACCGTGGACCACTTCCCATATTTCGGGAGCCTCCTATCAACAAGAGCAGGCATCGACGACAAGATCCAACACCACCTCAAGTACGCCAGTGCAGCCTTCGGCCGCCTGAGGAAAAGAGTGTTTGAAGAGCAGGCCCTCAAAACTGCCACCAAGCTCATGGTCTACAGGACCATAGTAATACCTGGCCTCCTGTATGGCTCAGAGGCATGGACCATGTACAGTAGACACCTCAAGTTGCTGGAGAAATATCACCAAAGATGTCTCCACAAGATCCTACAAATCCTCTGGGAGGACAGGGGCACCAACATCAGCGTCCTCATTCAGGCTAACATCCCCAGCATTGAAGCACTGACCACACTCGATCAGCTCCGCTGGGCAGGCCACATAGTCCGCATGCCAGACACGAGACTCCCAAAGCAAGTGCTCTACTCGGAGCTCCTTCACGGCAAACGAGCCAAAGGTGGGCAGTGGAAATGCTACAAGGACACCCTCAAAGCCTCCTGACAAAGTGCGACATCCCCACTGACACCTGGGAATCCCTGGCCCAAGACTGCCCTAAGTGGAGGAAGTGTATCCGAGAGGGTGCTGAGCACCTCGAATCTCAACGCTGAGAGCATGCAGAAATCAAGCGCATGCAGCGGAAACAGCGTGCGGCAAACCAGTCCCGCCCACCCCTTCCCTCAACGACTATCTGTCCCACCTGTGACAGAGTCTGTGGCTCTCATATTCAACTGTTCAGCCATCAAAGAACTCACTTCAGGAATGGAAGCAAGTCCTCCTCGATTCCGAGGGACTGCCTATGATGAGATGATGATGATATTAACTTTGGTATAATTATGTTTGAAGAAGTGTCATTCTGGGAATGTAAGATAAAACTGGAGCCTGATCGAGAATTGGAGAATGTGGGTAGGAAGGGCCAGAAAATCATTATCATTTAACACATCTGGAGCCCTAACTTAGGGAAAGGCATCAGCACTCTTGGAAGACATTATACCCTCAGTCATTCCCCAGCCCAGCCGGAGTACCTTGTTTCAAATATGTGCAATAATATCCCATGTAAAATCATTTTCAGCTGATTCAAAATATACGTCTTCTTACTGGAACATTGCTTTTACAATCCTCAAACGCGACTTCCTGTTGCTTTCACTTTCAATTAAAAGTGCAGATTGTTCAAATGTGTCTCAAAGTTTTTAGCTGGTGTGTGTTTGTTTAAAATTTCTTTATAGACTCTGGGGAGCCTGCATCAAAAATGAAAGTGAATTTATTAATGATAGCTAGCAACCACATAAAAAGACATTTGTTTAGCTTGCTCTTCAAAAGGCTATACTTCAGTACAGGCTTTTGGCATGCTGAGATCAGCTATTGCACATGGAAAACACATTTGTCCGGTGTCCAGGACAGTGGAATTGAACTTATTTGCAAGCTGGATGTGTCTTGTGAACTTACTACTTTATTATTTCAGCCTGTTGCAAGTCTTGAGTATAAATACATATCCCAGACTCCTTGCCTTAATTTTTTCTGGCGATATATTAATTAGAATTAAATGTGTGTTGAAAACAGTTCACAACTGCTCAACACAGTATTCTTCTTCTTCTCTTTCTCTCTTCTTAGGCAATCCCTCGGAGTCGAGGATGACTTGCTTCCATACTAATATGAGTTCTCAAGTGACTGATGAGTCCAATGCGAGACCTACAGTCTCTATCACAGGTGGGGTAGATGGTGGTTGAAAGGGCAGGTGGGTGAGGTGCTTGGGTTGTCGTGCACTCCTCCCCCTGTTTGTGCTTGGCGACAAGATTCAAAGTATTTGGCGCCTTCCCGGATGCTTCTCATCCACTTTGAGCGGTCTTGGGCTAGGGATTCCCAGATGTCGGGGATGTTTCACTCTTTCAGGGAGGCTTTAAGGGTGTCCTTGAAGTGTTTCCTCTGCCCACCTGGGACTCACTTGCTATGTTGGAGCTCTGAATAGACCGCTTGTTTTGGGAGTCTAGTATCGGGTATGCAGACGATGTGGCCCGTCCATCAGAGCTGATTGAGCATGGTCAATGTTTCGATGCTGGAGATGTTGGCCTGAACGAGAACACTGACGTTGGTGCACCTATCCTGCCAATGGATTTGCAGGATCTTGCAGAGGCAGTGTGGTGGTACTTCTCCAGTGCTTTGAGGTAGCTGCTGTACACAATCCATGTCTCTGAAGCATATAGGAGGGCTGGTATCACTAGTCAATGAGCTTGGTGCTGGATTTGAGGGCCTGGTCTGCAAATACTCTCTTCCTCAGGTGACTGAAGGCTGCGCTGGCACACTAAAGGTGGTGTTGGACCATCATCGACGTCTGCCCTTGTTGACAGTCGGCTCCCGAGATATGGAAAATGGTTCACGTTGAATAAGGCCTTGTCATGAATTTTGATAATCGGGGGACATTCAATGACAGAGGATGGGACGACCTTTGATCTGGACTGGAGGTGACAGAGATTGAACAATTTCCCATTTGTTCTGTAGATTAGTTCTGTTGTAAGGCTGTCTTGCTCTTTTCTCTTCGTTGCTTTAAACGTCGAATTACACACACACTCAGTTGTCGCAAAGACTGGATCGGGTCTTTTATTCAGACATTCATATGAGCCACAAAGCTTCACAACTCTCTGCTTGCAAAGGCAACTCTCCGAGCAGTGTCACGCCTTTCGAGATTCCAGTGTCACTGGTGTCCGTGTGTGTGTGTGACAAAAGCCAGTTCCATCCCTTATACCTAAAAAGCTTTTAAACTCTTATTTCTTTGCATTTAGACAATCACAGCTAACTGCTTTCTGAATCACTTAACATACAGATGATGTCATCAAATAGTAACAAGTTACACTCAAATACAGACAACGTCATAAATTACTATTACTATTCGCATAGTAAGAAGTTACACTCAAATAATTAACACACAGACGATGTCATGAATTACTATTTAGACAACTCAGATGATCAGCAGAGGGGTTTCTTTGATTCCATGCATAGATTATTATTTGCATAATAACAAGTTGCACTTATACTCAACGTTTCAATGGCTAAAAGACACCATATCGTCTAGCAGCCTCTTTCGATCCAATCTTGAATCTTCCAACTTTTAACCCTTTCGATATTTCCAGACCACAGGCGAAGCAAAGCGTTCAGAAATGCAGGCTTGCACTCCCACTAGCTCCACTTATTGAGGGTGAGATGGAGCATTGCAGCAAGGAAGATTGAGAAGAGCGTTGGTGCGATGACACAGCTTTGCTTGACCCCGGTCTGTACGTGAATTGGGTTTGTGGTTGATCCATTGGTCAGGATCACAGCTTGCAACTCATCGTCAAGCAGGCGGAGGATGGTGAAAAACTTTTGACTTGGGGAGGTGATAGCAATAGGGTCAGATGAAGCCATTAAGGGATTTAAACATGATGAGAATCTTAAATTAGAGATGTTGGGGGACTAGGGGAACTGGAAGCCAAGCTAAGTCAGCAATGTCAGTGGTAACAGGTGAGTAAGATTTAGTTCAAGATAGCATATGGCTGCAAAGGTTTGGATGAGCTGAAGGTTACGGAAGGTGAAGGATGGCAGACCAGCCAGGAGACCATTGGACGTGACAAAGGCATGGATGAAGGATTCAGTGGTCGATGGGTTGAGGCAGAGGCGGAGGTGGGCGATGTTACTAAGGTAGAAATCAGCAGTCTTTTTGATGGAGAGGATATGGGATGGGAAGCTCATCAGGGTTGAGTAAGACACCAAGAATATGAACAGTGTGGTCCAGCCTGACAGTGGTCGGCCAGGGGGCAAGATACACAGTTTATATCAGGGCCCGAAAATGATAGCTTTTATCTTCTTAATGTTTAACTGGAACAAATCATGGCTTATTCAAAACAGGATAATAGACAGGCAGTTGGAGAACACAAAGGTAGTGGAGAGAGATGGTAGAGAGGTATAGGTGGATGATGTCAGTAAACACATGGGTGCTGCCCCCATGTCTGCGGTTGATGAAATAAAAAATAAAAACTTTAACTTACCTTTTTTGCAGGTCTTCAACGCAGGTTTTTCCCAGCTGCCGAACCCAGACTCGCTCCGCCGATCCACCACCCCGGACCCTCTGCTGCCCCCGACCCTCTGCCACCCCGCATCCTCCGCCGACTTTCCGCCATCCCTCTTTCACCGACCCGGATCCTCTGCTGATCCTCCACCACCCCAGACCCTCCGTCGCTGCAGTACCCTTACCTTGGCCCAGGTGTTTCTGGATTCGGGACGCCGGAAAAACGTTCCGAAATCTGGAAACACCCAAACCTCGGCCTGGGCATTTCTGGATTCAGGATGTCGGAAAGAGGTTCCGAAATCTGGAAATACCCGAAATCCAGAACGGCCTCAGTCCCGAGGTTTCAGGATTTCGGACGCTCTACCTGTATAGGAAACGCAGCAGCCAATTTGCACACAACAAGCTCTCACAAACGGCAATGCGATAATGACCAGCTAATCTGTTTTTGTTATGTTGATTGAGGGATAAATATTGACCAAGACACCCCTGCTCTTCTTTGAAATAGTGCCATGTGATCTTTTACGTCCACCTGAGAGAGCAGACGGGGCCTCGGTTTAATGTCTCATTTGAAAGACAGCACCTCCGACAGTGCAGCACTCCCGCAACACTGCACGGATTTATTTGCTCAAGTCCCTGGGGTGGGACTTGAACCCACAACCTTCTGACTCAATGGTGAAGGTGCTATCCACTGAGCCACAGCTGACCACGATTAACCTTGCAGAGGGCATGAAGTGAGATGGGATAGGAATTAGAGAGAGATGTGAATTCAGCGCTAGGGAATGGGAGAAACGATATTGGCTCAGAAAATCGAGACATTGAATCAGTTTGGGTGGAGATAAGGAATAATAAGGGGAAAAAGTCGCCGGTGGGTGTAGTTTATAGGCCCCCTAACAATAGCTACACTGTTGGACGGAGCATAAATCAAGAAATAATGGAAGCTTGTAATAAAGGAATGGCAATAATCATGGACTATTTTAACCTTCATATTGATTGGACAAAGAAAATTGGCCAGGGTAGCCTTGAGTGCATCCAGGATAGTTTCCTTGAACAGTATATTGCGGAACCAATCAGCGAGCAGGCTATCTTAGATCTGGTACTGTGTAATGAGACAGGATTAATAAATTAGATCTCAAACCAGTGTCCTAAGGTTAAATAAGGGAGACTACAAAGATATGAGGGCAGAGTTGGCTAAAGTGGATCATGAAAATAGATTAAAGTATGGGACGGTTGATGAGCAATGGCAGACATTTAAGGAGATATTTCATAACTCGCAACAAAAATATATCCCAATAAGAAGGCAAGACTTTAAGAGAAGGGATAACCATCCGAGGCTAACTAAGGAAATAAGAAATGGTATCAAATTGAAAACAAAGGCATACAATGTGGCCAAGATTAGTAGGAGGCCAGAAGATTGGGAAACTTTTAAAAGCCAGCAAAGAACAACTAAAAAAATTATAAAGAGAGGGAAGATAGATTATGAAAGTAAACTAGCACGAAATATATAAAAACAGATAGTAAGAGTTTCTACAGGTACATAAAAAGGAAAAGTGTGGCTAAAGTAAATGTTGGTCCCTTAGAGGATGAGACTGGGGAATTAATAATGGAGAACAGGGAAATGGCAGAGACATTGAACAAATATTTTGTATCCATCTTCACGGTAGCAGACACTAAAAACATCCCAACAGTAGATAATCAAGGGACTATACAGAGGGAGGATCTTAATACAATCACTATCACGAAAGATGTGGTACTCGGTAAAATACTGGGACTATAGGCAGACAAGTTCCCTGGACCTGATGGCTTGCATCCTAGGGTCCTAAAAGTAGTGGCGGCAGAGATAGTGGATGCATTGGTTGTAATCTACCAAAATTCCCTGGATTCTGGGGCGGTCGCAGCGGATTGGAAAACCACAAATGTAACGCCCCTATTTAAAAAAGGAGGCAGACAAGAAGCAGGAAACTATAGACCAGTTAGCCTAACATCTGTCCTTGGGAAAATGCTGGAGTCCATTATTAAGGAAGCAGTAGCAGTACATTTGGAAAAGCATAATTCAATCAAGCAGAGTCTGCACGATTTTATGAAAGGGGTATCATGTTTGACAAACTTGCTGGAGTGCTTTGAGGATGTAACGAGCAAGGTGGATAAGGGGGGACCAGTGGATGTGGTGTATTTGGATTTCCAGAAGGCATTCGATAAGGTGCCACATAAAAAGTTACTGCACAACATAAAAGTTCACAGGGTTGAGCGTAATATATTAGCATGGATAGAGGATGGGCTAACTAACAGAAAACAGAGAGTCGGGATAAATGGGTCATTTTCCAGTTGGCAAGCAGTAACTAGTGGGGTGCTGCAGGGATCGGTGCTGGGGCCTCAACTATTTACAATCTATATGAATTGATATGTCCTTACTATACAGTACAAATGCACACGAGGCCCATGCTTGAGAGAAGGTCAGTCTGTGACCAGCAACTATTATTCCAGCACTGAAGTGATGAAGGTGGGTGGAGCTTCCCCTTTTATACATGAAAGACCAGATTAGGAGTGTCTACCACAAGTTCACCACCTAGTGGTCAATGTTCTCACAGTGTACATCTAATCAGTTTATACATGGGTTACAATGACAGTTAAATACATGATATTATCTCCCCCCCACCAAAGTCTTAATGGGATCACAGGTTAAGTCTCTCTGGTGGTTTACGCTCCCTTGTAGAACGCCTGAGTTGGGGCTCCGGTTGTTGGGCGCTGGCCTGAGTGTCTGCTGTTTGCGGTGCCTCAGACCTGTCCGGACTGCCCACAGTGACTGGGCTCTCCTCCACTTGGTTCCGGTGTTCGGTCACCTGTGGAGGAGTGAACTCTACATCGTGTTCTTCCTCTGCTTCTTCTATGGGGTTGCTGAACCTCCTTTTTGTTTGATCCACGTGTTTGCGGCAGATTTGTCCACTGGTAAGTTTAACTACCAGAATCCTATTCCCCTCTTTGGCAATCACAGTGCCTGCGAGCCATTTAGGCCCTGCAGCGTAGTTGAGAACAGAGACAGGGTCATTGACATCAATACATCGCGCCCTCGCATTCCTGTCATGGTAATCGCATTGTGACTGGAGCCTGCTCTCAACAATTTCTTTCATGGTGTGGTGTATAAGGGATAACCTGGTTTTGAGCGTCCTTTTCATTAGCAGCTCTGCGGGTGGGACTCCTGTGAGTGGGTGTGGTCGGGATCTATTGGCCAACAGGAGGCGTGATAAGCGGCTTTGTAGGGAGCCCCCTTGGATTCTGAGCATCCCCTGTTTGATTATCTGCACTGCTCATTCCTCCTGGCCGTTTGAGGCCGGCTTGAACTGTGCCGTTTTGACATGGTTGATACCATTTCCTGCCATGAAGTCCTGGAATTCAATGCTTGTAAAGCACGGGCCATTGTCACTGACCAAGACGTCAGGTAGACCATGGGTGGTGAACATTGCCCGTAGACTTGTGCTTGAATTGAGAATGTCACACTCGATCCATTTGGAGTAGGCGTCTACTACAATGAAAAACATTTTTCCCATGAAAGGACCTGCATAGTCCACATGGATGTGTGACCATGGTTTGGCGGGCCAGGACCAGGGGCTAAGGGGGGCTTCCCTGGGCGCATTGCCCAGCTAGGCGCACGTGTTGCACCTGTGAACACAAAGTTCCAGGTCTGCATCAATCTCTGGCCACCAAACCTGTGACCTGGCAATTGCCTTCATCATGACAATGCCCGGGTGCTCATTGTGGAGTTCTCTGATGGACATTTCTCTGCCCATCTGGGGCATGACTACACGGTTTCCCCGTAGTAGGCAATCGGCCTGAATTGAGAGTTCATCCTTGCGCCTGTGAAATGGTTTGAATTCCTCAGGGCATGCCCCCTATGTGGCTGCCCAGTCCCCATTCAGGACACATTTCTTGACTAAAGACAGTAGCGGGTCACTATTTGTCCAGACTTTGATCTGACGGGCTGTCACGGGTGAGCCTTCACTTTCGAAAGCTTCCACAACCATGACCATCTCAGCAGCATGCTCGGTTGCCCCCTCGGTGGTGGCTAGTGGGAGTCTGCTGAGTGCATTGGCGCAGTTTTCAGTGCCCGGTCTGTGCCGAATTGTACAGTCATAGGCAGCTAACGTGAGTGCCCACCTCTGTATGCGGGCCAATGCATTTGCATTTATGGCCTTGTTGTCGGCCAAAAGGGACGATAGGGGTTTGTGATCTGTCTCCAGCTCAAATTTCCTGCCAAACAGGTACTGGTGCATTTTTTTTTACAGCATATACTCACGCAAGCGCTTCCTTTTCTACCATCCCGTAGCCCCGTTCTGCCTGGGACAGACTTCTGGAAGCATAAGCTACTGGCTGTAACTGACCATTGGCATTAACATGCTGCAACACACACCTGATCCATAGGACGACGCGTCGCATGTTAAACAAGTTTCTTAAATGGGCCATATAGCGTTATCAGATTGTTGGAGCACAACAAATTTCGTGCTCTATCAAAAGCCCTTTCCTGGCTGTCCCCCAGACCCATTCATGACCTTTACGTAGGAGCACATGTAGCGGCTCTAACAGCGTGCTCAATTTGGGAAGAAAGTTACCGAAATAGTTCAGGAGCCCGAGGAACGAACACAGCTCCGTCATGTTACGGGGTCTGGGTGCTCTCTGGATCGCTTCTGTTTTGGACGCAGTAGGTCTGATCCCATCTGCTGCTACCCTCATCCTCAGGAATTCTACCTCTGGAGCTAGGAAGACGCACTTCGCCTTTTTCAGTCGCAGACCTACCCGGTTCAGTCTGCGTAGCACCTCCTCCAGGTTGCAGAAGTGTTCTTCGGTATCACAACCCGTGATGAGGATGTCGTCTTGAAAAACCACCGTCCCTGGATTCGACTTGAGGAGGCTTTCCATGTTTCGTTGAAAGATCGTGGCAGCCGAGCGAACCACAAACGGACATCTGTTGTACTCAAACAACCCCTTGTGTGTCGTGATGGTGGTCAGCTTCTTCGACTCACCCACCAGCTCCTGGGTCATGTAAGCTGAGGTTAGGACCAATTTTGAAAAAAGTTTGCCACCGGATAGCGTCGCGAAGAGGTCCTCCGCTGTCGGTAGCGGGAACTGGTCTTGGAGTGACACCCGATTGATCACCACATATCCTGACCAACCCATCCGCCTTGAGCACCGGCACAATCGGGCTCACCCAGTCACTGAATTTGACTGGCGAGATGATGCCTTTCCTCAGCAGGCGGTCCAATTCGCCTTCTATCTTTTCCCGCATCACGTACGGCATCGCTCTGGCCTTGTGGTGTACTGGCCTGGCGTCCGGGTTTATGTGAATCACTACCTTGGTCCCCATGAAAGTGCTAATGCCGGGCTGAAATAGTGAGTCAAATTTGTCCAGGACCTGTGAGCATGATATTCGCGCCACAGAAGAAATTGCATTGACATTGCCCCATTTCCAGTTCATGACAGCCAGCCAACTCCTCCCCATTAGTGCAGGACCATCCCCTGGAACAATCCAGAGTGGCAACCTGTTCTCCGAATCTTTGTGGGTCACGACTACCATGGCGCTGCCTAGCACTGGAATGAGCTCCTTTGTATATGTCCGTAGCTGTGCGTCAATCAGCAATAATTTTGGCCTCCTGGCCTTGGACGCCCACAACTTGTCGAACTGTCTGATACTCATCAGCGACTGGCTAGCCCCTGTGTTTAGCTCCATTGATACTGGAATGCCATTGAGGAGCACTTTCATCATTATCGGTGGCGTCCTTGTGTATGAACTATATATGTGCTCCACATGAACTCGCTGAACTTCAGCTTCCAGCGATTTCCCCCAGTGTCCATTTGGCCTCGTAGGGCTTACATCGTCCCCGTCTCCCTCGTACATCAACCTGGCTGCAGGCTTCCTGCACATACACGCCAAGTGACCGCTGACGTTGCAATTTCTGCAGGTGTATTGTTGATACCTGCAAGCTCTGGCTGTGTGTTTGCCTCCACACCTGCAACATGAGCCGTTATTGGAAACAAAAGGCCCATTACCAGTCGATCGTCTCTGACTGTCTGTGTAACTGTTTTTAAGTACACCATTAACAGGTGTTGATGGCCCCATTACTGGCCGCATTGTCCCTTGCGATGGCGTGAATCGCCGTTCAGCTAGCCATTGTCTCTGTTGAATTCCCCCTTTGGGTTCAACTACATGCTTGGGCATGTCCGATTGCCCCTGTCTGCCTGGGGAACTGTGTGCCGCCTTAACAATGTTGACTCCCGGTCCATTTGCTGCATTTAAACCAAGATTTTTGTCAAACATCATGGTCTCTCCCTCCCCTGAGATAAATGTCTGGGCCATCAAAGCCGTTGTTTCCAGGGTCAAGTCTTTGGTCTCAATCAGTTTCCTGATAACCCCAGCATGCCCGATGCCCTCAATAAAAAAGTCTCGCAGCATCTCCGCTCAGCATGCATCTGGGAACTTACATAGGCTCGCCAGGCGCCGGAGGTCTGCCACGAATACTGGAACGCTTTGCCCTTCTCGCCGCCAGTGCGTGTAAAACCATGTGCATGTTGCTCGCCGGTTTAACGTGTTCCCCGATCAATTTACTGAGCTCTTCAAAAGTCTTGTCCGCCGGCTTCTCTGGCGCTAGAAGGTCCTTCATCAGGGAGTACATCCTGGACCCACAAACCGTCAGGAGATGAGCCCTGCGTTTGTCGGCCGAATCCTGTCCCAGTCATTCCTTAGTGATGAAGCTTTGCTGTAGTCTCTCAATAAAGTCGTCCCAATCATCACCAACACAGTACCTCTCGTCTGTGCTGCTAGTGGTTTATATCCCAGTTTCTCGTCACCAATGATATGTCCTTACTATACAGTACAAATGCACACGAGGCCCATGCTTGAGAGAAGGTCACTCTGGTCAACTTTTATTCCAGCACTGAAGTGATGAAGGTGGATGGAGCTTCCCCTATTATACATGAAAGACCAGGTTAGGAGTGTCTCCCACGAGTTCACCACTTAGTGGTCAATGTTCTCACAGTGTACAACTAGTCAGTTTATACATGGGTTACAATGACAGTTAAATACATGACATTAATGACTTGGATGAAGGGACCGTGTAATGTAGTCAAGTTTGCTGATGCAAAGATGGGTGGGAAAGCAAATTGTGAGGAGGATACAAAAAATCTGCAAAGGGACATACTAAGTGAGTGGGCAAAAATTTGGCAGGTGAAATATAATGTGGGAAAATGTGAGATTATCCACTTTGGCAGAAAAAATAGAAAAACAAATTATAATTTAGATGGAGAAAAATTGCAAAGTGCTGCAAGTACAGAGGGACCTGGGGATCCTCATACATGAAAGACAAAAAGTTAGTATGCAGATACAGCAAATAATCAGGAAGGCAAATGGAATGTTGGCTTGTATTGCAAGGGGGATAGAGTATAAAAGCAGAGAAGTCCTGCTATAACTCTACAGGGTAATGGTGAGGCTACACCCAGAATACTGCATAGAGTTTTGATCTCCATATTTAAGCAAGGATATACAGGTGCAGCACCTAAAATATGGAATCCTCGGAACCGAGGCCGTTCCGGATTCTGGGCTTTTCCGGATTTTTGATTTGTTTTCTGATGTCACGAATTCGGAAACACCCGAGCCCAAGTTCGGGTATTTCCGGATTTCAGAACGTCAGAAAATGGGGGGGGTTCCCGCCGAAGAGCTGTTCAGGCTGTCCAACCCCGCCAAGGAGGTGTTCGGGCCTGCTGGCGAGGAGGCTCCGAGGTAAGGGCAGCGGCAGCGAGGCAAGCGCCGGTGACGAGGTGAGGCTCGAGGTTGGGCAGAGTCGTCGGGTCCAGATTCCGGAACATTTTACGGATTCCGGACGACCCTGCCACTTATCAGTTCGGAGTCCGGATTCCAGAACTTTCCAGATTCCAGAAGTCGGGATTCTCGAATCTGCACCTGTACTTGCATTGGAGGCTGTTCAGGGAAGGTTCACTAGGTTGACTCCGGAGATGAGAGGGTTGACTTATGAAGATAGGTTGAGTAGGTTGGGACTATACTCATTGGAGTTCTGAAGAATGAGAGGTGACCTTATTGAAACATATAAGATAATAAGGGGGCTCAACAAGGTGGATGCAGAGAGGATATTTCCACTCATAGGGGAAACTAAAACTAGGGGGCATAGTCTCAGAATAAGAGGCCACTCATTTAAAACTGAGAAGAGGAGGAATTTCTTCTCTCAGAGGGTTGTAAATCTATGGCATTCTCTGCCCCAGAGAGCTGTAGAGGCTGGGTCATTGAATATATTTAAGGCGGAGATGGACAGATTTTTGAGCAATAAGGGAATAAAGGGTTATGGGGAGCGGGCAGAGCTGAGTCCATGATCAGATCAGCCATGATCTTATTAAATAGTGGAGCAGGCTCAAGGAGCCAAATGGCCTACTCCTGCTCCTATTTCTTATGTTCTTATGTTTGGCTTAAAAACAGAAAATGCTAGAAATACTCAGCAGGTCAGGCAGCATCTGTGGGGAGGAGAAACGGCCATCGACGAAGGGCCATCGACCTGAAACGTTAACTCTGTTTCTCTCTCCACAGATGCTGCCTGACCCGCTGAGATTTCCAGCATTTTCTGTTCTTATAATGGAAGTCCCGCCCAGTCCCATTTCCAGACCTGCTGAGTAAATGCCAGTGGCACTAGTTTCAGGGCACCACTGGGTGCATCATTTAAAGAGCACTCAGCTGCAGCACTCTGATCATAGTGTTCTGTGTACTATTGTGTTTTTTTGGATTTTTGCTTTTTTTTTTAAATAAAAAGAGAATTCCCTTCAAAAAGGAATCATTCAGTTGCAAATGGCCAAGATCAGTGTTGTTCCTACATCAAAGTTTGATAGAGTGGCCACCATTGGATTTCCATGGATATTTGAGCTTGGAGATTGGTTGTCTCTGAGTTTGTTTTTTTGCATTACTCACCATGAATAAGCACTCAAGAGCTATATTATGTGCCATTTTTATTGCATTGATTTGGATGGAGGTGTAATTTGGATGATGGAAGTGGAGATGCAACAGCAGCAGCAGCAACAAGGCTGAACAGCCAGGTATAGCAGCAGTTGGATCTGTTGGAAGAGAACTGCACCCGATTTCGCCAACAGTGGCGAGACTGGTCTGGCCAGCATTGGTGTTGTGTGGGAAATGCGATCCCAGCTCCATCTCGCCCTCTCACCATAATCTTCTGTTGATTGGGCTTGTTAAGCCCACCCTGTGAGGTTCCTAGCCAATTAACAGGAAGCGGGTCTGATGACATCGTTTGATGATGTCATCAGCCGGTTTCCTTAAAGGTGCCATGTCCACATTCATTTTAACAGTTGTGCCATCAATGTTCTGCAGCATTGAGCTATTGTCAACACTGACAAGCACTGCACAAAGGAGCACAGCTGCACTCAGGCTCTCCCATGACTCCTTCCAGCTGCTTATGGGGAGAGTCGCAGCACGCAGGGAGGTTCGTTTACCTTCCAATAGGTGGAAGAGACCTACCCAGCACATCAAAGCAGCCTGGTTGCACATTGCGCAGGAGGGCACAAGCAGGAATGTCGTAAGGAGGACCTGGCTGCAGTGGCGCAAACCTTTCAATGATCTCAGTAGATCATAAACCGTTACTGCAAAGCCACACTCAACATGCTGTTCCTCTCATCACATCCCCATCACTCTGCTTTCCCTACCTTACTCCTGCACATCACCCGCATCCTTGTCCAATCATACGAACAACAGCACCCAAGGGTAGGCACTTGGAGCTTTTATCCAATGTTCATTTAAAGTTTCTGTTGATGTGTTGCCAAACACTGAAATCTTTAATTTCCACACTTTGTCTTCTTGGACAGATTTGTATGTCCCTTTAGAAGTGGCTTAGTGAGTTGCAGTGAATGGTGAGACATAACAGTACCACCTGCAATGTTGATGAGTGTGAAAGGAATGGCTTGGTCATGCTTCAAGGTGCTGATGTGGGGTGGTGCCAACCTGGCACATCATGTGGCAGCCAGGGTGTACAGCATCAAGTGAAGTAAATGTGGCCATGGTGAGGCCATCCCTGGTCTCCCGGACAGCAATGTGGTCGGGTGCTGATCCCCTGTGTTCTGTGCAGCATCAGGTGATTACGGATAAGGTTGGTGTTGTTGTTGGTGATGCTCGTGTGTCTGGTGATGTTGGTGTTGGTGCTGATCGTGGTGGGATTCTGAAGACCAAGGTGAGATTTTTTCAAGGGCACTGATGCTGCTGGAATAGATGGCAGCTGAAGTTGAGATGACAGAAGCAATCTGTCAATGGTGAGAGACCTTGCTCCAAGGAGGTGACAGTGGATAGAGAGTTTACTCCAAACACTTCCAACCTGCAAAAAGCTGAAAAGTGTATTCCAAGTCCTGAAGGATCCAGCCTCTAAGATTGGAAAGTGAACAACTGTGAAATGGTAGCTTTTATATCACATTTGCAGCTGTGAACTATCCTGAACAATGGAGAGTCATTGATAACCCAACCTACTTCCCCAAATGCCGGGAACCTGATGAAAAAGCTGGAAAATGGTAAGTACCTTGTAAAATGCTGTTTGTCCATTTTAACAAGCTCTTAACGATGAAATTGGTTCCCCCTCTGCTTGGTGTAGGGTCTGTAAAGCGCAGACAGACCCGGCACTTGGGAAACTGATGTGGAGGCGGGTTGACAGCAGTCTGTCGATCCACTGTTAATCTTTTATATTTTGACAGTGGACCCTCTTCCAAATCCATCCTCTAAACACCTGCAAAATTCTGGCCTAAGAGTGAGTTCTCTGGATCAATCAGAGGGCCATGTTGCTGAGTGTTCCTTCCCCAATTTTACACCTGTCCCTTGTGTTGTGCACAGTTTTTTCTGCAGATAGCAAGGGCGAGAGTTAGTGAGTGACTATTGAAAAGGAAACTGCATATGTTTGGGGCTTCTTCGTGTAGTGCGCATGCTGAGAGATGGAGCAGAAGCAAGTTGCAAGCAGGAATGGCGAGGTGTTCAATGGAAAGCAAGTGCCTGGAGTGTGATGTAAGGAAGGAGTCACGAGAGGAGTTTCTAGTCCTGCAATTGCTGCCATGTAAGAACAGAATGCTGTTGCTGGCTGCTGTGCAAGTAGCAGGCAAAGGTTGAGGTTGTGCTTAGAATATGAATGAGAGGTGGTATAATGTGCCCTTGGTGAAGGATGTGATGCAGGAGAGGGAGGTTTTCAGTATGCTGGGGGAGGGAGGAGAGGACTGCTGCCAGGGGTTATGCAGAGACAAGGAGAAATAAGGAGCTGTACTCACTCTTGCAAGGTTACTGAAGTGCTTTCTGCATTGAATCCAGGTCCTGGGGATGATGTTCCTGGAACTCATGAGCTCAGTGATTCAGTTGGATGAATCAGCTCTTTGCAGCAGTAATAGTCAGCAGTCTAGCAGAAGTGAATGCAAGCACCCTGTAAGAGATGGATTCACACTTTAACTAGGCCTCGGGAGGCCTGCTGGAAATCTCGCCCTGCAGTGGGTGGGTGAGCCACCCGGCCAGTTGGGTCAGGACTGGGCCGCCCGCCCTTCATATCAGTTAAAATCAGCCGGGCCTCACGCTGCTGACGTCGTACGGGTTTATCACCTGCCTAAATACTGCTACCAGTTAAAATTCCCCCTTTGCTGTTGGAGGTAAGGATAAAGGGAGCAGGAGAGAAGGGTTTGAATTAGGTGACTAGTGTAGAAAAGAAAGAAAGAAATATTTGCATTTATATAGCACCTTTCACGATCACCAGACGTCCCAAAGCACTTTACAGCCAATGAAGTACCTTTGGAATGTAGTCACTGTTGTAATGTACAGGGTGATCCAGTAGGTGGGTTTGGCAGAGGAGTATGAGGCTATATAATGCTTAATGTGGTCCAGCCAGATATGATGATGGATGGCTAAGCCATTTGTATACAAGATACACTCAAGTCTGCTCACCTTGGACCTGAGGGAGTGAAAGTGGGGGCCAATACCAAGGGGATCGAACATGATGGAAGAGAGGATGGCCAGGATGGGAGCGACAAAAGATTTTACTGAGGACAAGCGCATCAAAGGTGGACTTGTGTGGTTCAATAGATTGGTGGAAACAATTGGTGGAGGAGCAGCAAGAGTTCGTAGAGGGTCCTGATCATGGTCCCGGAGAGGCATGAGCTCAGGGCCCAAAAGAGGTGAGAGCCCAGGGGCAGCACGGGCCAGCCCACACTGCGATATGTGTGTGCACTAGGTCCATGCAGCAGTGCTGGTCTCCAGTCGTCTTGGTTAATCCTTGCCACTGGACCAAGACCCAGCTCTGTCAAGCCCGTGTGGTGGCTGGTGTGCAACGGCCACCACACAATAAAAAAATCCACGCACAGGCATCTTCCACCCTTCAAGATGTAGTTCGGGACCTGGAATATTAGATCTTTCATTGAAACACCTGTGAACTCATTCCTTTTTGGCGTGGAAGCAAGTCATCCTTGTTTCGAGGGATTGCCTATGTTGATGATGGAAACAGAAGTATTTTGGTGAATAGAGGCCCAAAGCTAGGACTTATAATGAAAAAATTATTGGTATTTGTATTTCCATTGTTCAATAGGGGGCCAAAATTGCCCCATGACTAAGTGTAGGCGCACTTACCAATCTTTAAGATTTTTCTCCATGTCCAATCCATGGGGCGGATCTTGCACCAATTTTCACCTCTTTGTTTTGTATTACTGGTCGGGGCAGTGTTGAGTGCTGGAAGTGCCCTTGGATAGGGTCAGCCACCTCAACGAGTCATCAACACCGCGCTGCTAACATCAGCGTGACGCGGACATGCTGCGTCGCGCTGCCGCGTCACAACATCTCTCCCCTTCAGTTAAAGGGCAGTGCCACTGCGAACTCTGCAACTACTTTAGTTAGGCCCACTGGGACACCAGGGAGGGTTTCAGCCAGGCCAGTGGCCTGGTACCCAAGAGGGGGTGCCAGGCTGAATGTTGGAGGCCCAGCTGAACCCATGGCCGCCATTGTCGGGCTGACCTCAAAGTTGGCCCAACAATTAAAATAAAGTGGAGGCGCCGGCAGCACGCCCTCCCCTTTAAGGGCGGACACGCCGCCCAGCCGCAGGGGAAAGCTGTTAGTTGCACCGACCGGCGTCCACAGGGCAAGTTCTCACGGTGGTCGGAAGGGGGTCGGCGCCACTCCCGGCCCAGGGGTAATTTAGGACATGTCAGCCCATCCATCTGCCCCCAGTCAGTAAGGCCTCTCCACTCCATTTCCGAGGGGGCAATTTCAGGCCCTGAATGTTTTAGTTCAGCACATGTTTACAATTCACACACTTCTCACCAAAAATGATAACATTTTGAATAACAGATTTGAATTTCCTTTTCAGTTACAGCCCAAGGGGTCGAATTTGCCCACCGCCCTGAACGGGGTGCACTTTCCGGTTTTTTTACTCGATCAATTTTCAGCTGATTGTATTTTTGTTTGGAGTGGGGCGGTGTTCCGGGCGGCTGCGGGAAGGACGTGCCGTTCTGTCGGGTCGGCCGCCCCAATGAGCCATCAGCGCCGCTCTGATGACGTCTCGCGTAGCTGATGACATCAGCGTGATACGGACGTGCCACGTCGCGCTGACGCGTCACAACGTTACTCCTCTTCAGTTAAAGGGGAGTGCCACTGCAAACGCTGCAGATATTTTAGTTAGGTCCACTGAGCCACCAGGGAAGGTTTCGGCCGAGCCAGCGACCTGCCACCCAAGATGGGGTGCCGGGCTGCCTGTTGATGGCCCAGTCGAACCCGCGGGCACCATTGTCGGGCCGATCTGGAAGTCGGCCGACAACTAAAATAAGGTGTAGGCACCGGCAGCGCACCCTCCCCTATAAGGGCGGACACGCCGTCCAGACACACACAGCTGCCCGCTGGGGAAAGCTGTCAGTGGCACCAATCGGCGGCTGCAGTGCTCCTGCGGGGCAACTTTCAGCGGGGGTTGGAAAGGGGGTCACCACCGGTTGGTGTGGGGTCATCGCATGCCCGACTGTGGTGGGAAACGGGTGGTGGGGAAACCCGTTCCTACTGCTACTAGCCCGGGGGCAATTTCGGCAGGTCGGCCCATCCTTCTGCCCCCAGTCGGTAGAGGCGGTAATGGAGCTTATAGAGGGGGGAAATTTCGGCCCACAAATGTTTAACTGGATTGAGATATGTACGTTGTAATTTGGTTAGCAGCACACTACTGGACTTAATGCCATTGAGTGGGACTGGCTATAAAATATCAGGCTGTAAATCAACAACTCCAAGTTGCATTTATATGGCCCTCTTTGCATTGAAAAAAATATCCAGAGTACTTTACAGATCAATGAAAAGTTCATGCAGTGTGGGAAGGAGAATAAGTAGAGTGAATTTAAAGGATCAAGCACAGAAATCCTGAGCTGGTCTTTGAAAACACTGAGGGATAGGGTGAGGCAAAGGGATTTTGGGAGGAAGCTCCAGAAGGTTGAAAGAGTGACTATCAATTGGGGAGCAAAGAAAACAGGGACCATGAAGCGATTGGTGAAAACAGGGATGTGGGCCAGAATCTTCCCAGCCCTACGAGTGTGGGTTTGGAGGCAGGCCCACTGTCAAAATGACCCTGATTGGCAGCAGGCTGGAATCCCGCTCTGAACCCACCTGAACCCAAACTGTCAGTTTCTCAACTATCGGGTCTATGTGCGGATCGCAGGCCCGACATCAAGTGGCAGGCCAGTTAATTAAGGTAGTTACTAAGTATTTGAATGCTACTTAAAAGGATTAAAAGCAGACACTTTCAACTTTACCAATCTTTTGATGATTTTACCATCCCTCAGAGAACACAGTAGGTAAGTGTTTAGGGCCGTCAGAATTTGGAAGAATCTTTTGGGCTGTATGCATTTTGGAAGTGTTTGCAGTGAGCTCTCTATTCACTGTCCCCTCCCTGCAGCAACCTCTCTCACCATTAACAGATCGTTTCTGTCATCTCAACCTCACCTGCCATCTATTCCAGCAGCATCAGTGCCTGAAAAAATCTCAAATTGGTCCTCAGAATCCTACCACGATCAGCCTGAACACCAACATCACCAGGCACACCAGCAGCACCACCAACAACACCAACCTTCTCAGCAATCACCTGAAGCTGCACAGGACACAGGGCATCAGCACGCGACCACACTGCTGCCCGGGAGGCCAAGGATAGCCTCACCATGGCCATATTTACTTCACTTGATGCTGTATACCCTGGCTGCCACATGATGTGCCAGGTTGGCATCACCCCACACCAGCACCATAAAGCGTCCCTGCAATGCCCAAGCCATTCCTTTCACACTCATCGCCATTGTGGGGGGTACCCTTATGTCTCACCTCATTACAACTCATGAAACCACTTCCAAAGTCGTCCACAAATCTGTCCAAGAATGCAAAGTGCTGAAAATAAAGATTTCAATGTTTGACCACACATCAACATAAACTTTACATGAACATTGGCTAAAGGACCCAAGTGCCTACCCTTGTATGTTGTGAGTTGGTATGATTGGACAAGGATGAGGGTGAATATGAGGGGTGGCTACTGAGATGTGGAATTGATAACGTAGATAGAGATAAAGGGATGGGTGGTGGTGCAAGGTAAGTTGGTGTGAGTAAGGATGTGCAGGGGTCAAGTAGGGAAGGCAGAATGATGGGGATGTGATGGGTGGCACAGCAGGATGAGGTTGAGTGTGGCTTTGCAGTAACATTTTCTGATCTACTGAGATCATTGAAAGAAAGGTTTACGCCACTGCAGCCAGAGTCCTGACTACATCCCTGCTTGTGCCCTCCTGTGCAATGCGCAATCAGGCTGTATTGGTGTCCTAAGGCAGTCTCTTCTGCTCATGGGAAGGGTAGAGAACCTCCCTGTGTGCGACTCCCTTCATAAGCATCTGGAAGGAGTCATGGGAGAGTCTGGTTGCAGCAGTGCACCTCTGTGCAGTGCTTGTTGGTGTTTGCAGCACCTCAATGGCGCAGAACAATGACAGAGGACTGTCAAAATCAATGCGGGTATGGTCCCTTTAAGGAAACCGGCTGACGATGTGTCATCAAATGATATCATCAGGCCCGCTTCCTGTTAAATGGCCGGGAACCTCACAGGGCGGGCTTAACAAGGCCCATCAACGTAGGATTGTTTCAAGAGAGCAGGATGAAGCCTGGAGAGGGTATCTCACACGCCACCGATGTCGGCCGTGCCAGACTTGCCATGGGCGGCAAAATTGTGGCCGGGGTGTGGGGTGAAGCCATGGAGGCATTTACAGTTGAGGATAAGGATCTTGAGGGATGATTCTTGGGGAAGTCACTAGAGCCTTGTGAGGGGTGATGTAATGGAAATGCGGGGCTTGAAGCAGTTCAGTGCAGTGGTATTTCTGGATGAAGTGTAGCTCGTGGAGGGCGGAAACAGCTTTTGAAAGGTCAAGCCTTGAGGTAATAAAGGTATGAATGAAAGTCTCAATGGCAGTGGTGGAGAAGTCAGGGCAGAAACAGTCAATATTGGGAAGGTGAAAAAGCCAGGTGGAACAGATGTGGGGGAAGAATTGCGGCTTCAAGTCAAGCAGCACATCCAGGTTCCACACCATCTTTAATAAAAAGGAGTCAGGGAAGTTGGTAGACTTATTAAAACTAATAACACTAATATTTTCAAATGGTACAAGCTGTACAGTTGCTTTGAAAACTGATCTGCAGTGGCTGATAATGTTTTTTCAGACACAGGAAAGACATTTAGGCAAAGCATTACTCTCACCTTGTAACACTTATGCCCCTTCCTCAGAATACATTTATTCCAGAGATCAATCGCCTTGCAGAAATGGAAATTATGTTAATGAGCAGAACAGCGCACTGTTTACCTTCTCCAACTGCAGTGTCTGTTTAAATTCTGCTCAAAGATGCACTAGCTCCCTCTATGTGATATAAACTAAAGAGCTCTACTAGATCTGCAGCATTCCCCCATTAGAATATAAGGCAATGTTTTCTGAGTTTTAAGCATAAAGTTCACCCAATAATATGAGTTTAAAGAAGCCAGTAGCTGCATACTGGAATCCCTTCTACTCACCCACTTCACAAAGGGACTGCTTTAATTTTGCCTAAGGTTATAAATGTAAGACCAGCCAACTGTTGTTAAAGTAACACTTCAGGCTAGACATTTAAGTTGAGTGAAACAGGAAGTACCACAAATATTAATGAGGCTGGCAAGTCCCAGAGGATTACATTCAGCTTTATCACTGAACTTTAATGTTTGTGTTTAAAACGTATCTACTTTAGCCCAAATAAGATGTTCAGATTGTCTATTAGATTTTGTACAAGTTCACTGATTTAAGAATGTGATCCATAAAACATTGGGAAATATTACCGAATCTCTTGTAATAAAAATGACACTTAACCTATTTAGTCATCACAAACCATTGGTCCTGATAATAATGTGGAAATCTGTTTAAATCTCTTCCCAAATTGGCAACAAAGCAATTGCAAGGCTTTCCAACCAATGATGACTTCAGGCAGATTATTTTAAGCAGGACAAGACATCATGCAGACATATTCTGCGTGTGGTGTACCTCAGAAAATGTTATTTTTGGCAGAATGAAGGAAAATAACCTTTGAGAACTTGCTATACTCACCAACAGTCCTATTTAGTTCACTTTGAATTTCCAATGTGAACTATTCCTTGATAAACATTTGTAAAAGTTTTGATTTAAGCATTGTCTTTCTCTGTAAATTAGGTAATCAAGGTTCTACTGTAGGTAGCACTTCAACCTGATTTAATGATACCAGACCTTAAATTGTGCATCACTAGAAGTCAGTGTTGATGAGGATGAGGAATGATCCTACTTAAGAGTAGTGCAACACATTTTACATTGAATATACAAAAAAGTTAGGTATGAAAATGGCCATTCAACCAAAAAGTGTATCCTCCTAGTACATTGCTTTTTCCATCATGTCATCTAATTGAATGTTAAATAATCCCAATATTCAGTTTTGTAGCTCATTCATTAAAGCTATAAATCTGTCACACGATTTCCCTCCCTATAATGTTGGCAAGACACTTTAACCAACATTCAGAAAGGTACCTTCTCTCCACTTCAGTGATATTGGACGTTCACCTTGCATGGTAAATAAACAAAGAATTTGTATAGATTTTGGGCTGGATTTTCAGTTCCTGGCTGTCTCTGTTTTCGCCCCAGAGGGCGGTAATGGCGGCGGAGAGCATTTCCGGGTGGTCGGCCAGCTTCCGGCACCCCGCTGGGACATGCCAGATTTGCAGGGGCGCAGAGCAGTACCGCCGGGAGAGACGAGCCGGTGTGCAACACCTCTGGTTGCGACACTGGCTCGATGTTTGATATTCGTCTGACCCGTAGCGCCCCGCAGCGCGCCCTAGTGAGACCGCCTGTGAAAGCTGGTGGTTCCAGCTTTAGCGGCCGCAGTGAGGGAAGGAATGTCTGCCTAAGGTAAGTGTGATTGCTTTTATTTTTATATTTTCGCGATTCATGTAGATGCGGCATAAGGGAAGTATTGGGAATGTTTTTGGTGGGTTTGTTTCAGATTTTTTTTCCATGGAAGCCTCTCTTAGTGCACTCTAAGGCCATCTGTTTACCTTGTGATTTTCATTTGCTCAGCCGGCCTAGTGCTCTAAAAGAGGTTTGGAACGCCTCCCCTCCCCTAGTGCTGTGCTCCACACACAGGGCCCAACTGGTGAATTTTGCGGCTGGAGACGCAAACCATTTCCCGGCACAATTTACCTCTCCACTCAGGTTAATGCCGCAAAAGAGATGCGACCGAATTGCTCACCCATCGCACCCTGTTATGTCCACAGGAAATCCTCACAACCAATGAATTACTTTTGAAATGCAGCCACTACTTTAGGTAGGAAAACACGGCAGTCTATTTGCACACGGCAAGGTCTCATAAAATGCCATGCAATGAATGATCTATTTCTGGTGGTGATGATTGAGGAAGGTATTTTGGCCAAGCACTGGGAAAACTTTCTGCTCTTCTTCGATTAGAACCACACAATACTTTCAATCTATCTGAACAGGAAGACATTTTTAACATGATGGTTTATCATCTTCTCCAAAAGATAGCACATTCAACGATGCGTACTGAACTGCAGTGACAGTCTAGGTTATGTGCTCAAGGCCCTGAGCGGAGCTTGAATCCACAACTTTCTGAATCAGAGGCATGAGTGATTACTAAGCTAAATTGGCACAATATTGTGGTGGCTCAGTTGGAATTCCTGGAAATTATTTTACTTGAAACTCAAACCCATTAAATTGGATGTAACCATTCGCATTCGGTTGCAACTTCAACTGTGAAAGCAAGAAAGAAAGAAAGACTTGCATTTATATAGCGCCTTTCACAACCACCAGACTACCATGAGAATATGGTCAGCGGTGAATGCAATACGAAGTCCAAATCAACCCATCCATACTTGGCTGGTTCAATCAGACTGAACTGTAGAAGACTTCACTTGGCTCAGTTTAGAAGTTTGGAAAACCTGCTGTTTACACAGTAGGAAATATGAAACCATGTCTGCCATCAAATGCAGCACTACGCCAAGATCTCATTTGCGCTGTAGATGCTAAATCTTCAAAATGAGTGGTTCTGACTCTGAGTTCAGATTCAAAAAGAGGGATCAGCTCATGTGAAACTCATCCAGAAATCTAAGGCAATAACAGGCAGATTTAGTACTAACCCTTTCATTTCAGCTAAGAAAATAACATTATCACCACTTATTTTGATAGTCTTAAATATTAATGCATTGAATTTCATATAAATAAATCATATTTATAACTCTGAATATTACAACAGAGATTGAAAAATATATTGTTTCACTTTATTAATTTACACTGAATTCAAACCTATCCTATTTAACTTACTCAGAAATGCCAAATATTTGCAAAGGAAAATATAAACTTTGCTTATATATTTCAAAGAGACGGAATGGGAGGCCAGTTGGAACAGTCATTTTCAATCCCTTAACATCATGTGCAAGTGACATGCTGACATCTCTGGCAGAAATTAATTTGTCACATTAAAGTACTTGGCAAATGATCAAGACAGTACCTTCTTAAATATCATAGTTGATTAATGCAAATCTGCCACATTGGACTTGATTTAAGATTTCTGTTAGTCCCTGTGTAATCGAATTGCTTTTTGGCCTGAGATTGTGCCAGTTAAAGAATATGCTATTCAATATTTATTATGTGATGTGAACCTCATTTGTGTTTTGGGTGTAAAATAAACAGGACACGAGGAATATTGTAGTGTCTGCAAGTTGTTCAAATGTGTCAGGGTACCCAGCTGCATCAAAGATTTAGGTGATGCAGAATGATTATCCCATTTGTCTTTCTAAAGTTATTGGTGACACACAGCACATTGATAAACTTTGGGTTACAAGGTGGCCCTGGTGATTCAGTGGATTGATGTGCCGACACGTTATGCTACGAAATGGTAGAGCATGTGCAGAATCCCAAAGTTCAACACAAAGCATGTTTCCAGTCACAGTCGAGATTTTCTGGGGCAGACTTCCCCACAGGGAGGAAAAACAAGACAGCAGCTGATCCCCCTCCAGCTATGCCAGCACTGCCTTAGTACTTGGTTACAGGAGTACTGTTAGTGACCTAGAGCAGTTCACTTGGCCATTCTACTTCAGCCAAGAAAATGGTATATGGCTCAGATATTTTTCAAAGAGACAAGATAATGGCCCAGAAATCCCGATCGAGGTCTTCCCGTGGGCAAACTACTGAAAAAACAGAAAAATAATGCGCACTTACCTGAAGGTGCTGCGCCTGCTTGACCTTCCAATCCTGAGGCCTTCACTCCCTGCACATCGGAGTGCGTGCACGTTGGGATGTCCATATGCTGGAGCTGGAGTCACATGGCTTTGGGCAGCCAATCAAGGTACAGTATTTTCTCATTCATAATAATGGGAACTCCGTAAGTTGGAGTTCCCATTATTATGAATGAGAACCCCCCCCCCAACACACAAAACACTAATAAAAAATAGAAAAATACACAACATATTTAAGATTCATTTAAATTAAAGTTCTTATAAAAAAAAACATTTTCCCGACTTTTTAAAGTTTTTTTAATTATGCCTTAAAATAAACTTACCATAGTGGGGAGGATTTTTAACAATAAAAATATGTTTTCATGTGTGTTTATTTAATTTAATTTTAATGTTTATGTATATTTTTAAACACTTGCGCCTTAAAAGTAGGCTATATGCCTGCTTTTTCAGGTGCAAGATTTTTGAGGACATTTGCCGGGCAAGATATGCGCAAATATCGTACCGATGTCCTCACTCCCGATCTGCAGATCATCTGTTAAGCTCCAGCTTGACAGATCGGAAAAGCCGGTTTTCAGTGCATGCACATTGCACGCTGAAACCCGGCTTTTCCGATGCCTTCCCGGGTCCGTAGATATTTTGTACGGGCCTGGAGAGGCCGGAATTTCCACGCCATTAACTGGAAAACAATGGTTATGTTTTTTAAAATTAGATGCATCATTAATCTGAAATCTAACTCCCTCAAGTGGCTCTATGGAAAAGCAATATACAGTTTACTGCAAACCATCTCTCAAGTTTACATTCCAGCAGAAGACAATTCAAATGCACAATGTGTGTTCATCTAATAATGGCTGCACATAATTTTGGCAATAACATATTTTCTTTCAAAATGCTTCTCATAGACACAGGTTTAATAGTCACAGTGCACAATTCGTATATGATTTGTTTAATTGGTTGATAAGTACCCCATTCTTAGAAAAGCTACAAGTATGCCTCACCCGGGTTTACATTTAAGGAAGAACATTATCCAACATCCTGATATCTCAGTCATTGGTTTAACATGGCCTCCCCTCCAGACACACCATTCAACCCCCCTCACCCTCTGCTTCGTACTGAAATAGCTCTAGCTGCTGTATCAATCTTATCAGGCGTTTGGCTAATTAATCTTCATGAATTAGCATGTTCCAATGAAGATATTCCATCATAACTGAGTTTACTTTTAGCAAATTCAGGAAGCCTGTACAAGAATTTTAAAACTGGATATGGTTTGAAGGTAAACATCATCATCATAGGCAGTCCCTCGAAATTGAGGAAGATTTGCTTCCACTCTAAAAGTGAGTTCTCAGGTGACTGTACAGTCCAATACGGGAATTACAGTCTCTGTAACAGGTGGAACAGACAGTCGTTGAAGGAAAGGATGGGTGGGGAGTCTGGTTGCCGCACACTCCTTTCGCTGCCTGCACTTGTTTTCTGCATGCTCTCAGCGTCGAGACTCGAGGTGCTCAGCGCCCTCCCGGATGCACTTCCTCCACTTAGGGCGGTTTTTGGCCAGAGACTCTCAGGTGTCGGTGTGGATGTTGCACTCTATCAAGGAGGCTTTGAGGGTGTCCTTGAAGCATTTCCTCTGCCTACCTGGGGATCGCTTGCCATGTAGGAGTTCCGAGTAGAGCGCTTGCTTTGGGAGTCTTGTGTTGGGCATGCGGATGATGTGGCCCGCCCAACGGAGCTGGTCGAGTGTGGTCAGTGCTTCGATGCTGGGGATGTTGGCCTGATCAAGAACACTGACATTGTTGCATCTATCCTCCCAGGGGATGTTCAGGATCTTGCGGAGATATCGTTGGTGGTATTTCTCCAGCGATTTGAGGTGTCTACTGTAGATGGTCCATTTCTCTGAGCCAAACAGGAGGGCGGGTATCACTACAGCCCTGTAGACCATGAGCTTGGTGCCAGATTTTAGGGCCTGGTCTTCAAACACTCTCTTCCTCAGGCAACGAAGGCTGCACTGGGGCACTGGAGGCGGTGTTGGACCTTGTCATCAATGTCTGCCCTTGCTGATAGTAGGCGCCCAAGGTATGGAAAGTGGTCCATGTTGTTTAAGGCCGTGCCATGGATTTAGATGACCGGGGGGGCAGTGCTGTGTGACGGGGTCAGGTTAGTGGAGGACCTTTGCTTACAGATGTTTAGTGTAAGGCCCATGCTTTCGTATGCCTCGGTGAAGATGTTGACGATGGCTTGGAGTTCAGCCTCTGAATGTGTGCAGACACAAGTGTCATCCGCGTACCGTAATTCGATGACAGAGGATGGGATGGTTTTGGATCTAGCCTGGAGGTGACAAAGGTTGAACAGGTTGCCACTGGGTCTATAATTTAGTTCACTCCAGCGGGGAGCTTGTTGAGCGTGAGATGGAGCATTGCAGCGAGTAAGATCGAGACGAGGGTTGATGTGAAGACGCAGTCCTTTTTGACCCCAGTCCAGATGTGGATTGGGTCTGTGGTGAATCTATTGGTCAGGATCATGGCTTGCATGTCATTGTGGAGTAGGCGGAGGATGGCGATAAATCTTTGGGGGCAGCCGAAACGGAGGAGGACGCTTCATAGTCCCTCGCGGTTAACAGTGTCAAAGGCTTTTGTGAGGTCAAAGAAGGCCATGGACAAGGTTTAGTGCTGTTCCCTACATTTCTCTTGCAGTTGTTGTGCCATGAAGATCATATGCGTTGTACCTCGTAGTGGACGGAATCCACATTGTGACTCTGGGAGGAGCGCTTCAGCCATAGGGAAAAGATGATGGAGGAGGATTCTAGCGATGACTTTCCCAATGGTCGTCAACAGGGTGATTCCTGAGACTGTAATTCTTGCATTGGACTGTTCAGTCACCTAAGAACTCACTTTTAGAATGGAAACAAGTCTTCCTCGATTTCAAGGGACTGCCTATGATGATGTGATGATGATGATTTCTCTGTAGTTGCCGCAGTCGGAATTGTTCCCTTATTTAAAGATGGTCACGATTATGTCATCTCTGAGATCTCCAGGCATGCTCTCCTCCTTCCAGATGAGAGAGCTGAGCTCTGGAGATTATGGCAGATGGGATAGCAGCTCCCTAGGGAGCTCTTCCCGAACAAACCTTCCTCTGGCCATCTGCTGCCATCCTTCCTCTCTCTCTCCTTCAATCTCCCCCCCACATCATTATTTAAGCCCCCCCTGGCCCTAACAGTGGGTGCACTTCAACCCCCCCCCCCAAAGTATTTTCCTACCCCTAAAACCCATGCTGCAATGGCCCACTGCCCATCCCCCATCCCCCAATCAAGACTTAAGGTGAACAAAAGGATTACTTAACACATATCCAAAACAATCAAAAGAACAGGCATATGAGAGTAGCAGAAATAAAAAAACAGCTCTTTACAGTTGTGTATATTAGAAGTAATAACAGCCCTCTGATGATGCTGGAGAAACTAAACACTGGCATTGAAACAAAATATGATCCAGAATGATGTCACTTAAATTGATAGCACACAGTTCTGCATTTCAATCAATACGATTTACATGATAAGAGCCAGGCAAGTAATGCTATATCCTGAAGTAGCAAAGTCACATTGGAACCAGCAGTCTAGACAAAGTCACTTTAGTGTCTCCTAGCAACAAAGAGCTAAAATTATTAATGAATGAATCTCTTTAATTTATTAATCAATACATCTTCTGTTGGAACTTTTTACAGTGTACAACTACTTGTACCAGAGAAGAAAGGGAAAAATGTTGGCCTAGAAATTCAGGCATTGTGCACAAGGGGGAATGGAAACGATCACTGCTCCCCAATGGTAAGGCCTGAGGTGCCCCCGATATTGGGCCTCGGGCCTTATTTCCATTGAGGCGGTGAGCTGCAGAGAATCACAAGCAGCTCACCGGCAAAACATGATTGAAGCGTCGCACCTGGTCTCGCGTAGCCCTCAAGTAAGTGAGATGCGGGAGGGAGCAGCGGCTGAGTGGGAGGATGGAGCAGTGACGATCGGAGGGGACAGCACGCACATTGCAGGGGGTGGCAGTGGTGGCCATCGGGAGAAGGTGAGGTGGTGATTGTGGGGGCTGGAAACAGTGGCCAGCAGCAACGTGCGTTCTTTTAATGTGGGAGCACGCTTCACATTCAAATAAGTATATTTTTCAAACTTATCTTGTTGGTTGCAGCCTGCAGCATTTACAGGCCACATGTATACAGCGCCGATTGCCTTTAGAGCAAACCAGTCGTGCAGTGGGACCCTTCAACAGGCATTAGGCCCCATGCTTAGGGAATTAGGAGGCCTAATGCCTGTTTTCCGGTGTGGGCACTGCACGACTGGTTTGCCGATTTTTTGGCTTTTACCAATTTGGCAGACAGCACACTTCCAGCTCGTAATGAATGTGCACTTCCTGCCCAGAATATTGGAGACTTAGGAGACTATTTAGCAACCAAAAAAAGACTGCAACGCAGATGGATTTTTTGCCCATAGCGCTCATAATTGATTCTGGCCATCAATCAACTCCATTTGAAAAATGGTCCATGGTTTGTGATTTTATTTTCTCAATGCTTAGTTGTAACTTGGTTTGACTTGAATTGATTTAAATTGAAATATTTATCTTCTTCAAAGGAAATATAACTTTATGTTGAATTTTTGAAACGAACAGCTAGATTTATAGAGATTGACTGCATGAACACCTGTTTTTTTACAATAAGGACCCAACTCCACCTCCCCAACCTCAAAGCATGATTACTTGCACAGAATAAGCAGAAACCCAGGTTGGGATACTGCCGACGCTCAGAGGACGGGTTTGGCAGCAAGTCCACTGTCACAATCTAAAAGATTGACAGCAGGGTGGAATCCTGCTCTGAACCCGCCTCCATGTCAGTTTTCCAAGTGTCGGCTGTGCCTGCGCATTGCAGACCCGACACTGAGCGGTGGATCAGGCAATTGAAATACTTAAGAAGCTGTTTAAAGGTATTTAAGCAACATTTTACCAACTACTAACCATTTTTGAAACTTTTCCATGAGATTCTTATCGCTCAAGAATCACATCAGGTAAGTATGTCGGATTTTCAATAGCACGTCATTGCTTTGAATAGGTGACAGTTGCAAAAGTGACATAACAGCTACCATTTCACAGCTGTTCACATTCCAATGTTAGAAACTGGAGCCTTCAGGATTTGGAATACACTTTTCAGCTTTAGGAAGGTTGGAAGTGTTTAGAGTAAACTCTCTATTCACTGTCACCTCCTTGGAACAACCTCTCTCACCATTGACAGATCGCTTCTGTTATCTCAACTTCAACTGCATTCTATTTCAGCAGCAAATCTCACTTTGGTCCTCAGAATCCCACCACGATCAGCCCGAAAACCAACATCATTAGGCATACCAGCATCACCAACAACAACACCAAACTTCTCCGCAATCAACTGATGCTGCACAGGACACAGGGCATCAACCACATTGCTGCCAAGAGGCCAGGGATGGCCTCACCATGGCCACAATTACTTCACTTGATGCTGTATACCCTGGCTGCCACATGATGCGCCAGGTTGGCACCACCCCACACCAACACTATAAAGCATCCCTGCAATGCCCAACACATTCCTTTCACACTCATCACCATTGCAGGGTGTACTCTTATGTCTCACACTTCACTACAACTCCTTAAGCCACTTCCAAAGGTGCACACAAATCTGTCCAAGAAGGCAGTCTTCAAAATAAAGATTTCAATGTTTGACAACACATTAGCAGAAATGCTACATGAACATTGCCTAAAAGATCCAAGTCCTTTCCCTTGTGTGTTGTTAGTTGGTATTGGATAAAGATGAAGGTGAGTGTGTGGGGTGGCTAGTGAAATGGGGATGTGATAATGTAGATAGAGAGCGAGGGATGAGTGGAGGTGCAAGGTAAGTTGGTGTGAGTAAGGATGTGCAGGAGTAGAGTAGGAAAGGTGAGTGATGGGGATGTCAATGCTGCAGAACACTGATAGCACAGCTGTCAAAATGAATGTGGACATGGTCCCTTTAAGGAAAGCGGCTGGTGATCAAATTATGTCATCAGACCCGCTTCCTTTTAATTGGCCAGGAACCTCACAGGGCGGGCTTAACAAGCCCAATCAAGGTAAAATCACGTCAACAGAGCGGCCTGTAACCGGGAGCCTTGTTCCAATCTGCAACCAAAGTCATCTGCCTCTCCTCCCGACCCAGTCGGAAAAATTACAGCCTCAGAGTGAGGGTGGGGGTCGGGGGAATAAACAAATTGTGCCCATACATAATGTGTTCATTTTCCATTTGGATGCTGAGACGGGAAAATTATTATTTAAATAAAGGCCATTGCTTTTAGAGAACCAGAATCCGCCCCAAATTGGATATCATTAAACTCTAGTTACATTTTCACTCTTCCTGCAATCCTGACAATGCTGTTTTTTGATCAATAACGAAAAAGTGGTTGTCGATTCTCCATCGCCTAGGGAATGGTTCCTGGGGACCCAAAAGAGAGGGAGAGAATAAAAATTAGGTTTAATGTGTCATCCAAAAGACAGCACCTCTGACAATGCAGCACTCCTTCATTCTGCATGAGAAAGCCAGCCTAGATTATGTGCTCAAGACTCTGGAGTGGGACTATGAACCCACGACCTTCTGATTTAGAGGTGAGAGTGCTACCACTGGGCCACTCAGCTGACACTAGTTAAGCTACAGTTTACATATGTACCTGAGAAGTGACAACCATTATATTTGCAACAGACAAAACCTTTTGATGTGGAAAGGAGGCATCAACTGGACATGGCCCACCACTCGCAGGATTCCCATCAAATGGCAAGAGTAGTACATGGTACTCATGTGGGCATCCGATCTCTTTATAATCAACTTCATTATTAATTGCGAATGTACAAGTGGCACAACAAAGATTGGGAAAAAAATTAAATACAAATTACAATATAGGGGGATAAACTATTTCAAAAATGTCAAAGAGTCAAGGGGCTAAGCAAACGTCATGCATGCTTTAGCCATTCAGTTGCCTTGGGATCAGTATTGTGGTGTCTGGAAAGCCATCCTGGTAGACCAGCATTAAATGAGTAGCCATTCAGTAGATGTACCTTGTCCTCAACTGCACCACAGCTTCACAGAGAACTATTCCTGAGTCCCCAGGTAGGGTCATTTGCTGCATACCTTACCACTCCATGTTTAAAATGGTTGCACCAGTGATAGCATGGCAACTCAAAGCCAGGCAATCTCTCCTCAGGCTGGGTGATGAGGAAGAAGTTTCTTACAGAGGGAGCAGTTCATCCCCTTTCTGTTCACCATAATGAGGCCGCGTCCATGGTGAAGATGGCTGGTAGCATAGTCCTGTTTGGCCTTCTGCTGAGGAGTTGGTGCTGAGTGGCCTCCAATATATCCTTGAAAAATGACAATTGTCACATCACCTGCATTCTTTACTGCAATATGATGCCTGATGTTAGGAGGCCATATATTTAAGAGGACTAGTAGCCATTATTGGTCTCATAGTTCCTGCTATTATTCTGTTTAATTTAATTGTAAATTAGCTAGGTTTGTGCAGGAAGGGTTTAACCGCACAGGAGCACATTATTATTCAACTGAGTAGCAGAGAGCTGACACAGAGCTGCCCATTATTTGCGCATTAGCTCTCCAAGTTGAGCCTACAAACTTAATTAGGAGACCATTTCTTCTTCTGATCTTCTGAGCTACCTTGGTGATGTGGTCCTTGTAGGTAATTGTGAGTGTATACTGGCTTTGTGTCATGTGCCCGCCACTCTAAAACCATGAGTTCTTGTGAAGTGTTGGCATGATTAAGATGGAAGCAGGACAACATTGTCTTGGACATATTGGGCTTCAATCTCCACTGTTGGAATAGTTACTGACGTCTACTATGTCTTCATTCAAATTGTCCACAGGCTTTTTGAAGCTTCTGTGTGTTCAAGTCGGGCAGATGACATCTATTTGAAATGGCCTGGAAATTGTTGGAGGCAAATCATTCATAAATATGTTGGAAAGAGTTGGAGCAAGAACAGTTCCCTTGGGATTCTGTTATTCTGGATCCTCTGTGTATTCAGCTTATTGGCTATCATCACCTAGAATTGTCTGTCTCAAAACATCATCTCTATAGCCAGAGCAACCCATTGGGATAACACCTTTGACAACTCAACCAGTAGGCCAGTAACGCAGGCCCTGTCTTATCTTTGTTTCTGAAATCTTCTCAAGGCCACAAGCTTTTCCTGCTTTCGTGAACCTCAATACCCTCTCTATTACCTCGATGGATAATGGCTGAATATTAACTCTATGACCTCCACTAAATTAATGTTCAAGTAATACCTGAACACTCAAACATCATCAGTTGTATCAAAGGCCAGTGTCCAGGAAGCGACTATAATGCCTTCCTTCATCGTGCAGCAGTGCTTGGCCCCCACATTATTGGAAGATGAAGCACAATTTTGATGACCCACTGGAAAACCCTCTACCTGCAGAAAACTACCTGCAGGTCTTAGCATCTGTTAGCTGTTCCTCAGCTGCCATCTCTACCTTCAAGAAAAGTGTGCTGTGCAGCTTAGGCACAATCAAAGTGTATGTGTAAAGGGCAATGGTTGTGTACAATGTTTGAAATAGTACCCCAGAGCGTGCAGGCGTTTCTAACATACTTGATGGAACTGACAAGAAATGTAGGCAAAACTCTTTTGCCATCACCACAACTTTCCTTTTTATGATGAGCTGCAGCCTTTCAGAGCTGTTCCCTCACTGGATTTTAATGGATTTAGTATGTTATACGGCAAGCTTTCTCGGCTTCAGGTTGCAGATTTTATTCCTTCATGGAATAAATAATTCTGTTGATATTAACTGTTAAAAATGACACAGTGAGATAAATAAAATACATATAGGAGCTTGGGAAATCTCAACAACTGACAAATAATGGAGTTGTGAATGAGTTCAAATTCTTCCAGGTCTTCACCCCACATCACTTTTGCCACCTTATATCCCAGTCCATACCCTTCAATTGTTTGACTCTGGACTCCTGTTCATTCTCTCTCCCTCCCTCTGCTTGGTCAAAGAGGAATGTTTTAAGGAGCATCTTGAAGGAGGAAAGAGAGGTAGAGAGGCGGAGAGGTTTAGGGAGGGAATTTCAGAGCTTGGGGCCGAGGCAACAGAAGGCCACCATTGGTTGAGCGATTATAATCAGGGATGACTAAAGAAACTTTATAAAAATAAGTTAGTGTTGCCATCAATTTAGCAGTGAAAATGTTCTTCATATTTTATACTATTCAATGCTGTATTCTGCTCATCATACTTTAGAAGGGTATTGCTTTATGTCTAACTTGAGATTTGCACTGACAGTTACCTGCTGATGAATGGATTGTTGCATTATAAGTTGTGAAACAATCTGTCGTAAAAAGAATTGGTCGTGATCACATCATCTTTTAAATTTTAGTAATACATTTAAGCAATTTCATTGGTCAACGATAATCACATGACCATTCTATTACTGTCACTTTCTAACAAATTCATTGGTTATGTGCTTTTCACCAGCCAATGTGCTGGACAACAGAGTCAGTAATGGGAACCCAGGAGTAAGCAGGGATTCCTTTTAGTTCCTCCTAACTGTGTAACCATAACAAAGAATGACATGATGATGACAAAGCACTATCACAGAGCAGTATCAATGACATAAAAAATAGTTCAAGAATATTTTGTCAGGATCATACGTTTGGCAGCTGAAAAATGGAATAGCAAGAAATGTATAAATATTAAGTACATAAAATACAATAAAATTGCTTTATTTAAAAAACAAAATTAATAGCATTGGCACTGCAGACGAACTAATGGAATATATTTCCATACTTGTGATAGCTCACTTGTGTATGATAATTTAAATAAGTGCTTCATGGAGATAAGGCCTAGGAGTGACTGATCTTTACTGACTTTTTTTACTATTCCATCAATATGATTGTTACAAGGTTAGGTAATGTAGTAAGTGTATTATTAGAAAGCTGGTAAAGGTTAAATCTTTGACATTTTAACAGAGGATATGTGAGGTAAGGTGTTGAACATGAACATGTTGGAGCATGTGGAAGAGACGGGACTCCTGTTGCATTCAGTTAGAGAATTTAAAAAAAGTTATTTTTCCATCTTTTATTTCCCACCAATTTTCTCCCCTCTCTCCCTTCACTCCTCACTCCTCGTTCCATGGGCATCAATAATCGTCCAGTGCTTTACCCAAGCAGCCATTCTTTGTGTGTATCATCATCACAGGCAGTCCCTCAAAATCGAGGAAGACTTGCTTCCACTCTAAAAGTGAGTTCTCAGGTGACTGTACAGTCCAATATGGGAATTACAATCTCTGTCACAGGTGGGACAGACAGTCGTTGAAGGAAAGGGTGGGTGGGGAGTCTGGTTTGCCGCACACTCCTTCTGCTGCCTGCGCTTGTTTTCTGCATGCTCTCAGTGACGAGACTTGAGGTGCTCAGCACCCTCCCGGATGCTCTTCCTCTACTTAGGGCGGTCTTTGACCAGGGACTCCCAGGGGTCGAAGGGGATGTTGCACTTTATCAAGGAGGCTTTGAGGGTGTCCTTGAAATATTTCCTCTGCCCACCTGAGGCTCGCTTGCCGTGTCGGAGTTCCGAGTAGAGCGAGTGTGCACCCAGATAAGGGCCATCAACTTCCTCAGAGCTTGTTCTACTCCGCCATCGTAACTTTGTTGGAAGTGTGGCGGGAACCCCATTTACGCTGAGTTTCTGACAAAGTAACGACGGCAGAGCAGCTCAGAGTAAATTCCTGCCCAACACGTGCTGGTTAACAATCAAAACCAGGATTCCTTCTCTAGGCTGGGACACTGAGGCCAAACTGCAACATCTCTTCTGCCATCAAAGGCTGAAATCAGTTCGCTCAGTGTAGAGCAATGACTGAATGTGGAACGTGGAACGTGGAACGTGGAACGTGGAACCCCCCGCCCCGCCCCCATTCTGTACGGCTCAGCTGCTTACTGCCTTAACAACAGCCACTTGCATTTATATAGCCCCTTTTACATAGTAAAATATCCTAAGGCACTTGAGACTTTGGGATGGCCCAGAAATTAGAATGAAGTGATCAGGAAGAATTTTGCAGTCAGTTCAGAAATCTGTCTGGTCTGTAATGTGAATACACATCAATACCAGGCTACTTTGTAAATGTATATAGAAACACACTTCACAGCCTTGAATCAGAGAGAGACTGGACTTTCCAGAGAGCATGGTACATCGACCTTCCATTGGACTGAGACTCTTCCTCAACCCATTTAAGATAAATAAATCTCTAAATTTCTGGCTGGAAATGGGTAAAGTAAAACAAAATAAAATCAAGTTCGGCAGAACATCACATCAGGCCCACATTCTTGTGGGCTTTCAATTAATGCCAGATAAGTTCAAGTTTCCATGAAAGGTGCCACATGCATCTTGTGGATTTCAATTAAAGTCAAATTAACTAGGCCAGGTGATATTAATTTGGCCACCAATAAGAGGGACAAAACACAAAAACTCCTGACAGAAATGACGTAGTGTAATAGTACTTCAGTAAAAATACTCACCAATCACTCAAAGTCAATTTTTATATGATGCAAGTAATGAGACTAATCCCGTCTGTTCCAAATCCCCATTGCAACTGTTAAAACACAGACATGACGATTTTCTTCTGGGTGGTACTTCCAACTGCTGCCCCAATCCTTCCGTAAACCCAACCCATTTTCCTTGATCAGGTTCATTCAATATGCAAGACAGGTTTGCAGCAGGATCACTGCCATCAAGGGAGCAAGGTTATATGATGCTGTTGCAGCACCAGAAACTGGGGAGTGGCATTTGAAGGGCAAAAATGTCCAAAGATCTGAAGGTAAATATTGGCTTGGGCCTCAGACTAAGCAGAGGCCTAAAGAAGATCCATTCACTACTGAACCCTCTCCTTCCAAAAGGGGCTTCAGTGGGCTTTCTGCTGCTACTCAGGGTCTACCACTCATTGGTGGTCCCTGGGATTGGCAGCAGTAGCAATGGAAGACAGGGAAATTGGGAGGGTTACCAGATCCTACTTCTCTCTGTTTTACATTTTACGCTATTTTATGTATGGCGAGGGGAGCAAGCGGTATGTTGATAGGGTGAGATGAAGTAAGGTGAAGGGAGGATCCTGTGGAGCATAAACACCAACATAGACCTGTTGGGTCGAATGGCCTGTTTCTGTGCATTAGGATTCCACATCATTCTAAGTCCAGCCTGATTTATCTGCAAAATAAATATTGCTATAACAAAAATTATTTGCATTTCTATAATGCCTTTAGCATAGTAAAATGCCCCAAGGTGTTTCACAGGAGCAATATCAAGACAAAATTTGACACTGAGCCACATAAGGAGATATTAAGGCAGATGATCAGAAAATTTGGTCAAAGAGGTCGGTATTAAGGAGCGTCTTAAAGGAGGAAAGAGAGGGAGAGAGAAGGAGTGGTTTAGGGAGGGAATTCCAGAGCTTAGGACCTAGACCTAGAAGGCACGACCAACAATGGTGGAGTGATTAAAATTGGGATGCTCAAGAGGCCATAGTTGGTGAAGTGCAGTGATCTCGGGGGATTGTAGGGCTGGATGAGATTACAGAGATAGGGAGGGATGAAGTCATAGAGGGATTTGAAAACAAGTACATGGGCAGCAGAGTTCTGGATGACTGAGTTTGTGAAAGTTACAACTATTGAGGCCAGCCAGGAGTGTGTTGGTATTGTTAAGTCTATCGGTAAAAAAGGCATGGATGATAGTAATAGAATCTAGCAGATTTTACAAAACTTCCTACATGTTGAATAATCTCAAAGACTAAAGCCCTGCCTAGAAATCCTGTGGCATAACTGAGGGCTAGTGTGGCATTTACAATAGAACAATCTAAGAATAAAATGGATATGGTCATAGGGGTAGAATTTGGCCAGTACAGATTTCTGGCACGCTCACCAGAGGTGCGCCGCTTTTGTCCGCATTGAAGTGCTCCAAAAATCTTCGGGCCAAGTTTGGCCGCTCCCCAGCTTCTCCTTGATGGTGGCGTAGCATGGCCACTGGATTCGGTGGCGGAGCCTGGTCCTGGCGCTGAAAACAGTGCTGCGACCTCTGCACATGCGCGCCAGAGTGTGCGCGCGTGTACAGTAGCTTCTCGCCCCCAGAATCTGTGAGAGTGTGGGAAGGGCCTTCTGCCAGCCGGTCTGACCCAGCCTCACACTCCGGGTCCCTTCGGCCAGAGGGCCTGACCCAGCGACGCACTCCGGATCCCTTCGGTCGGAGGGCCTGACCCAACGACGCACTCTGGATCCCTTCGGCCAGCCGGCCTGGCCCAACGATGCACCCTGGGTCCCTTCGGCCGGAGGGCCTGGCCCAACAATGCATGCCAGGTCCCTTCGGCCAGAGGGCCATGCCCAGCCTCGCACTCCAGGTCTCTTCAGCCAACCAGCCAAACGATGGGCTGTTCCTGCCCTAGGTCGTTAGCGGTGAACACTGACTGGGTTGCAGACTACTAACTTACATTTTAGACTTTTAGACTTTTAATCAACTTTTAATTCACTTTTAATCTAATTTGAAACTTTTAATCAACTTGAGAAACCTTTTAAACAATTTGGGAACATTTTTAAACTTTTAAACAACTTGGAGAATTTTTCTTTTGAAACCTCCGGAGAAACTTTTAAATAACTTTGGAAAACTTTGGAAGAAACTTTTAAAACATCCCTCGGAACTCCAGCAGACAACTGACCTTCCTAATGCCTGCCCCCAACCAAGCCTCGGGCCACCTATCATCAATGACACGACTCGGCACCAAGCTTGCAACCAACATCTCACCGTAGGCAATTATGCTTATACAGCAGTGCCAGGTCGCCAGTCATCTTGGATCCCCTTGCCACTGGACCAAGACCTAGCTTTGTCAAGCCCATGGGGTTGCCAGTGTGCAGCGGCCACCCCATGTTAAAAGAACTCACGCACAGGTATCTTCCACTTCATTAACATAAAGTTCGGGACCTAGAACGTCAGGACCCTCATGGACAACTCCAACAGCGACAAGCTGGAATGCCGCACCGCCATATTCGTCCGGGAACTTAGACGCTTTGACGTCGACATCGCCGCCCTAAGCGAGACCCAGCGGGCAGGGGAAAGCCAGCTGAAGGGACAAGGTGGAGGTTACACCATTTTCTGGAAAGGAAAATCAGAGTAAGAACGCCACCTTCACAGAGTCGGCTTCGCCATCAAAAATGAGCTGGCCGACCGCCTCAAAGACTCCCCTTGCGGGGTTGACTCTCCAACTCACCCTATCCTGGAACCAATGCGCCACAGTTATCAGTGCGTATGCCCCAACACTCGATGCAACAGATGAGACCAAAAAGGGTTTTTATTCCAACCTCGAAACATCCCTGTCCCGCGTCCCCGCGGGCAACAAATTGATCCTCCTTGGTGACTTCAACGGCAGGGTCGGCAAAGACACAGCCCTCTGGGGAGGCGTGATTGGCAGAGGGGGTAAGGAAAGCCAACTCCAACTGTACCCTACTCCTGACAAAATGTCTAGAACATGAACTTCTCATCACCAATAACTTGTTCCGCCAGAGGGACAAATACAAAGCATCATGGCAACACCCTCGCTCCAAGCACTGGCACCTGCTCGACTATGTCATCGTCTGAGCCAGGGATTGCAAGGATGTGCGCATCACCCATGCCATGACAGGAGCTGACAACTGCTGGACGGACCACCGCCTAATCCGATCCATCATCAACATTAACATATTCCCAAAGCAGAGGGCACAGCAGAAGCAGTGTCTCAAAAAAGTCAATGCCGGGGTACTTAAACACCCAGCTAAGAGAGCCCTATACAGTCAGCGCCTCACAGCTAACCTGGCGTGCCTTGATGACCCTGAGATGCTGAATGCCCACAGCGCTTGGTCTGCCCTCCAGGCCTCCATAACCAGTGCCTATGAAGAGACACTTGGTCACTCAACCAGAAAACACCAGGACTGGTTTGATGAAAATGATCAGGAAATCCAAGAACTAATAGATCGCAAGCGCAGAGCATTTCTGAGCCTCAAGCAACAACCCAACTCGGGAGCAGCAAAGCAACATTACAGACGGCTCAAGGCTGAGGTCCAACAAAAAACCCGGGACCTAAAGAACAGGTGACGGATGGAGAAAGCACAGGAGATAGAACAACTGGCCGACAGCCACGATATGCGAGGATTTTTCATCGCAGTCAAGGCTACCTACGGTCCAAACTCCCAAGGCCCCACCCCACTGCTGGCCAAGAACGGGGAAACACTCATCAAGGACCCCGAGGCTGTTAGGGCCCGTTGGAAAGAGCACTTCGAAGATCTCCTCAATCGAGACTCTGCCTTTGACTCGAGTATTCTCGACTCCATCCCTCAGCATGCTATCCGCCACCACCTCAGTGAAACCCCAACGTTGCACAAGGTAGGAAAAGCCATAAGACAGCTCAACAACAACAAGGCTGTGGGAGCGGATGGAATCCCTGCTGAGGTGCTAAAGTATGGTGGCGAGGCGCTGGTGACGCGGAGACATGACCTCATCTCTCTCATCTGGAGGGAGGAGAGCATGCCGGGAGATCTTAGAGATGCATTGATCATGACCATCTTTAAAAAGGGGGACAAGTCCGACTGCGGCATCTACAGGGAATCTCTCTGCTATCAGCCACTGGGAAAGTTGTCGCTAGAGTCCTCCTCAACCGTCCTTCTCCCTGTGGCCGAGGTGCTCCTCCCGGAGTCACAGTGCGGATTTTGTCCCCTACGGGGCACAACGGACATGATCTTTGCAGCGCGACAGCTGCAGGAAAAATGCAGGGAGCAGCGCCAGCCCTTATACATGGCTTTCTTCGACCTTACAAAGGCCTTTAACACTGTTAACCACGAGGGTCTATGGAGTGTCCTCCTCCATTTCGGATGCCCCCAAAAGTTTGTCAACATCCTTCGCCTGCTCTGCGACGACATGCAGGCTGTGATGCTTACCAATGGATCCATTCCAGACGCAATCCACGTCCGGACCGGGGTCAAACAGGGCTGCATCATCGCTCCAACCCTCTTCTCAATCTTCCTCGCTGTCATGCTCCACCTCACAATCAACAACCTCCCCGCTGGAGTGGAACTAAACTGCAGAACCAGTGGGAAGCTGTTTAACCTACGCCGCCTCCAGGCCAGGTCCAAGATCACCCCAACCTCTGTCGTTGAGCTACAGTACGCGGACATTCTGAGGCTGAACTCCAGGATATAGTCGATGTATTTACTGAGGCATATGAAAGCATGGGCCTTACACTAAACATCCGTAAGACAAAGGTCCTCCACCAGCCTGTCCTCGCTGCACAGCACTGCCCCCCAGTCATCAAGATCCACAGCGCGGCCCTCGACAACGTGGACCATTTCCCATACCTCAGGAGCCTCTTGTCAACTAAAGCAGACATTGATGTGGAGATTCAACATCACCTCCAGTGTGCCAGAGCAGCCTTCAGCCACCTGAGGAAAGGAGTGCTTGAAGACCAAGCCCTCAAATCTACCACCAAGCTCATGGTCTACATGGCTATAGTAATTCCCAATCCCTGTATGGCTCAGAGGCATGGACAATATACAGAAGACACCTCAAGTCGCTGGAGATATATCACCAATGATGTCTCCGCAAGATCCTGCAAATCCCCTGGGAGGACAGACGCACCAACATCAGTGTCCTCGTCCAGGCAACATACCCAGCATTGAAGCACTGACTACACTCGATCAGTTTCGCTGGGCAGGCCACATAGTTTGCATGCCAGACACGAGACTCCCAAAGCAAGTGCTCTATGCGGAGCTCCTTCATGGCAAACGAGCCAAAGGTGGGCAGCGGAAACATTACAAGGACACCCTCAAAGCCTCCCTGATAAAGTGCGACATCACCACTGACACCTGGGAGTCCCTGGCCAAAGACTGCCCTAAGTGGAGAAAGTGCATCCAGGAGGGCGTTGAACACTTCGAGTCTCAAAGCCAAGAGCAAGCAGAGGTCAAGTGCAGGCAGCAGAAGGAGCATGCGGCAAACCAGTCCCACCCATCCCTTCCCTCAACGACTGTCTGTCCCGCCTGTGACAGAGTCTGTGGCTCTCGTATTGGACTGTTCAGCCACCAAAGAACTCACTTCAGGGGTGGAAGCAAGACTTCCTCGATTCCGAGGGACTACCTATGATGGGAGGGGCTGAAGCGCGCCATCCCAATCCCTGGCCGAATGGGGTCTCCCTCATCAGTGGCCCGCTGCCGTCCCAGGCCGTGTTTTGGTCGGACTTCTATTTTTTATTTGTTATTGATTGATTAATACTTTTTGTGCTTTGTTTAGTACTTTGTAAGTCTTTGGTGCTTTAGGTGCAGGGTTCCTTCTATTTTTTATTCGGTAATTAATTGCTTATTACTTTTTGTGCTTTGTTTAGTGCTTGGTGCTTTAAATGTACTTACCTGCGCTGATTTCTTAACTCTCCGTGAGGGTTTTCTGTGCGGGCCACAAGTGGCCACATACGCTGGCTTAAGTTAGTTTGGAGCAACTATTAGCTGTCCAAACTGGCTTAAATGGCCAAAACAGGCGTAGGTGGCTGGTAACGCCCCCTTTTGAAAAAATAAACGAAACGAAAAAAAATCCTAACTAACTCACTTACACTGGCGCAAATTGAACGTGCAGAATGGGGATTTTTAAGATACTCCAGAAAAATCAAGTTGCTCCAAAAAAAACGGCAACTCCTGGGCAAATTTGGGCCCATAGTGCTGGAGTTTCGGTTTGTTGCTGCCTCTGTGTTCACCCCAGAGGGGCAGCAGTGGTGATGGTGAGCTCTTCTGGGCGGGCGGTTAGCTTCCAGTGCATCGCCAGGGTTTTCAGTGCGGTTTTGGCGGGGCGTGGGACATTATCGCCTGGAAGAAGTGTGCCAGTGTGCAACGCCCCTGGTTGCAACACCAGCTCGATTTTTGTCTGCCTCCCGATCCGTACCGCTCCATAGCACGCCGTGCTGGAACCGCCTGTGAAAGCGGGTGGTCCAAGCTGCAGCGGCTGCAGTGAGGTAAGTAATGTCGACCTCAGGTAAGTGTGATTGTTTTTTTTTGCAATTTATGTTGTGGTGGCGTGAGTTATTTATTGGGAATGTTTTTGGTGGGTTTTTTTCAGGTTTTTTTTTCTCCCCAGGCCTCTCTTAGAGCACTCCTGTTTAGCTCGGGATTTTCAGTTGTTCAGCCGGCGTAGTGCCATGAGAGAGGTATGCAACGCCTTTTCCTTAGCGCTCCGCCCCACATACAGGGCCCAGCTGCCCAATTTTGCTGACTGAGGCGCAAACTGTTCCCGGGCACATATTTTATGCCATTACCGCACCAAATGAGCGGAACCGAAAATCCAGCCCATAGAGTCATTACGGCACAGAAGGAGGCCATTCGGCCCATCAAGTCCATGCCGGCTCACTGTAGAGCTATCCAGTCAGTCTCGTTCCTACGCTCTATCTCTATAGCCCTGCAAGTTTATTTCCCTCAAGTGCCTGTCCAATTTCCTTTTGAAATGATTTATATATCTGTAATTGTTATTTAAATGGACTATAGGTTGAACTTCCCTTATCCAGAAATCTCTTATCCAGAAACACCCCTCGTCCATAACCATTCCCGGCCAATCCGACATGAACAAATTGAACAAATTGAAGTCCTTCCTCGCTGATGACTCCCGCATTCGCTGCCTTGCCCTCGCGATCCACCGCCCTCTCCTCGCCACCCCCCACCCCATGATCTCTCTGTCGCATTCCCAGCCTCAAGCCAGCCAGCCTTGTTCAGTACCTGTACCATCAAATTTAACATGACTTGCGTCCACTCCCAAAGTGAGTTCTTTAATGGCTGAACAGTCCGATATGAGAGCCACAGACCCTGTTACAGGTGGGACAGACATTCGTTGAGGGAAGGGATCGGTGGGGCTGGTTTGCCGCGTGCTCCTTCCGCTGCCTGCACTTGGCCTCTTCACGCTCTTTGCTTTGAGACTCGAAGAGCTCAACGCCCTCCCAGATGGACTTTCTCCACCTCGGGTGGTCTGCAGCCAGGGTCTCCCAGGTGTCAGTCATGATGTCGCATTTTACCAGGGAGGCTTTGAGGGTGTCCTTATAACGTTTCCACTGTCCTCCTTTAGCTCGTTTACCATGAAGGAGCTCCGCATAAAGCATTTGCTTATGGAGTCTCATATCTGGCATGTGTACTATGTGGCCTGCCCAGCGAAGCTGATCGAGTGTGGTCAGTGCTTCAATACTGGGGATGTTAGCCTGGTCGAGGACACTGATGTTGGTGCGCCTGTCCTCCCAGGGGATTTACAGGATCTTGCGGAGACATCTTTGGTGATATATCTCCAGTGACTTGAGGTGCCTTCCATACAGCGTCCATGCCTCAGATCCATACAGGAGGGCGGGTATTACAACAGCCCTGTAGACCATGAGCTTGATGGTAGATTTGTCTCCTCATCATAGGCAGTCCCTCGGGGTCGAGGATGACTTGCTTCCACATTAAAAATGAGTTCTCAGGTGACTGGTGAACTCATTTTAAATGGTGGAAGATGCCTGTGCATGAATTCTTTTAATGTGCACACCAGCCACCACACGGGCTTGACGGATCAAGGTCTTAGTCCAGTTGCAAGGGGATCCAAGACGACTGGAGACTAGACTCTGCCGCATGTGCCAATGCATACACACAAACTCACACATACTCCTACTGTCCTCCTTTCTTCCTCCTTCCCACAGGACTCTCTCTACGTGGAATTCGTAGTACGCAATGTGAGCCTCAGCCTCATAGCCTTGCTATTGGCCCGTGCTGCGCCTTCCCTTGGTCTTGTCCACGCTGCTCCAACTCTGGGCTCTGACCTCGCCCCTTCCTCCATGCCTCATCTGTCCTCTCCTCTCCGCTTCCAAACTCCAAACCTCACTGCTTTCGACCTCCGGACCTCGCCGCTTCCGACATCCGCTCCTCGTCGGTCCTTTCCTCCACTCCTCATCAGTCCCTCCCTCTGTTCTCGCCGCTTCCGACCTCCGCTCCACGCCACTTCCGACCTCCGCTCCTCGTCGGTCCTTTCCTCCGCTCCTCATCAGTCCCTCCCTCTGTTCTCGCCGCTTCCGACCTCCGCTCCACGCCACTTCCGACCTCCGCTCCTCGCCACTTCCGACCTCCGCTCCTCCCCGCTTCCGTCCTCAGCTTCTCCCAATCCTGCTCTTGGGTCCTGACCCCTCCACTCGGCTCCACCATGCTCCAAGACATGCCACCAATCATCTACCTGCATTCTGATGACGTGTAATTTTGTCGCCCACTTTGGTTTTGTCGCCCTCTCGAGACCCGTTGTTTGTCTAAGTGACCAGAATCTCATTTATTTTTGAGCGTTGATCATCGTGTGATATACTACCATTAGTGAGTGTGCCAGACAACAATGAAGATTTTGTACAGGTAAGTTTATCATAACTCATTTTCAGATGTAAACTGTTGGTGAGGAGGTTAGCCAAGTGCAGTGTATTTATTTTATTCATTCTCAAGATGTGAGCGTTGCTGGCAAGGCTGGTATTTATTGCCCATCCTAAATGATGCAACTGAGCAGTTTGCTAGGCCACATTAGTGTTGGAACAGAGTCACATATCGTAGGCCAAACCAGGAAAGGATGGCAGGTTTCCTTCCCTAAATGACATTAGTGAACCTGTTGTAATGTAGAAAGTGGGTCCATGCTGATAATTCCCACACAGTGAGCTCCCAGTCTCAAAAGGGTCTTTGTTAGAAAGCGTGATCCTTCTGCACAAGGAGGAAAATTGGCCAATCACTTCACTTAGCATTCTAATCCAGCTTTTTGGGGGCCAGCTACTCTCGTTGCGGGGGCCAACGAGAGTAGCAGGCATCCTGTCCTGTTTATTTTCAGGTGGCATAATAACACAGCACAGCTGCAGACGACAGCTCCAAGGCCAGACATCTCACCAAATTAGCATTGGTGATCCTTGGCGGTAGCAAGGAGAATGGGCAGAGCAAGTTAGGATTGAAAACACAGAAAAATAATAATGTTTGGGTTGGAGCACAAATGTTACATATAATATAACTGCTGCTTGTCTTCAATGTTTCAATATCATCAGCAACACTTTACTATATAACAGGCACTTTAAAGTAAATGCCAGCACATTTCTTTTATAATTATATAGGATCACCACTTGAAAGGAACACATTTAAAGTATTTTTGAGTGATCATTTATCTCAATTGGCTGCTTCTGTCGTTCTGAAATTGCTGGTATGATTTTGAGCACTGAAACAGGGATAATCGCCTGCATAAATGAGGATGAGCCAAACTCATGGCATTTTCCATCTGTCAGCACTTCCTGTGTCTTATTTTTTCAGCTGGTTTTGTGGCCTTGTGGTATCTGTCCAACACAGTCAGGCAGTGACAACAATTTTTTCTCTGCTCATGATAGGTTTTAAGTGGCTGCCATTGCTTCAGTAGAGGCTGGCTGTTTAAAGTTCATTTACTCCTTTTAACTTTAACAGAAAGAGCCTTGTAATTGGAGATGTTACAGAATTTTATTAGCCTCTCAAACGCCGAAATCACTGGAGGCCCGTGTACGACTTGTAAAGTACATTGTTGTTTGCTCATGGGCTGCAGTCTGATTTTCTACATCTTGAATATTTCACTTGAATACATTTCCAAACTGATTTCGCTCATGAAAAATAATCCAATGCTTTGCACAACACATAAATATTGGCAATTCAGAATTGAAAATGTTTTAGCTTGAATATTGCAGACCACTGGTTAACTGAACCTCCCTGTCTAGACTGCTCTGGTGTTTCTGCTATTTTTAGTACACAAAGGATTTCGATTGAAAAGCAACACTTCCAACTACAAAGTGATTTGAAGTGTTAATGGTGACAGCTAATACCATTATAGGACTGATAAAACCCACAGATTGTTAACCTCATACATTTTGATTGAACCAAAAGCATGCGCTGTTTCGCGACATTCCCATATAACTTGGCAGGGGACACTGTGTGCAGTTTTATGGGAATTCTTTTCAGATTTAAAAGTACATTATTTCCTGAATGGGGACCTTTCAGCCATGTTATGTCTGCTTCAATGGACATTTTTCCATGTGGTCTTTACATTTTTAATCTATAAAGTAGGATTTAATAAGAGAATAAATTTGTGGCGCCAGTCATAATCATCACCAATGACATTGCAGCATAGCCTTCCGTGTACTAATTTCATAAATTTTTGTCTAATTAAAGAATTGGTCAGATGAGAGCACGCCTTCCTTTGAAGGCTCAAAAGAAGTCAAATTTAATTAATGATTCTTTCGCAATTGTTTTAAAGGGGCACTCTCTTTGTTATAAAATTTTGCCAACTGTGTTGAACTGTGTAGAAGCTCGTCATTCACACATAAAAATGAGGCAAGACTGTTGCTTTCTTATTCCTTCCTAACATTGAGGTTAATGCCAGGTTAAGAACATAAGTAGCAATCAGAAAGTATTTCAGCCTATCCAGTTTATCAAGTGTAAAGTATTTGTTTCATGGGTTCTTTGCTTAAGCATTTATAGCAACACATTGCTATTAAGTACCAGTTGGTTTATTAACAAAGATTTAACAAACACACTACACATTCATCATCATCATAGGCGGTCCCTCAAAACGAGGATGACTTGCTTCCATGCCAAAAAGGGACGAGTTCACAGGTGTTTCAATGAAGGACCTAATATTCCAGATCCAAAACTACATCTTGAAGGATGGAAGATGCCTGTGCATGGATTTTTTTAACATGTGGTGGCCGTTGCACACCAGCCACCACACGGGCTTGACACAGCTAGATCTTGGTCCAGTGGCAAAAATTAACCAAGACGACTGGAGACCAGCTCTGCTGCACGGACCCAGTGCGCACACATATTGCAGTTTGGGTTGGCCCGTGCTGCCCCTGGGCCCTCGCGTCTTCTGGGCCCCGAACTCACGCCTCTCTTGGGCCCCAATCACATCCTTCTACGAACTTTTGCCGCTCCTTTGCCCCGACTTCACCACTCCTGCTGTACCTGCCCGCACTGCAGTCAGCCGTCGCCTTCCTGCAGCAGTACGCGCTGCTCCCTGCAGTGGTAAACACGTTGCTCCCTCTAATGGCCCCGGCCTGCACATTACCAGTTCATCCATTCCAGGTAATTTAGGTCCAAGTTCCAGGTTTGAACAGACATTTTACCTTTCTAGTGTTTCAGTGAGAAGGCCGTATCTCTCTCTTATCTGTATTAAGATTCTGTTCATTCCCTTTTTGAATGCTTCACTTGAGTCCCCATGCAGTAACCTTTGTGACAGTGAGTTTTACAATGTTCACAAGAAGTGTCCAGGCCTAAAACATTTTTATAATAATCCTTTTAAGAGCCTTGTTATTCATCACCAGGTAATCCCATCATGAAACCTCGAGGAAATTGTTATATCGGAAAGACAATAGTAGGACCTCAAAAGTAGTAATCTCGGGATTGCTACCAGTGCCACGTGCTAGTCAGAGTAGGAATCGCAGGATAGCTCAGATGAATACGTGGCTTGAGCAGTGGTGCAGCAGGGAGGGATTCAAATTTCTGGGACATTGGAACAGGTTCTGGGGGAGGTGGAACCAGTACAAACTGGACGGTCTGCACCTGGGCAGGACCGGAACCAATGTCCTAGGGGGAGTGTTTGCTAGTGCTGTTGGGGAGGAGTTAAACTAATATGGCAGGGGGATGGGAACCAATGCAGGGAGACAGAGAGAAACAAAAAGGAGATAAAAGCAAAAGACAGAAAGGAGATGAGTAAAAGTGTAGGGCAGAGAAACCCAAGGAAAAAAACAAAAAGGGCCACTGAATATAAAGGGGCTGCAGGAGGGGTCAAAACTAAAAATCATGGTTTAAAAACTAGGATTAAAACACTCTACCTAAATGCACGCAGCATTCGAAATAAAGTAAATGAGTGACGGCACAAATCATTACAAATGGGTATGATTTGGTGGCCATAACAGAAACATGGTTGCAGGGTGGCCAAGACTGGAAATTAAACATACAGGGGTATCTGACGATTCGGAAAGATAGACAAGAAGGGAAAGGAGGTGGGGAAGCTCTGTTAATAAAGGATGATATCAGGGCAGTTGTGAGAGACGATATTGGCTCTAATGAACAAAATGTTGAATCATTGTGGGTGGAGATTAGAGATAGTAAGAGGAAAAGGTCACTGGTGGGCGTAGTTTATAGGCCCCCAAATAATAACTTCACGGTGGGGCGGACAATAATCAAAGGAATAATGGAGGCATGTGAAAAAGGAACGGCAGTAGTCATGGGGGATTTTAACCTACATATCGATTGGTCAACTCAAGTCGCACGGGGTAGTCTGGAGGAGGAATTCATAGAATGCATACGGGATTGTTTCTTAGAACAGTATGTTACAGAACCTACAAGGGAGCAAGCTATCTTAGATCTGGTCCTGTGTAATGAGACAGGAAAAATAAACGATCTCCTAGTAAAAGATCCTCTCGGAATGAGTGATCACAATATGGTTGAATTTGTAATACAGATTGAGGGTGAGGAAGTAGTCTCTCAAACGAGCGTACAATGCTTAAACAAAGGGGACTACAGTGGGATGAGGGCAGAGTTGGCTAAAGTAGACTGGAAACACAGACTAAACGGTGGCACAATTGAGGAACAGTGGAGGACTTTTAAGGAGCTCTTTCATAGTGCGCAACAAAAATATATTCCAGTGAAAAAGAAGGGCGGTAAGAGAAGGGATAACCAGCCGTGGATAACCAAGGAAATAAAGGAGAGTATCAAATCAAAGACCAATGCGTATAAGGTGGCCAAGGTTAGTGGGAAACTAGAGGATTGGGAAAATTTTAAACAACAGCAAAGAATGACTAAAAAAGCAATAAAGAAAGGAAAGATAGATTACGAAAGTAAACTTGCGCAAAACATAAAAACAGATAGTAAAAGCTTTTACAGATACATAAAACGGAAAAGAGTGACTAAAGTAAATGTTGGTCCCTTAGAAGATGAGAAGGAGGATTTAATAATGGGAAATGTGGAAATGGCTGAGACCTTAAACAATTATTTTGCTTCGGTCTTCACAGTGGAAGACACAAAAATTGCTGGTCACGGGAATGTGGGAAGGGAGGACCTTGAGACAATCACTATCACTAGGGGGGTAGTGCTGGATAGGCTAATGGGACTCAAGGTAGACAAGTCCCCTGGTCCTGATGAAATGCATCCCAGGGTATTAAAAGAGATGGCGAAAGTTATAGCAGATGCATTCGTTATAATCTACCAAAATTCTCTGGACTCTGGGGAGGTACCAGCAGGTTGGAAAGCAGCTAATGTAACGCCTCTGTTTAAAAAAGGGGACAGACAAAAGGCAGGCAACTATAGGCCGGTTAGTTTAACATCTGTAGTGGGGAAAATGCTTGAAACTATCATTAAGGAAGAAATAGCGGGACATCTAGATAGGAATAGTGCAATCAAGCAGACGCAGCGATGATTCATGAAGGGGAAATCATGTTTAACTAATTTACTAGTATTCTTTGAGGATATAACGAGCATGGTGGATAGAGGTGCACCGATGGATGTGGTGTATTTAGATTTCCAAAAGGCATTCGATAAGGTGCCACACAAAAGGTTACTGCAGAAGATAGAGGTACGCGGAGTCAGAGGAAATGTATTAGCATGGATAGAGAATTGGCTGGCTAACAGAAAGCAGAGAGTCGGGATAAATGGGTCCTTTTCGGGTTGGAAATCGGTGGTTAGTGGTGTGTTACAGGGATCGGTGCTGGGACCACAACTGTTTACAATATACATAGATGACCTGGAAGAGGGGACAGAGTGTAGTGTAACAAAATTTGCAGATGACACTAAGATTAGTGGGAAAGCGGGTTGTGTAGAGGACACAGAGAGGCTGCAAAGAGATTTGGATAGGTTAAGCAAATGGGCTAAGGTTTGGCAGATGGAATACAATGTCGGAAAGTGTGAGGTCATCCACCTTGGGAAAAAAAACAGCAAAAGGGAATATTATTTGAATGGAGAGAAATTACAACATGCTGAGATGCAGAGGGACCTGGGGGTCCTTGTGCATGAAACCCAAAAAATTAGTTTGCAGGTGCAGCAGGTAATCAGGAAGGCGAATGGAATGTTGGCCTTCATTGCGAAAGGGATGGAGTACAAAAGCAGGGAGGTCCTGCTGCAACTGTATAGGGTATTGGTAAGGCCGCACCTGGAGTACTGCGTGCAGTTTTGGTCACCTTACTTAAGGAAGGATATACTAGCTTTGGAGGGGGTACAGAGACGATTCACTAGGCTGATTCTGGAGATGAGGGGGTTACCTTATGATGATAGATTGAGTAGACTGGGTCTTTACTCGTTGGAGTTCAGAAGGATGAGGGGTGATCTTATAGAAACATTTAAAATCATGAAAGGGATTGACAAGATAGAGGCAGAGAGGTTGTTTCCACTGGTAGGGGAGACTAGAACTAGGGGGCACAGCCTCAAAATACGGGGGAGCCAATTTAAAACCCAGTTGAGAAGGAATTTCTTCTCCCAGAGGGTGGTGAATCTGTGGAATTCTCTGCCCAAGGAAGCAGTTGAGGCTAGCTCATTGAATGTATTCAAGTCACAGATAGATAGATTTTTAACCAATAAGGGAATTAAGGGTTACGGGGAGAGGGCGGGTAAGTGGAGCTGAGTCCACGGCCAAATCAGCCATGATCTTATTGAATGGCGGAGCAGGCTCAAGGGGCTAGATGGCCTACTCTTGTTCCTAATTCTTATGTTCTTATGTTCTTATGCATCAGGAATTGTTTGGGTAACCTCAGTTCCTGGAATAGCTACCAATGACCCTCTACAATACTACAAAATATACTCCAGACTGACTGATCAATGGAGAATACTTTACAGCAGGTGCTGTTTCTGTTGCCGTACATACTGTTATGGTGTGAATTTGTTACTGAGGTAAACATAGAACAAGGTCTCTTGTAAGTCTGTTTGCCACCCTCACAAGATAGATATGGATGAGGAAGCCATTTAGCCCCATGTTCGAACATCCATCCTGAAAGATTCTATTAGTCCCCCCATCACAGTATGCAACTGTATATTAAATTATTCCAGGGATTTTGCTGCCACGGTCCTATTCAGATCTCCATTTTCTGTGAAGAATCTGCTGACTTCAGTCCTAAATGTACGTTTTACTACTTTAAACAAGACTGTAAAATAGTAGCTAAGAGCCAGTTTTTGGAACAAAAGCAAAGGATTGTCATTGCTAGCAGAATTAATGACATGGAAAAATGTATTGAACATGGATATGCTTTCAGGATCTCAGCCCAGCTGGCTCTTTAAAAAGGTACGCGTTGGGTGTTGTGCACAGTGTGAAAGTTAATGGATTCATCTGTACAGGAATCAAAGACTGCAGCACAATGAATAGACAAATGCAGCCTCCTTTCAAACTTTTGTTGCCAGTGCTGCTTTGTATACTGGCAACTAGATTTGTTTTTATTAGAGTAAGGGTGCCCTATCTTGAGTAAGGGGGCCCTATCTTGAGTAAGGGTGCCCTATCTTGGTGCTTCTCTGGAACTGACAGAAGCCGTCCCTTCCAGTATGTTTCAACAATTCTAGAGTTCTTCATAAGTGCAGTTGATTGATTCATGCAATTAACATATAACCTCGAAATTATTGTTGTTGATATTAACGGACAAATATTTAATGCTTTCATATGACATTCCTTTCTCCACTATTTTAGGGGAGGTGTTAACCATTTTAGAATAGTGAGTTAGTTGAAACAGCAGACTAAGAAATGCTCTTTGAATGCATTAAGCATCTGTCTGTTAAAATTGGCAACTGTAATTTCTGGCTAATACAGTAGCCTCTCACTGTAACACTGTCATGCTGTGATTGCTGGACTACTGTTAATGGCTCACACACACAGAGAATTCTTCCAAATTTCTAAAATGATAATCATTCTTTTCCCACACAGCTTTATTGAGAGGATGTATGCATTTTGTTTCAAGAAGAACATGTTACCTGTACAAAAGTGGAAAGTTACAAATCATAGGGGTCGAAATTGATCAAAGGCAAGTTCTGCCCATTTCCCATTGAAAGACCACTAAGATCTTGATGGTACTTTGGGCGGAACTTTGGTCAAAAAAGGAGGAAAAAAATGGGCTTTGCACGCCGATTCTGGGCGGCAGGCGGTGGCAGGTGGGATTCTGGGCGACAAATGGAATCCTGGAGAAAATTACGCCGAGGCTAGGGAGGGGGGAACGCACAAAAAAAACGTTCAAAAAATAAAAAACAAAAAATCACAAAACCTTTAACACAAAATTGCTGCAAAAAAATGTTTTTTAAATCTTAATTTACCGTTTCTTGCAGGTCTTCAAACCTACCGTCCGCGTAAGACCTGTTCCCTGCAGGGGTGGACGACCGCTCGAATGAATCTCGGGCGGGAGGACTTTTTTTGGTGTTCCTTGTCACCGGATGCTCCCCAGCGGTCCTTCCAAACTGCCGGCGTGAAAAAACAGGGAAACCGCCAAGAAAACGCGGCAGAAGCCGTTGGTAGGACCGTCAATTTCAGCCCCATAGTGTCTGTCTGTGGTGTTCGGCCCCAGGGCAGGTCCTAACTCAAGTCTCACACAAGAGATTCCTGAGCCTCTTGAGTTGCTGAGGTGGATTCCTGTTGCCTTTCTGAGATAGAGTTGAGGCAGAAGATCAGCCATGAGCTTATTGAATGGTGGAGCAGGCTCGAGGGGCCATGTGGCCTAATCCTGCTCCTATTTATTATGTTTTGATGTTCCTCACTTTTTTTATTTTCAGAGTATACCTCCTCCTAGGTGGGCTGCAACCAAGGCTACAGAGCTCCCCCATTACCCCCATTCGGTGTCAACCCAGTATTCAGAGCCAACTCTCCTCTACTCGTTGGGGCTGTCTGGAGAAGGGCCTGAAACCAACCCTGCTGACTCCAAGGCGGGAATACCAGCACTGGGCTGTGGTTACTCCATCCGGATGCGAGTAACTCGCTGGACGTCAACCCAATATTTAGAGATCATATTCTAGTCTCCACTCACTGGGACTGTCTGGAGCAGGGCTTGAACCCATCACATTCTGACTCAGAGACAAGAATGCTACCACCAAGCCAAAGGCTCACTCCAATCATTGTACACAGATACTTAAAATTGTTTACAACAATAAAAACAAGGAAACTGTGTCCCAGGAGAGCTAGATTTTAAGGTATTAAACAGGATGTGGTATTTGGCACCGAAGAAGGGATAGAATGGTTTAAATGGCATCTGTGTGACATCACTCTGAATCAAACCTGGACCACTCAGAAAGCCACAACCCATTAACATTAGTTCAATTAGCCAAGTGACATTTTATTTCATTTTTACAATAAGGTTTTGTTTGGCCAGTTGCAAAAGTACAGTCTTCATATAAAAAAGACTGACTGGAAAACAAAACAGAAACTTGACAGTTTTATATCTATTGTAACCCCTGTGCTCACTACCTACATTGGCTCCAAATCTGCCAATGCCTTGATTTAAAAATGTTCCACCTTGTGTTTAAATCTCTTCATGATCTATCCCTGTAACCTCCTTCGGCCCCAGAACCCTCTGAGATCTCTGCATTCCTCTAAATCTGGTATCTTGTGCGCTCCTGATTTCCTTCATTCCACCATTGACGGCCATGCCTTCAGCTGCCAAGGCCCTAAGTTCTGGCATCCCCTCCCTTAACCTCTCCTTCTTTCTACCCCTCTCTCCTCCTTAAAGACACTCCTTAAAACCTACCTCTTTGACCAAGCTTCCCTGTCTTAATATCTCCTTATGTGGCTCACTGTCAAATGTTGTCTGATAATGTTCCTGTGAAGCATCTTGGGATGTTTTACTATGTTAAATGCAAGTTGTTGTTGTTTTTATTGTTGCAAGCTTTACCTTTTACTGATCCAGAACTATCGAAGACATGTTGATCATGTCTGCACCATACTATAGCCGTTTACAAGGCCTCTTATAGCCATGTATCTCACAAAAACAAAGAATAGATATAAGTAGTTTGCTAAGTCCAGTTAAATCATGTTCTCATACCAATCTGACTATATAAATTTGTCACACTGTTACAATGTTACAACTGGAACTAATTTTACTCTCTGACTACTGTAGAAATCGGCAGTATTCAAGGGCTTTACTTTTCATTGGGCGAGACTTCAGTAAGAATAACCTGCTGTGCATAACTGGAGTGCCAGGATCAGTGTTTCATTCTGTACAGCTGCAGTTGGTGAAATACCAAAATGATTTGTGTATTGCGGGTCATGGAGTTAAATATTGATATCCACTCCATAATTCTCTCATGAAGGTAGTAGAATGTAGAATTCAGACATACCAGATGGCCCTGTGAATTGAATACTTCATCCCTGTTAAGGGAATTTTTAGGGCAGCAGAGAGTCTGCTCTGGAGAGACAAGAGGTAGCTCACAAGAAACAATTAGGATTATCAATGCACCCTTCAGACTCCTCATTAAGTGCAGAATGAACATCAGGGACGAGTGGTTTACTGAAAATAAACCATAAACAGTGCCAATCACACAAAATATTTGCGTGTCATATGGGTGTTTGGGTATGTCAGCTGTGATATCATGAGTGGCATCAATGTGGTTCTTTTTGGTTCTTAGTAACCACGTAGATTAATTTAATTTGGCTTGTTTAAGTGTAAAACACAAGAATGCTCAGTCCATCCATTAATGAGGAGTATTTTATCTCATTGATACTGGGTGAAATAATCCCAGTACCATAATTCCATAACAGTTATATATCAATGTTGTTTTATTTGGTATCACCATTTTGTAATACACTTACTATTCTGGTTGGGGATAGACATTCTAAGAAACAGTTCAGAAAAAAAATTCAAAATTACGCCATTTGTTATTTTCCTGGGATTTCTTCCATTTCGATTTCCACTATTGAGGTTTGCTGCCTTGCTTGGCCTTTTGACATTCCTCTTCTCTACCTTCATTGCTGCCATCATGCTGACTTTAATTCCTACCTTTTACCCTCCATTACAACAGTGGCTACACTTCAAAGTACTTCATTGGGCTGGATTTTCTGCTCCTGGCTGCCTCTGTTTACGTCCCAGAGGAGCGACAATGGCAACAGTGAGGTCTTCTGGGCAGGTGTCCAGCTTCCAGCACCCCGCCGTGGTTTTCGGGGCCGGTTTCTGCGGGAAATGGAGCATGACCGCACGGAAGAGGTGAGCCGGTGTGCAACGCCTCTGGTTGCAACACCAGATCGATTTTTGCCTCCTGCCTGACCCACAGTGCTGCGTGGAGCGAAGTGCTCGGACCGCCTGTGAAAACGGTTGAGGTAAGTAATGTCGACCTCAGGTAAGAATGATCGTTGTTTATTTTATTTTTTGGCGATTTTTATGTGGTGGTGGTGTGAGGTATTTTTGGGGAATGTTTTTGGTGTTTTTTTTCCAGTGATTTTTTTTCTCTCCCGGCCTCTCTCAGAGCGCTCCAAGGCCGGCTCTTTAGCTCGGGATTTTAGCATGCTAAACCGGCATAGCGCCCTAACAGAGGTGTGCAATGCCTCCCTTAGCGTCTGCCTCACACTCAGGGCACAGCTGCCCAATTTTGCTGACTCAAACTTTTTCCAGGCAGTATTAGGACTGCCCCACCGCCATTAATGCCCCGAAATCTTAAAAGCTGAAAATCCAGCCCAGAGGCTGTAAAGCGCTTTGAGATGTCCGGAGGTCATGAAAGGCGCTATATAAATGCATGTCTTTCTTTCTTTCTTTCTTTCTTTCTTTCCTTCTTTCCTTCTTTCCTTCCTCCCTCCACTTCCATCTGGATCCTGGCCTCAGTTCTTTCCTTTCCCTGTTGTAATCCTGTTAATTGTCCAGTCTCTCCTCTTGCCTGATTTCCTCATTCCCTCTTCTCCATCTCGCTTTACCCTGAATCTAATACAAAAAAATATTGAGTTCTTCTCTCTAATATCTCTGATGACATTCACATGATCATCTATGTGACATATTTTTGACTACATGCATTTTCGCATAAACCTTATGCTTCACAGCCCATTGAATACAAGCCATTGTTTACACACCACATATGTTTAGCTTAAATTCATTTAAAATTCTAGCAGCACAGTGAGACTTCTTAATCAACTGTCACCTACATGTCAGAGATGCCAATCCCAGGGTCTTACGAGTCAGGTTCCACATGTACGCGGACAATACCTAGCTCTACCTCATCACCACCTTTCTCGACCCTTCCACGGCATCTGATTTGTCATGCTGCTTGTCCAACATCCAGTATTGGACGAGCAGAAATTTCCTCCAATTAAATATTGGGAAGACGAAAGTCATTGTCCTGGGCCCCGGCCACAAATTCCATTCCCTAGCTATTGATTCCACATCTGGTCACTGTCTGAGGCTGAACCAGGCTTTGTGCGACCTCGCCGTTTGACCCTGAGCTGAGCTTCCGACCCCATATCCTCTCCATCACAGAGACCATCTACTTCCACCTTTGCCCCTGCCTCAGCCCATCTCCAGCTGAAACCATCATTCATGCTTTTGTTACCTCCAGACTCGACAATTCCAATGCTCTCCTGGTCGGCCTCCCGTCTTACCCCCTCAGTAAATTTCAGCTCATCCAAACTTCTGGTGCCCGTATCCTAACTCACACCAAGTCCCATTCACCCATTGTCTCTGTGCTCGCTGACTTACATTGGCTCCCAGTCCAGCAATGCCTTGAATTTAAAATTCTCATCCTTGTGTTCAAATCCTCCATGGCTATACCCCTCCCAACGCCTGCAATCTCCTTCAGCCCTACAACCATCCAAGAAATCTGTGTTCCTCCAAATCTGGGGACTGTGCCTTCAGCTGTCTAGGCCCTAAATTCTGTTCCTCTCCTCCTTTTAAGACACTCTGTAAAACCTACGACTCTGACCAACTTTTTGTCACCTCTCCTATTATGTGGCTCACTGTCAAATTTTGTCTGATAATGCTCCTGTGAAGCGCTGTGGAATGTTTTGTTGTGTTAAAGGCGCTATATAAATACAAGTTGTTTATATCCATGCAGCAATGGAAATTGTAGCACTATTTCATAGAATTCTGAAAAATTCTTGATGCGGTACCTTTCAAAACATTAATACTATTACATTGTATAAACCTGTTCTTCTTGTTGCCAGAGTCTATTCTCTATAATACTGACATATATTCCAGGTGTCGATTCTCTCTAAGGCCATTACTGTCACAAGAATTGTTCTTAAGCAGCACAAGAGTTACCTCATCACCACCTCAATATTCTG